>NC_041391.1:185472857-185528666 GCF_002162155.2 Triticum dicoccoides | reverse complement strand
GGAAGAACCGGGGGAGAGTGAGAGAGTACGGGGGGGGGGGCGTGGCGTCGTTCCAGGGCATCCAGACGAGGAGGGGAGAGGCAGGCAGGCAGGCGAGCTGGTGGCGTGGCGCGGTGGTGCGCGCGCCCGCCGGGCACGCTCCCCTCCCTCTGTCGAGGACGAAGATGACAGAGGAGGAGGCGGGCTGGGCCGCCTGCTGGCTGGGCCGGCCAGCTACTGCTGGGCTGCACAGGGAGGAGCCCCAGGTAAGCTTCTCCTTCTTTATTTATTTTTGTTTTCTAATTTCTGTCATTTGTTTTGATTTAAATAAAATATTAAATCATTTTATTACCTTATGCCAATTTTTGCAGGAGCTAGATATATTATTCCAGAGCTCCCCAATAGGTGGCATAATTTTTGGACATATATTAATATATATAACTAATATATTTCCAATGCAATTAGTTATGCATTAATTCCAAATGCCCAAAATAAATACCTATGAGCTCTTAAAAATATTGGTTTGATTTTTATCTCTGTCCAATATTTTCAGAGAGCAACATGAGCATTTTCTTGGACCCTTTTGGAGAAATTTTTATTTGTGTCATTTTCAAAATGATGCTGAGGGTTTCACAAATCCCCATTTCAAGTTTCTGATGAAAGAGTAAACATGATGCAACACTCTAATGCATGACTAGCTAGGGTGTGACAACTCACCCCCACTCAAAAGAATCTCGTCCCGAGATTTGGGTTCCTCCGGGAAGAAGGCGGGATACTCGAGTCGAAGACGATCCTCCCTTTCCCAAGTTGCTTCATCCTCAGAATGGTGCGACCATTGTACTTTGAGAAACTTGATATTATGACGTCGGGTGGTACGTTCGGCCTGATCGAGGATACGAATGGGGTACTCTCGATATGTAAGATTATCTTGGAGATCAAGCGTTTCGTGGTCCACTCCACGGATAGGATCCGAGAAGCAACGCCTGAGTTGAGAAACGTGGAAGACATCGTGGACTCTGGAGAGGTGCGGAGGTAGTTCCAACTGGTAGGCAACTTCTCCTCGTTTGGCGAGAATGCGAAAAGGTCCAATGTAACGAGGAGCCAATTTGCCTTTGATACCGAAACGATGGGTTCCCTTCAGAGGGGTGACCCGAAGATAAGCCTTCTCGTCAACCTCGAAAGTCATAGCCTTATGTTTTCGGTCATATTGACTCTTTTGACGAGATTGGGCTGTTTTCAACTTTTCACGAATGATACGAACCTGTTCTTCTGCTTCCTGAATCATATCCGGGCCAAAGAATTGTCTTTCCCCAGTCTCTGACCAGTTAAGGGGTGTTCGACACCGTCGTCCATAGAGAACTTCAAAAGGGGCTTTACCCAAGCTAGATTGATAGCTGTTGTTGTAAGCGAATTCGGCAAATGGAAGGCACTTCTCCCAGTCCATTCCGAATGAGATAACAGAGGCTCGAAGCATGTCTTCTAGAATCTGGTTGACGCGTTCCACTTGACCACTCGACTGAGGGTGGAAGGCGGTGCTAAAGGAGAGACGGGTCCCCATAGCATTTTGGAAGCTTTCCCAAAATCGAGAGGTGAAAAGACTTCCTCGATCCGAGTTAATTTCCAAAGGAACACCATGGAGAGACACTATACGGGAGATGTATAAGTCTGCCAGCTGACTAGCGGTTATACTCTCACGAACAGGTAGGAAATGGGCTACTTTGGAAAGACGATCGACAATGACGAAGATAGCATTATTCCCTCTCTTGGTCCTGGGAAAACCGGTAATGAAATCCATACCAATTTTATCCCATTTCCATTCAGGAATGGCTAAGGGTTGAAGGGTGCCAGCAGGCCGTTGATGCTCTGCTTTTACACGGCGACAGACGTCGCAATTAGCAATATACTGAGCAATTTCTCTCTTCATCCTAGTCCACCAGAACCTCTGGCGTAGGTCCTGATACATCTTAGTACTACCGGGATGAATGGAGAGAGGAGATTCATGAGCTTCCTTAAGGATCAATCGCCTCAGGTTTCGCACTTTGGGAACCACTAGTCGATTCCCGAAGTATACGACCCCTTGATCATTAATGGAGAAGCAATTCGCAATTCCTTTCTGGATGTTTCTCTTGATGCGGGAAATTCCCGGATCTACCTTCTGTGCTTTGATAATCTGATCCGTAAGGGTAGGTTTTGCCACCAAGGTGGAAAGAAAACCTTGAGGAACAATGTGAAGGTTAAGCTTCCGAAATTCCTCATGGAGAAGCGGTTGACTTTGTTGTAACATCAGGTTGTTACAATAAGATTTACGACTTAGCGCATCAGCCATGACATTGGCTTTCCCTGGGGTGTAGGTTATTCCTAAGTCGAAGTCTGTGATCAACTCAACCCAACGTCTTTGCCTGAGATTCAGATCCGGTTGGGTGAAAATGTACTTCAGACTTTGGTGATCAGTGAATATTTCGCAACGGTTACCGAGGAGGTAATGTCGCCAGGTCTGGAGTGCATAGACTACGGCTGCAAGCTCTAGATCATGAGTAGGATAATTCTCCTCATGTGGGTGCAATTGCCGTGAAGCGTAGGCAATTACGTGTCGATCTTGCATGAGAATGCAACCTAGTCCTTGTCGCGAGGCATCGCAGTAGATAACAAAGTCCTTGGAGAAGTCTGGCGGTACCAGTACGGGAGCAGAGGTCAGGCGTCTTTTCAGTTCCTGAAAGCTGTGCTCACATTGTGGAGTCAATTCGAACTTCTTATCTTTCTTGAGGAGTTCGGTTAGAGGTTTAGCAACCTTGGAGAAGTTCTCGACAAAGAGACGACAATAGCTCGCTAAGCCCAGAAAACTCCGAACTTGCTTGACCGATTCAGGTGGAGTCCAATTAAGGACGGCTTGAACTCGCTCAGGGTTAACAGCAATACCTTTACCAGATATTACATGACCCAGATAGGTCACTTCTGACAACCAGAATTCACATTTAGAAAATTTGGCATAAAGGCGATGCTCTCGAAGTTTCTTCAACACTAGCCTTAGATGTTCGGCATGTTCCTCCTCGTTCTTGGAGTAGATGAGTATATCATCGAGGTAAACCACGACGAATTTATCCAAATACTCCATGAAGATTGAGTTCATTAACCGAGAAAAGGTGGCTGGAGCGTTGGTTAAACCGAAGGACATGACGGTGTACTCGTATTGGCCATAACGAGTAACAAAGGCCGTTTTAGGAATGTCCCCGTTTCTGATTTTGATTTGATGGTAGCCCAACCTCAAATCCATCTTGGAGAAGACTGAGGATCCAGCGAGCTGATCATACAGGTCGTTGATCCTGCGAAGCGGATATTTGTTCTTGATTGTGACCAAATTGACAGGTCGGTAATCTACAACCATCCGGTCCGTACCATCCTTCTTCTTGACGAATAGGACGGGGCAAGCCCACGGAGATGAACTAGGGTGGATGAAACCCTTTTTCAAGGACTCATCGAGTTGTTTCTTAAGCTCGGCTAGTTCTAGTGGTGCCATCTTATAAGGTCTTCTAGCAATCGAAACGGTTCCTAGAATGAGGTCTATTACGAACTCAACATCCCTGTCAGGTGGAACACCTGGAAATTCCTCTGGGAAGACATCTGGGAAGTCACGGACTACCGAAATGTCCTCAAGGTCTGGCAAAGGGCTGGCGTTAAGAGAATATAATTGTCGCTTGGCTAGTCGGGTTAAGACATTGACTAACTTGCCCGAAGGGTGAGTGAGTTGAACAGTCCTAGAGAAGCAATCAATTTTGGCATGATGAGCTGACATCCAGTCCATACCCAAAATGATATTAATATCTGAAAATTTAAGGGCTATCAACGATGCAAGGAAAACAAGTCTGTCGACTTGGATTTCATTTCCATAACTTACCCTAGAGGTCTGCCATCTAGAACCAGGAGTAGAAATTTCCATAGTGGATGGCATGTCACAGAATGCGGTGTTATGCAAACGAGCATAGTTTTCAGATATAAATGAATGGGAGGCTCCTGTATCGAAAAGAACAGATGCCGGGTGGCAATTAACAAGAAGCGTACCGAGAACGACGTTGGGATCCTCTTGAGCTTCTTCGGCAGAGATACAGTTGACATGGCCACGTGAGGCGGTGGCCGGCTTGGCGTGGAAAACTTTCCCTGTCGGCTTGCCACGGCCAACAGCTTTAGCAGACTGGTTGGGGTTGGTCTGGGGACACTCACGCATATAGTGGCCAGATTCCCCACACTTGAAACAAGTCACGGAACTGGTACGTGGAGGAGCATTGTTGGTTGGACCCCCATAGGGCTTGGCCGGTGCAGACTGTTGAACAGGGCGAGGCGCCTGGAAAGATGGCCTCGGTGTGAACCTGGGTGGCAGGGCGGTGTTGGGAACCCACACGCGCCGCTTCTGAGGACCAGCACCGGATGAGGAACCCATGTCATGACCATGCTTGCGTGTTGCGTCATAGTCAGTCTGACCAGTTTCAGCACTGATGGCTTTGTTGACAAGTTTCTGAAAAGATGTGCACTCATGCAGATGGAGGTCACGGCGAAGCTCAGGACTAAGTCCCTTACGGAACCTTGCTTGCTTCTTGGCATCAGTAGACACTTCCTCAGTTGCATATCGTGCGAGGTTACCAAACTCCCTGCTGTAAGCATCCACAGAAAGTCGGCCGTGAGTGAAACTGCAAAATTCCTCACGTTTACGGTCCATGAGACCCTCCGGAATGTGATGTTCACGGAAAGCCTCGCTGAATTCAGCACAAGTAGTGACATGGCCCGCTGGGCGCATAGCTCCATAATTCTCCCACCATAGACTGGCGGGGCCTTCAAGATGATATGCAGCAAAGGTGACCTTGTCAGCCTCCGCTACCAGCGCGGAACGCAGTTTGTGAGAGATACTGCGAAGCCAGTCATCAGCGTCGAGAGGCTCGACGGAGTGGTGGAACGTGGGTGGATGTAATTTGATAAAATCACTGAGTGACACCACGTTAGTCCTCTGATGGTGTGCCGTGTTCTGTTCAATACGCTCCAACAAACGGTTGGTCTCCCGCTTGTTTCTCTCAGCTTCCATCATAACCTCGGCTAGGGAAGGAGGATGAGGCAGATTTGCATCCCTGACTTCACTGCCTTCGGCCTGCTCTTGAGGAGCAGGGTTAGTGCGCGTGTTGACCATCCTAGGTAAACAAGACAATGATTTAGTCAGGATGATAAAATTCCGACATAGGATATAAAATGTAAGGAATAACTCGAAATGCAAGATGATCATCCGTATGACATGGTAAATACAGAAACTGCTTCTTTATTCCATCGTCATACACACCATACAGGGTTTAGTACAAGACCAAACAAAATACTATTACGGTGAAAAGAGGATTACATCTCATCGGAGGCATCCCAAGCTCCTATACATTATTTTTCTACACCTCCGGAAAGAGTACAAACTAGGTCATATCCCACGAGTCACGCGGGACGATAGACGACACAGCTAGTGCGAACTAGTGATACTACCACTAATTCAGACCGATCCGTAGTAGTCCTCGTAGAAGTCACCTCCATAGCCTGGAAGCTCAACATGATCATCCGGAAACAGACGATCTCGCGGAGCTTGTGGACCATAGGGGCTAGGATGAGGTCTTGGACCAACAGACGGTGGCCTGCGGGGACCGCGAGGGGGGGTGATGCCTCCTACATCACGCCAACCCATCACGTCTGGCAGAGCAGATCTCACAGGATAGAGATCGCGCATATCCGAATATCCAGCTTGCACCGCCGGTGCGAACCGAGTCAATGTGGCCCAGTGGTCAGCACGGGTATTGAAGAGCTCTAACCTCAAGGCCCGATTTTCACGGTCCTTATCCTCGAGCATCTCAGCAGTGGTGCGAGTCCGTGAATCCTCCTGGGTGGGGTCAGCATAGATAGCCTGGAGATACCCTTGTGCTCCCGGAAGTGATCGTGGCATATACCGGAAATCAGAGTCCCGAAATAGACCAGACCTGACTCGCATGATGGTCATCATAGAGTAGGCGGCGTCCTGCACAGCCATCTCAATAGTAACCCCGAGTCCATAGGAGCAGTGAAGGGGCTCGGTGGATCCAGGATAAGATGGAAATATCCTGACAGTGCAGAGATACTGACTTTGATTGAAGTCCCGAAATTGCTCTTCGACCGTGTACTCAGGATACCAGCGGTATCCAGCCTCAGTCATTACCCTGACCAACATGGCAGTATGGCCGGGTACATCTAGGCATCGAGTCAGGCGAACCACTTGATTGAGGTCGCGAGTGGCCATCTGAAAGCACAATCATAATGCAAAGGCATTAGAATTTCTAGCAAAATTTCGGCAGCATAACAACTGTAAATGCTCAAGAAGGATTTTGAGACATTTGACAAAGGATTTCATACACACTCAACATCATCATATCAAAGTTCTGAGACCATCCTAACAACATAACGTGGTAGAAGAACTGAACTAGGCTTGTATCCATCAAACTTATAAGGTACTACTGATTAGTAACACGTGATCCTGATAGGGAGAATAGATCCTAATTCCTTAACCCCCGGGTGGAAGAATAGACTGACTCAGATCAGAATGTCATAAGATAAAGGAGTAAAAGAGCCTTACGTTCCAACCCACAAACAATTCCCCTACATATAACTAAAGAATTTCTAGACTCAACATCGACCAGTTCGGCTTGGAGAACCTACAGGCAGTCTGGCTCTGATACCACCGCTGTCAGGACCCCGACTCGATGTCACATTGATCTAGCCGGTAACACCTCATATCACTTTGCGGCCTCACGCACGGTATCCCCACGGGTGTCGCCTTACCTTTGCCCGGGACCGTTTGCGCCTTTTGGCTCACGTATATGATAGTGTCGCTAGCATCCATATGATAAGGAGCCCGGGCTGACATGACTAGTCGTAAACCCAAAGTGGCACAGACTTACAGGGACAGGCATCCATGACCCAGCTTCGAACGTGTCGGTCATCAGCAAGTGGGTCTGGGCTGTAGCACTGGGCTAGCAGGACTCCGGTAAACCGGGCTGTAGTGGGCTAACAGGACTCCGGTACTCAATGCGTGACATTTCCCCGAAGGGACAGACACAGGAACGAAGAAGGACACATGCCGGCCAGCCTAAGTGTTCCAGAGCAGTAGCAAGCTACCATGGCTCAGCGGTAACACTAGGAGACATTTCCCGGTAAGAGAGGCTACTAAAGATAAACAACTAGATAGTCAGATCCCACACATACCAAGCATTTCAATCATACACACAATATGCTCGATATGTGCAAATACAACGAAGCATCACAACATGACTCTACGACACAAGTACTTTATTTAAGGCTCAGGGAGCCATACATAACATACACAAAGGAACGGGTCTCACGACCCAACATTCAAGTCATACGGTCATACAAACCAGCAGCGGAAGTAACTTGTCTGAGTACAGACAACTAGTAAAATAAAAGAGGCTTGGAAAGCCTAACTATACTACGTGGTCCTTCATAAGCTCAGGATCACCACCTGGGCCTTTAGCCTACTCGTTGATGTCAACGTCTACGTAGAACCCATCAGAAGGGGTTGCAGCGTCTTCTGAAAAATGTAAATTACAGCAACATGAGTACAAAGGTACTCAGCAAGACTTACATCAGATCCTACATACATGCACATTGTCAAGAAGGGTTGGTGGAGTTATTGCAGCAAGCCAGCTTTGACTCTTGGCTAGACTATCCTACGATACTCCAACTTGAAATGGTTTTGCGCACACGAGTCCACTACCCACCACTTCAATACACTACCGAGGATCCGCCTCCGTCTTCCTACGGAAGAGCCATCCTCGGCACTCACACTTATCTTGAGGCTTTTAGTAGTTTCCATTTACTTGTCTATGAACTGTATAGGCAACCAAGTAGTCCTTTACCGCGGACGCGGCTATTCGAATAGATCATGTTAACCCTGCAGGGGTGTACTTCTTCATACACGCTCTCACCACTTACCGTCGTTTACACGACATGTACTCGGCAACCTTCAAGCGGAAGCCCAACGTGGGTGTCGGCCACGACCTACCTAATCACCTAAGCCTCCAGTCCAGGTTTATCGCCTATCCAGGTTCCATCTGTAGGGAGTCCGTCCGAGGTTTCCCATACGGCCCCGAACGATGTGAACAGGGTTCCCGAGATACCTAACGGGTATTCGGTACACCCGGCCACGTACCTACCGCATCACAGCCCACCCCTACGGTCAGCGCTGTCCACGGCCTCTAGTAGGCTACAAACACCAGAAACTACTTGCAACTCCCGGACGGAGAACTAGGGTGATTAAGAAGCCGAGAGGGTCCATTGGTTTCGGGCCCAATGCATGGTAGTAGCTGATTCTTAAATCACACATACAGATCTCAGTGCTTAAGGTCGGCTTCAATGAAACAACCCACCATGTACTCCTACATGGCCTCTCATCGATACCTTTACCAAATCGTGTTCACCACACCACTCTCATTACCGACATAATCATATCACTCTAGCCCATCACCCAGATGAACCAGACCTGACCCGACTCTAAGCATAGCAGGCATAGCAAGGTAGGAACAACACATACATATGGCTCAATCAACTCCTACACATGCTAGTGGGTTTCATCTAGTTACTGTGGCAATGACAGGTTATGCAGAGGAAATGGGTTCAACTACCGTAGCACACAGCAGTTTGAATCGCGTTGTCTTAATGCAGTAAAAGAGAGCAGGAGCGAGAACATGGGATTGTATCGATATGATCAAATGGTTGGTTGCTTGCCTGATGGTTCGATGCACTGATACGGTTCTTCGTTAGGGTAATCACGGTACTCCTCGGAGGCAGAACCTGTCGCAAAGGACACCGATACACAACCATCACCAAACAATGTGCAACAATATGATGCATGCATGAAACATGGCAATATGAGTGTGTTGGGCTAATGCAACTAAGACCAGAAGGGTTTGAACCAATTTGAATCAAAGATTCAAATTTCAAACTCAAACATGGCCTTTTAAAGTGCTTTTCCTTGTTCTGCATTAAACATCAAGTTAACTTGTTTAGTCATGCATGAAAATAGTCAGCATGACGTCAGCACGACGTCAGCGGTCAACTGCGGCTGGCTGGGGTCAAACCTGACGTGTGGGGTCCACACGTCAGTGACAGGGGGGTTTAACAGAGGTTAGTTTAATCCTAATTAAGAGTTAGTGGCGCTGGGGCCCACTGGTCAGTGTCAGGGGGGTTAATTAACAGTGATTAGCACTAAGCTAACCACCTGGCCGACGGGGCCCATGCGTCAGTGACTCTGGGGGGGGGTCAAACCCCAGGTCGGACAAGTCAAACCCGCCGGCGGTTAGTCGCCGGCGAGGTCCGCGGCGTACATGTGCCCCGGGTTTCCTCTGTGGTGCTCCAAACGGCGTGCGACTAGGTGCGTTGGAAAGCTAGCTCGATGGCGCGTCGGGCGGTGGCCGTGGCTGGGCCTGGGGTGGCCGGAGTCGACGGCGGCGAGCTCGGCTGCGGCCGCCGGGGTTCGGTCGTGCACGGAAACGTGGTTGGAGCTCGAAGGCGAGCGAAGCAAGGCGCTAGGGATGCTCTACGGGGCCTTACGGACTTGTTGGACTCGCCGGGGTGACCAAATGGTCACCGGAGCTGCGTCGACGGCGAGCTCGGCGACGGCGGAGGTTCGGCCGTGGTGGGAAACGGAGTTACGGCGCGGGAACGAGGGGGAGAAGAGAGGGAAACGGTGGCGGAGCTCACCGCGGTTGCAGCGGGCGTCGAAGCGGGCTCGGGGACGCACTGGAGACGGCGAATCGACGGCGATGGTGGTCGGAGCCCGAGGAGGAAGACGATGGCGACGGCGGCTCCACAGGGCGTCCGGCGTCTTGTGGCTTGACGGAGAGCTTCAGGGCGAGGGGGCGGAGCTCCTGCGTGAGTCGGGAAGGCGAGGGGAGGCCGGTGGCGGCGGCTATGGCGAACGGCGGCGATGGGTGCGTTCGGACACGGGAGAGAGAGAGCGAGGGAGAGGAGAGGAAGAACCGGGGGAGAGTAAGAGAGTACGGGGGGGGCGTGGCGTCGTTCCAGGGCATCCAGACGAGGAGGGGAGAGGCAGGCAGGCAGGCGAGCTGGCGGCGTGGCGCGGTGGCGCGCGCGCGCGCCGGGCACGCTCCCCTCCCTCTGTCGAGGACGAAGACGACAGAGGAGGAGGCGGGCTGGGCCGCCTGCTGGCTGGGCCGGCCAGCTACTGCTGGGCTGCACAGGGAGGAGCCCCAGGTAAGCTTCTCCTTCTTTATTTATTTTTGTTTTCTAATTTCTGTCATTTGTTTTGATTTAAATAAAATATTAAATCATTTTATTACCTTATGCCAATTTTTGCAGGAGCTAGATATATTATTCCAGAGCTCCCCAACAGGTGGCATAATTTTTGGACATATATTAATATATATAACTAATATATTTCCAATGCAATTAGTTATGCATTAATTCCAAATGCCCAAAATAAATACCTATGAGCTCTTAAAAATATTGGTTTGATTTTTATCTCTGTCCAATATTTTCAGAGAGCAACATGAGCATTTTCTTGGACCCTTTTGGAGAAATTTTTATTTGGGTCATTTTCAAAATGATGCTGAGGGTTTCACAAATCCCCATTTCAAGTTTCTGATGAAAGAGTAAACATGATGCAAAACTCTAATGCATGACTAGCTAGGGTGTGACAGCGGCAGCCTGCGGTGGCCACTGGAGCCCTTTGCTGGTGCTGGGCTTGCTCCTGGAAATTCCCATGCACCGCCGCTTGGAGCAGCGCGGGGTCTTGACGTGGTGGCGCAGGGATGCGGTCATGGTGCACCGTTGCTGGGAGCATGCAGGCACCTTCTTGGGGGCGAGGGATTTCTTGGCAGATCCTTTCTTGTCATGTAGGCACCGGACGCGGTGGGTCTCACCCTGGGGCCGCGCGCCTCTGAGCCAAGGCGCCTTCTTGGGGAGGAGGTGGCGGAGGCACCTCTTGATCCACGCCTCCTATGCAGGATGGAGGGCAAGGCAGCGAGAGAGATGGTATAGGAGAGCCCCCTGCGGTGCTGACGAGCTCGGTGATGCGGGTGAGCTAGTCCTTGTAGAGGTCGTCGACGAGACGGTAGTGCAGGAGCTCACGCGCCAGGAGCAGCACAGCGTGCGCGTCCGTGGGGGTGCGACGGGCGTGAGATGACGAACCGGCAGGAGTCAGCGGTGGGGTGGCGGTGCGGCCTTCTCGCCGCACCGAAGGATGTAGGGACGAGGCCTGCTGCTCGTTCCCCGTTGGGCCGGTTGTGGCGTTGGTGGCAGGCGACGGGGAACGACGGGGGCGTCCGCCGACGGGCGCCGTCTGGGCGACGCGGGTGGCGAGAGCAGCCCGACGCTCGGCGCGAGCCCGACGAGCGTCAGCCATGTACACGATGGAAGATCACACGCGAACAGCGGAAGAAAGACTCCGGCGCACCCCTACCTGGCGCGCCAAATGTCGGATTTCAGGTTCCGGCAGACCATTGAGGTTCGAACTCTGGGGTGCGCACGAAGATCTTTCCCCTACCAACTCGCGTCTCGAAGCTTCGCAAGGAATCTAGGCTAGAAAGAAGAACACACAAGGGACACGAGATTTATACTAGTTCAGGCCACCATTGTGGTGTAATACCCTACGCCAGTGTGTGGGGTGGTTGATTGCCTCAGGGGCTGATGATGAACAATAAAAAGGGGGACCAGCCTCGCGAGGGGCTGTTCTTGAGCTGGTGCGATGAACTACTTGGGTGAGTTCAGTCGCTTCTCTCTAGTCTATGCGCAATCTGGATCTCCGTCCAATGCCTCTCTACTGTGGTGGCTAGTCCTATTTATAGAGGGAGGCTGAGGGAGTCCCGGACTAGGGGGTGTCTGGATAGCCGAACTATCATCTTCGGCCGGACTCCTAGACTATGAAGATAGAAGATTGAAGACTTCATCCCGTGTCCGGATGGGACTTTCCTTGGCGTGGAAGCAAGCTTGGCGATACGGATATGTAGATCTCCTACCATTGTAACCGACTCTGTGTAACCCTAACCCTCTTCGGTGCCTATATAAACCAGAGGGTTTTAGTCCGTAGGATGAAGAACAATCATACCATAGGCTAGCTTCTAGGGTTTAGCCTCTGTGATCTCGTGGTAGATCTGCTCTTGTACTACCCATATCATCAATATCAATCAAGCAGGAGTAGGGTTTTACCTCCATCGAGAGGGCCCGAACCTGGGTAAAAACATCGTGTCCCTTATCTTCTGTTACCATCCGCCTTGACGCACATTTCGGACCCCCTACACGAGATCCGCTGTTTCTGACACCGACATTGGTGCTTTCATTGAGAGTTCCTCTGTGTCGTCATCTTTAGGCCCGATGGCTCCTCCGATCATCACCAATGATGCGGTCCAGGGTGAGACTTTTCTCCTCGGACAGATCTTCGTATTTGGCGGCTTTGCACTGCGAGCCAATTCACTTGGCCATCTGGAGCAGATCGAAAGCTACGCCCCTGGCCATCAGGTCACATTTGGAAGTTTGAACTACACAGCTGACGTTCGCGGAGACTTGATCTTCGACGGGTTCGATCCATAGCCAAGCGCCCTGCACTGTCACGAAGGGCATGATCTAGCTCTGGCGCCGTACAGTGCCCTGGAGGCCGCACCAGTGTCCGCTCCGACCCTTAGCTTGGAGCCGACTGCGCCGATCGAGGACGGATGGCTGGACACCGCCTCGGGGGCTGCTATCTCTACAGCGATTGAGCCGAACACCAACCCTGTCCTTTGCGAAGCTCGTGACTCCAAGGTGTCGGACTCCTCTCCGGACTCCGAGCCTTCCGCGCCCCTGCCAATCGAATCCGACTGGGCACCGATCATGGAGTTCTCCGCCGCGGACATCTTTCAGCACTCGCCCTTTGGCGACATCCTGAATTCACTAAAGTCTCTCTCTCTCTCTATCAGGAGAGCCCTGGCCGGACTATGGTCAGGAAGGTTGGGATGCAGACAACGAAGAAATTCAAACCCCACCCACCACCCACTTCGTAGCCACTGTCGAAAGTTTAAACGACGTGCTCAACTTCGACTCCGAAGACATCGATGTTATGGACGACGATGTAGGAGATAAGCATGAACCAGCACCTATAAGGCACTGGACATCCACCTCATCTCACGATGTATATGTCGGAGTAATGGGCCACGGGTAGGCTAACCCGAGGCCCTGAACCTTTCAAGACATCGGGGCAGGCTACGCCCCTTAAGCCGAGTCTCAGGCGCGACTCCAAGATCAGCCGAGTCTCAGGCGCGACTCCAAGATCAGCCGAGTCTCAAGCGTGACTCCAATATCAGCCGAGTCCCAGAGGCGACTCCAAGATAAGCCGAGTCCCAGAGGCGACTCCAAGATAAGCCGAGTCCCAGAGGCGACTCCAAGATTGGCCGACTCGTGATCGGCGACTTCCGGAGAAGCCGGCTATGAAGAGTCAGCCCGCGACTCCACCCATCTCCTGTCTTCGCCACGATGGACGGGGCGGGGTACGGCCACGGTATGGCCGTCTCCACCGCGCTTACGAAGGGCTGGCATGGCTACAGTGCGCCGTATCGCTGGGGATCTCCATCGCGGCGTGGCACTGTTGCCATGCCTGCCCTGACCTCAGCCTCAGTAGGTAGCGCACTGTGCCCACGTCGGCCCATCTGTACGACCCAGAGGCGGCGGACCCGCCCGTCAGCTGGAGTATAGAAGACGACGAGAAGCGCCCAGAGGACGGACTCGTGGGAGTCGGCTCCATGGAGTCGGCCGGCTCCTCCCACGGCCCCATACGCCATTAACCAGACAAGACAGGGGATAGCGACAGTGATCGTCCGATAGACGGCGGCACTGTTGCCACGACCCCATAACCAAGCCTGCGTCATTAGAAGCACGTCTATAGTGTCGGGCCTGTTGGCGGGGCCCGCCAGTCGGCGGGACCCAGCAGTCGGCGGAAAAGACGGCGGATTGAGAGACAGACGGCTGGGACCCGCGCCCAGCCGGATTACCATTGTACCCCCAGGGGGTAGGCCTATATAAACCCCCCGGGGCACCCATGCAAAGGGTTCGAATCCATTAGCACTAGACCAGATCATATAGGAAGGAGAGAGCTAGCCTTGCCTTCTCCTACCTCCAGAATACAGCTCGAGGAGCAACCTTGTACTCATTGTGCCTTAGTGATCATGCGGAGACCCCGCAGAGCAGCAGTAGGGGTGTTATCTCCCCGAAGACCCCGAAGCTGGGTAAGATCCGCTAGCGTGCATGTCTTCGCCTCATTCCGTTTCCTGGCACCGGCAACGTTCTACTCGCTCCCACCATGATAAGCCATCCTTTGGCATATGTCGCACCCAACCCCCGATATTTGGCGCCCACCGTGGGGCGAGGTGCACCATCATCTGGAGACCTGCTCTGGACGGGAACCTTCTTCCTCCCCAGCGAGCGTAGCCAGAACGGGATGCCCGATGGCGTTTGCCCCGACGCGTTGCAAGGCATTGACGACGCCTGCGCAGCGAGTTGCCTTGCCGATCTTCTTGGCGAGGCGCGCATCACCAACGAGCCTGCATCCGACGCAGGCACGGGCGGCCCCGAAAGCCTCCTTGCGGGCCTCCTCGACCAACTCCATGTCACCGGCGAGCCTGCCGTGGACTTGGAGTCCGTATGCTCCACCGACCCGATGCTGGTCAATTCCGACGCCGTGTCGCTTGACGCGTTCCCCACCAACGTGGTGGTCTACGATGAGCCGCTCCCTCATGAGGAGAGCGGTGGAAGCGCCATCACGGAGGTGCTAGTCATCAGTCATGGCGAGCACTCCGGTGAGGGAGCTCATGACCCACTCGACGCGGCTCTACAAGATTTGACCGCGCCCATTCCGGAATACGCTGACGCCAAGAGCTGGAGGCACGCCGCCTTCAGCTTGTTGAAGGCGCGAAGAAACTGGCAAGCATGAGGCGCTTGTCAGAAGCCTACCAGCGTGAGATGGATCACGCTGTGGGCGGCTCGCCGACCCCGACTGGGCCTAGCCGCCTAGGCGCGGTCCGGCAACGCGGCGTGGCCATCGCCAGCCTATTCGGTGCCGATCGCCCCGTGTACGCTACGCCTGCGGAGAACATCCGCGCCGCCCAGGCGGCGGCGGACGAGCTAGACAACTTCGAAGGTGAAGAGCGCCGCCTGATGACCGAGCGGGTCCAGCGGCTCCTCAAAGCGGCTGCTACGCAGAATGAAGCCGGCGGCCGCACAGAGGCCCCGCAACGACGAAACGACGCCTCGCCTCCCTGCCGAATCAGGGCGCGACGTATCAGACACCGACTGGCGGAGTCCACGGAAGAAAAGACAAGGTTCCGGCTGTCAGCCACAATTGGACTCGTATCACCATCGAGCGCGACCAAGACGGCCGCCCAAGAGCAGTGGAACGGCAGGGCGACTATCTGCCTCCCCCACCATAAAGAGAAAGGCGAGTCTCCCCGCCACCTGTTGAACATCCGACTCTCGGCGACCGCCTTGGCCGCCGAGAGGGAGTTGGAGAGAATGATGCCCGCCATTGGATCGACCGACTCCACCGATCCCTAGCGCTCGAAGAAGAAGACGAGTTGGGTCCTCCCTGTTTCGGACCCTGCATCCAAGATGAGCCCTTTCCTAAAGGGTTCACGCTCCCTCGAGACACGCCCAAGTACACCGGCTCCGTGAAGCCGGAAGACTGGCTGGTTGACTACTCCACAGTCGTCAACATAGCAAACGGCAACAAGCGTGTTGCCGTGAAGTATGTTCCACTCATGCTCCAGGGCATGGCCCGGACGTGGTTGAACAGTCTGAAGCCCCGCAGCATCAACAGCTGGGTCGACTTCACCGAGGCTTTTGTCCACAACTTCACAAGCACGTACAAGCGACCCCCCAAGCCGCGTCAGCTTTCCTTGTGCGTACAAGGTCCTGACGAGTCAACTCGCGACTACCTCACACGCTGGACCGAGCTCTGGAAGTCCTGTGAGGGCGTGCACAAGGTGCAGGATATCGAGTACTTCACTGCCGGGTGCAGAGAAGGCACCCTCCTCAAGCACAGGCTCCTCTGCGACGAGCCGGAGACCCTCGACGAGCTGCTAGTCATAGCAGACAAATATGCCACAGCCGACTCTTCAATGAAGACGAAAATTCAAGTTAGTGCGACTGGCAAGGTGGCCCCTCGGGCTCCCAGAACCTCAGCTGGAGAAGCCAGCCGGCGACAGCAACAAAATGATCACAAGCGCAAGGCCCCGCAGCCGGCTTCCAGCAGCCGGCAGGTTGCGACAGTCGAAGACCAACAGCCGGAGGGGCAGCCTCCGACGAAGCGGCAGAAAGGCGGCAAGTCCAACTGGTTGCCGGCCTTCTCTTACGAGCAGACTCTAGACGGTCCCTACAAGTTCCATAGCGGCGAGAAGCCGTCAAACCATACCACCCGGAAATGCCACTGGCTCACCACAATCGCCAAGGGAGACGGCCTCCTTCCTCCTCCGCCTGCTGGGCCGCCGCCTCCACCGCCACCCCAGCATCCGGCTGCCAGGCCAGTAGGTGCCGTACAAGACAAGTACCCAGAAGAGCACGGAGCCTATGTAGTGTTCACCAGTGTGGCTGATGATCGACGCAGCAGATGGCTGCAGCAGCAAGAAGTAAATGCAGTAGCATCAGATACTCCGGAGTTTATGCATTGGTCCAAGAAGCCTATCAGTTGGAGCAGAGCAGATCACCCAGAGGTGATGCCGAATCCGGCCTCCTACGCCTTGGTTTTGAGTGCCACCTTGGCCACTGATAGGCGGGCCGCTCGGTTCGTGAGGGTGTTGATAGACGGAGGCAGTAGCATCAACATCCTGTACAAGGAAACCATGGAGAAGTAAGGAATCAAGCAAAGACAACTTTAGAGCAGCCGAACCGTATTCCACGGCATTGTACCTGGCCTTTCCTGTTCACCAATAGGCAAGATCCTGATAGACGTCCTCTTCGGAGACAAAGATCATTTCCACCGAGAGCCAGTTTGGTTCGAAGTGGTGGACCTCGAGAGCCCATACCAAGCATTGCTTCGCCGACCTGCTTTGGCCAAGTTTATGGCAGTCCCCCACTACGCCTACCTCAAGATGAAGATGCCAAGTTCCAAGGGGATTCTGACCGTAGCCGGCGACTACAGGAAGTCGTCTGCTTGCGCAGCTGAGAGTAGTCGGTTGGCCGAGTCCCTGGTGATCGTAGCAGAGAGGCGGCTTCTTGATCGAGTTGTGGCGATGGCCGGCAAGCAGCCGGAGATGTCGCCTGACCCCAGGGAGTCGGAAGCCGAGGGTTCGTTCAAGCCGGCTAAAGAAACAAAGAGGATACCTTTGGACCCGGAGCACCCAGAGAGGCATGCGGTCATAGGTGCAAACCTAGACAGCAAATAGGAAGGCGAGCTCGTCGAATTCCTCCGTGAGAATAGAGACATCTTCGCATGGTCCCCTAAAGACATGCCAGGTGTACCGACGGAATTCGCCGAGCACAAGTTACATGTCCGATCTGATGTGAAACCCGTCAGGCAGCCCTTGCGCCGCCTGTCAGAAGAGAAGAGAAGAGTTGTTGGGGAAGAGATAGCCCGACTCCTTGCAGCCGGCTTCATTATGGAGGTGTTTTTTCCAGAATGTTTAGCGAACCCGGTCCTGGTGTTAAAGAAGAACAAGCAGTGGCGGATGTGTATTGACTACACAAGCCTCAACAAAGCTTGCCCCAAGGACCCATTTGCTTTGCCAAGAATTGATCAGGTGATAGACTCCACAGCCGGATGTGAGTTGTTGAGCTTCTTAGATGCATATTCAGGATATCATCGGATCAAGCTGAACCCGGTAGACAGACTGAAGTCTGCCTTCATCATGCCATTTGGAGCCTTCTGCTACCTGACTATGAAATTCGGCTTGAGGAATGCCGGCGCCACCTTTTAGCGTTGTATGCAGAAGTGTCTTCTCAAGCAACTCGGCAGAAACGCCCACGTCTACGTAGATGATGTGGTGGTGAAGACAGAAAAGCGTGGAACGCTGTTGGAGGATCTCCAGGAAACTCTTGAGAATCTGCGCCGATTCCAGATCAAGCTCAACCCTGAGAAGTGCATCTTTGGAGTACCAGCCGGCCAGCTCCTTGGCTTCCTGGTTTCCGAACGCGGCATAGAGTGCAACCCTGTAAAGATCAAAGCCATCGAGAGGATGGAAGTCCCCCTCCGATTGCTAGATGTGGAGAAGTTCACCGGCTGCTTGGCGTCCATCAGCCGATTCATCAATCGGCTGGGCAAGAAGGCTCTCCCTTTGTACCAACTGATGAAGAAGACCACCTTTTTCGAGTGGAACCACAAGGCAGATGAAGCTTTTCTCTAGTTAAAGAAGATGTTGACTACTCCCCCTGTGCGGGAGGCTCCGACTCCTAAAGAGCCTATGCTCCTATACATTGCCGCCACCAGCCAGGAAGTCAGCACGGTCATCATAGTCGAACGCAAGGCGGAAGGCAAGGCGCTCCCTGTCCAGAGACCGGTATATTACCTGAGCGAGGTACCGTTGACCTCCAAGCAGAACTACCCCCACTACTAGAAGATGTGCTACGGCGTGCACTTTGCCGCCAAGAAGCTGAAGCCTTACTTTCAAGAGCATCCAATCACTATGGTCTGCACAGCTCCACTAGCCGAGATCATTGGAAGCCGAGATGCTTCGGGCCGAGTGGCCAAATGGCCCATAGATTTGGCTCCCTACACCATCTATTATGAGCCCCGCACCGCCATCAAGTCACAAGCGCTGGCCGACTTCCTTGTCGACTGGGCCGAGACCCAGTACCTGCCGCCAGCGCCCGACTCCACTCATTGGCGAATGCACTTCGACGGCTCCATGATGCGCACTGGCTAGGGAGCCGGCGTCGTCCTCACCTCCCCTAGTGACAAGCTCAAGTATGCACTGCAGATCCACTTCGCCACCTCCAACAATGTTGCCGAATATGAGGCGCTCATTCACGGTCTCCGGCTTGCCAAAGAACTCGGCATTCGCCGGATCCTGTGTTATGGCGACTCCGATTTGGTGGTCCAGCAGTCATCTGGCGACTGGGACGCCAAAGATGCAAACATGGCGAGCTACCGCTTCCTGGTGCAGCAACTCAGCAGATATTTTGAGGGGTGCAAGTTCCTTCACGTACCAAGAAATGACAACGACCAAGCAGACGCCCTGGCACGAGTCGGCTCCACCCGCCAAGTGATACCATCCGGCGTCGCCCTTCAGCGCCTCCTCAAGCCGTCTATCAAGCCTTCACCAGAATCAGACTCCATCTTTGTGTCGGCTCCCCCCGAAGAAGTCGGATCCGACTCAAGAGCACCAGCAGACGGCACGAGAATTCTTATGGACGACTCCAAGAATACCGCAGTCGAAGCCGACCCGGGGACTTCAGAACCCGGCCCGGGGACTGCGACGGTCAGCCCGAAGACTCCAGAGCTCGGCCCGAGGACTGCGCCAGTCGGCCCGGGGACTTCGCCAATCCAGCAAGCGGCCGCGGATTCCAACTCGCCGCCTCCCAGCCCAGCCGCCCTTGTCCAAGTCGCAATAGTGGCAATTGAAGAAATAGCAGCACCCTCATGGGCCCAGCCCATCCTCAAGTTCCTAGTAAACAGAGAGCTGCCAGCTGATGAAATCTTGGCTCGGCAAGTGCAACGCCGAGCGGCGGCCTACACTATAGTCAACAGAGAGCTGGTCAGGCGCAGCGTCACTGGCGTCTGCCAACGCTGTGTCGAGGCAGAACAAGGCCAGGCAATTCTCAGAGACATCCATGAAGGTGAGTGCGACCACCATGCGGCTTCAAGAGCGCTCGTCGCCAAAGCCTTTCGGCACGGTTTCTTCTGGCCAACTGCCCTAGAAGAGGCCAAGGAATTAGTCCAAAAATGCAAAGGGTGCCAGATGTTCCGTTCCAAGCCGCTTCAGCCGGCTTCCGCACTCAAGACCATCCCCATCGGCTGGCCCTTTGCGGTTTGGGGCCTGGACATGGTGGGACCATTCAAGACGGCATGAGGCGGCCTAACTCATCTACTTGTCGCGGTGGACAAGTTCACGAAGTGGATAGAAGTAAAACCTATCAAGAAATTGAATGGTCCGACTGAAGTGACTTTCATCGCCGACATCACGACTCGGTACGGTATCACACACATCATCATCACCGACAATGGCACAAATTTTGCCAAAGGCGCCTTGGCCCGTTTCTGCGCGACGCAGGGCATCCGACTGGACTTAGCGTCCGTTGCCCATCCGCAGTCAAATGGCTAGGTGGAGCAAGCAAACGGCCTCATCCTATCCGGCGTCAAGCCTCGACTGGTCGAACCACTGGAGCGTTCGGCCGGCTGTTGGATTGAGGCTGCCAGCCGTCCTCTGGAGTCTGCGCACGACTCCAAACAAGTCAACCGGCTTCACGCCTTTCTTCCTCGTCTACGGTGCTGAAGCCATCATCCTGACGGACATAGAGTTCGACTCCCTGCGAGTCACCATGTACACCGAGGAGGAAGCAGAAGAGGCACGTCAAGACGGTGTCGATCTGCTGGAAGAGGGCCGGCTGTTGGCACTTAGCCGGTCCAGCATCTACCAGCAGAGCCTGCGCCGATACTACAATAGGAAGGTCCAGCCGAGATCTTTCCAAGAAGGCGACCTTGTGCTCCGACTGATCCAGTGGACAGCCGGCCAGCACAAGCTGTCGGCACCTTGGGAAGGCCCTTTCATTATCAACAAAGTGCTGGGCAACAACTCCTACTACTTGGTCGACGCTCAGAAGCCCCGAGAACGCAAGAGAGACGACTCCGGCAAAGAGTCAGAACGGCCATAGAACGCAAATCTGGTAGTGCGCAGGGCCAGCATGTCTGGCCATAGAGCGGTAACTTCCTGGGCGCCGGCACGCTGAAGCCGGGGCATCAACCGATGGGTCGGCCGAAGACGGGCCTCGATGCTCAGAAGCTATTCGTCGATGGTCAGGGGGGCGTTAGCGGCGATCTCCGCGCCATTTGCCCTCCGTGCCTCGCGATCAGCCTCGATGGCCGGAGTGACTGCCTGCGAGTGGCCAGGGAAGAAGTCTGCCAAGGCAAAAAAGAGGCAAGTCAAAAAATCAGAAGTCAGCCCGACCTATAGTCGGAAGCTCAAAGAAAGAAAGGAAGAAAGGAAACTCACTGTCGACGATGTCCTCGATCTCATGGAAGCCGGAGGTCAGCAACGCCTCCTTGTCAGTCCAGGAGGAGCGCTCGCTCTCGAACTCGGCCAGGAGAGCAGCCTCCTTCTTCTCGGCCTCGTCCCGCGCCTTCTTGAGCAGCTCCTTCTGCTCGGCCAGCTGCGCAGCCAGTAGGTCGCGCTCCGCGACAAGCTTGCTACACTCCTCCCCCTTGACACGCAAGGCGGTGTTAACTTTGCCCAGCTGCTCCTGAAGAGTGGCGTTGGCCCCTGAAAAACGAAAGAAAGAAATGTTAAGTCATCAGCAAAGAAGGTCATCGGGAAGATCCGGCCCGACTGATCAGCAGTCGGCCCGAATCTCGGGGACTACAGCCCGCGGGTGCGCCAGCGCGCCCCCGCGAAGAAGAAGAAGAACTCACTCCAGCTCTCCGTCAAGTCGGCGGTCCGCTTGCCCAACTCCTCAATGTTGCGGTTGAAGCCAGTAGCGCGGAGGTTGTGATACTCCTGTAATAAACATTTCAGACAAAGATAAATACTTGGAACTCGCCAGAGGGAGTTCCGAACCGCCTGCTCAGCAGCCGGCCCGAAACTCGGGGACTACAACCAGTGGGTGCGCTAGCGCGCCCCCACAGAGAAGAACAAGAAAGACAAGTATCAAAGAAGAAGCATACCCGGACGGCCGTTCGTGACGCCAGATGCGCCATAGTGTAGTTCTGGAGGGCATCACCCTCGGCTCGCAGCTTCGCCTGGACGTCCAGAAGCGCCTAGTTCAGCGGACCCGTGCTGCCTCCACGCACCCACCCAACAAGCGCGGCGCTCTTCGCCTCGGCGTTCAGGATGGCCGAACTGGCGGCGCCGACCTCCAAGGGCCACGGCGCCGAAGTCTCCTTCTCAAGGAGGCGGCGCACCGGCGAGGCAACTTGAAGGAGCAGCCTCGCCACGGCCTCGTCCTCAGTCGGCGGCACCAGCGGGCCTGCCGGCTGTTTGCCATATGCCCTCCCAGACGGCGGCGGAGGCGGCGGCGGCGGCACGAGCGTGTCCGACATGGAGGCCTCGCCTCTTTCCTTCTCCGCGATGGGGTTCTCGACGCCGGCTTCTCCAGTCTGCCCCGTGAACTCCGGAGGCGGCGGTGCGGAGGACAGCGGGAGGACGAGCAATGCCGATTGGCGGTGCGCGGCCACCTCTGCTCGCCATCTTGCCGCAATGGCGGCTTCGGCCTCCTCCAGCTTTTTCTGGGCAGTGGCCACCGCCTTCTCAGCCTCCGCCTTCTCTAGGCGGTCGGCCTCCTCCTCGTCGCGCTTCTCCCGTGTGTTTTGCTCCATCGCCTCCCGGAGGTCGGCGGCGGGGTCAACCCGCCGGGTGTTGGTGGACGTCTCTGTCGACCCCATGACGGAGGGGGCAGCGACCCTCTCAAGGGTAAGGGGAGCCCTGAAGCAAGAAGGGAGTGTAAAACAAAAACGCGGACAAGACTCACCAGAGGAAAATAAGACAAAGGCGGAAACACTTACGCAGAGACTAGTGGCGGCCTCTTCACTTCCTTACGGAAGTGTTTGACCTTCGTGGCCGCCTCCTCCCGTTTGGTTGCGGCGGCCGCCCCCTTGAGCTTCTTCGGCATGCCGCCGAGCGAGCTCAGCCTGGCGTGGCGCCTCTTCACGCCGCCTTGACTGGCCAAGCCGGCGGAGGAACTCGCACCCAGCTGGCCGACCCACTGCTGGTGGCGCGGGGCGACTTCCCCTTCGGCGTTGTCTTCAGGCCAGTCAGCGAAGCTGGCCGAGGGCCTGAGGCCGCTTCCCGCTCCTCCCCCTCCGCCTTCGGTTTCGGCCTCCATCGCCGCCGCCCCCAAGTTGGGGTCGTCGACATTGCTCTCCGCCCGGTCAGGGACGAACTCACAAGGCGGTCTCGTGACGCCGGCTGTAGGCTGAATAAGGGGGTTCTGACTCAATGAAACAAAAAAGATCAGAAGTCGAATTCGGCTACAAAGAAAACAAAGCAACAAGGAATGTGACTTACCACCGGAGGAGGGTTGGCGTGCGAGTACGGCTCCTTGCCAAACCGCTAGTCCGCCACGAGCTCGCAGTTGGCAATATGGTTCACCATGTTCGCCACTTCCGAGCGGGGCATTTCCCTGGTGCACATCCGACTCGGGTCCCTGTGGTCGCTCATCTGACTGATCAGATGAGGTCGGCCTTGGAGGGGGAGGACTCGGCGTGGCACGAAGGTGGCCAGCAAGTCGGCCCCAGCGAGGCCCTCCGACTGCGTCAGAACTCGGAGTCGCGCTACGATGGCAGCTCCGGCGGGAGTCAGCGTCTTGACTCAGTGGGACCAGCTGGGAAGCCTCCCAGCCGGTGCGCCGGCTTCGTAAGGCGGCAGATTGACCCAGTCGCCGTCTGGGGTGACGTTCTTCACGTAAAAATATGACCGCTGCCACATCTTCACCGACTTGATCAGCGGGATGGAGGGGAACAGATTGTCGACGGTCGATCGCCGCATCGCAATGAAGGCACCGCACTGGGCAGGCACGCCGGCGACATGCATGCCGAGCTTGGATTGGAAGAATTCTCCCCACAGCTCGATGGTGGGGAGAACGCCGAGGAAGCCCTCGCACAGGGTGGTGAAGGCGGCCAGCAGCACCACCGTGTTTGGAGTGAGGTGGTGCGGCTGGAGCTCGTGGAACTCCAAGAAGGAGCGGAAGAAGCCGCTCGCCGGCAGCCCCAGGCCGCGCATGAGGTGCGAGCGGAAGATGACCCGCTCGCCCTCCTCCGGCGCCGGCGATATCTCCCTCGCCGGTGCGGCGCGGGCTCGCGCGAGGTTTGCACCGGGAAGGCGGCGCGTCTTGCAGAGAAACTCGATGAGGTCGTCGTCTACTTCGGAGCCGTCCCACACGCCGGAGCGCACGGCAGAAGCCGCAGTGGCGGAGGAAGAGCTCATCGCTGCTGGCGCGGCGTGGTTCGGCACGGCGGCGGCAAGAAGTAAGCAGAGGAAGCAGAAGAGGCAAGAGGAGGCGGGGGAGCGGGGAAGATGGGCGCGTGTGCTTTGCCGCTCCACTCCCCCCACCTACTTATAGCCTCACAGGCTGAGAAGCCGAGGAGGCAGCGTGGGATTAACTACGCACGGGGCCCCACGCCCCCCACGATTTACCCCATGAAGTTGCTGCACGCAGTAACAACGTGGGAAGCCCAACCGTACGCCCGGCCGCAACGGATCCGTTCGCATGCCAAGGCGCGGTAGTGGCGGGCACCGCCTGACGGCCTGTCCCGTCGCGCGCGTGGGCGGGCAGACTGTCCTCGCCGTGTGGCGCCACGCGACAGGACCGCGGCGGGCGGCCGCGGGGAAGCATATCACGCATGCCGCCTGGGTTCCCGCCACTACTTTCAAACTCTTTTACGGAGCAAGACGGCCCTCTGCAAATCCGACTCCGGGCAGTCGGCCTGAAAGAAGACGGCAAGCGAAGCCGAGATTCCACCGCCAAAGGAATGAAACTGTTGAGGCCCCACAACGTATCACTCTTGGAGCCTCACCAGCTTCAGGGACTACTGTCGGAGTAATGGGCCACGGGTAGGCTAACCCGAGGCCCAAAACCTTTCAAGACATCGGGGCAGGCTACGCCCCTCAAGCCGAGTCTCAGGCGCGACTCCAAGATCAGCCGAGTCTCAGGCGCGACTCCAAGATTAGCCGAGTCCCAGAGGCGACTCCAAGATAAGACGAGTCCCAGAGGCGACTCCAAGATTGGCCGACTCGTGATCAACGACTTCCGAAGAAGCCGGCTATGAAGAGTCAGCCCGCGACTCCATCCATCTCCCGCCTTCGCCACAATGGATGGGGCGGGGTACGGCCACGGTATGGCCGTCTCCACCGCGCTTACGAAGGGCTGGCATGGCTATAGTGCGCCGTATCGCTGGAGATCTCCATCGCGGCGCGGCACTGTTGCCATGCCTGCCCTGACCTCAGCCTCAGTAGGTGGCGCATTGTGCCCACGTCGGCCCATCTATACGACCCAGAGGCGGCAGGACCTGCCCGTCAGCGGGAGTATAGAAGACGGCGAGAAGCGCCCCAGGGACGGACCCGTGGGAGTCGGCTCCCTGGAGTCAGCCGGCTCCTCCCACGGGCCCCACACGCCATTAACCAGACAAGAATGGGGATGGTGACAATGATCGTCCGATAGACGGCGGCACTGTTGCCAAGACCCCATAACCAAGCCTACGTCATTAGAAGCACGTCTACAGTGTCGGGCCTGTTGGCGGGGCCCGCCAGTCGGCAGGACCCAGCAGTCGGCGGAGAAGATGGCGGCCTGAGAGACAGACGGCTGGGAGCCGCGCCCAACCGAATTACCATTGTACCCCGGGGGGTAGGCCTATATAAACCCCCCGGGGCACCCATGCAAAGGGTTCGAATCCATTAGCACTAGACCAGATCATAGAGGAAGGAGAGAGCTAGCATTGCCTTCTCCTACCTCCAGAATACAGCTCGAGGAGCAACCTTGTACTCAATGTGCCTTAGTGATCATGCGGAGACCCCGCAGAGCAGCAATAGGGGTGTTATCTCCCCGGAGAGCCCCGAAGCTGGGTAAGATCCGCCGGTGTGCATGTCTTCTCCTCTTTCCGTTTCCTGGCACCGGCACATTCTACTCGCTCCCACCATGATAAGCCATCCTTTGGCATATGTCGCACCCAACCCCCGACAGTATACATGGTGGACACACCTAAAGGAAGCGACGACGAGGAACAACGGGACGTCACGAGGGATCATTCCCTCGAAAAGCAGTCAAAACAGCGACGTAAGCGCCGCTCAAAATCCCGCCTCGGCAAAGACAACAGCCATACAGACCCAGCCATAGAGCAGGGCGAACCGATGGACGATGAACATGCTATCGAGCAGCCGTCCGAACAGGACGATATGGATAAACAATCCGTCCCCGGCAAAGATAACAGTCCGAACGATCTCACGACAGACAAGTATCTGGAGCAGAAGAACCTCCACAAAAGGCTCATCGCCACTGCGCGTAGCCTGAGAAAGCAGAAGCGAAAGCTCAAAACAGAGGAAGATGCGCTCAGAATCAGATGGAGCAAAGTACTCAACACCGCAGACAAATACGGCGACACCGAAGCGAAAACTACTGCTCGAATTTGATGAGGAGGTCGTAGAGCCCCCGCAATCAAAGAACAAGGAGACCACCCGGTCGGATAGACGACCCCATGGCAAACATAGAGCGGCAAACGGCGGCGCACACAAGCCAGCACGCGATCCGCACACGGATTCGCATCAAAAAGATGGCCCAATTAGATCAATCTACGGGCCATGAAAGCAAGCTCTAGTAAGCAATGCAACACGTCAAGTATCCGAATATTACGGTACACCTAAATATAGGGGTGCCGCACATCCCCTATGTTTCACCGATGAGGTTCTGGATTATGAATTTCCAGCGGGATACAAGCCCATAAACATAGAGGCATACGACAGAACAACAGACCCTGGAGTCTGGATTGAGGATTACATCCTCCACATACACATGGCTAGAGGAGATGACCTCCACGCCATAAAATACTTACCCCTCAAGCTCAAAGGGCCAGCCCGACATTGGCTCAAAAGCCTCCCCGAAAACACCATTGGAAGTTGGGAAGAGCCCGAGGATGCTTTTCGGGCAAATTTTCAAGGGACCTGTGTCCGACCTCCAGATGCAGACGATTTAAGTCACATAACTCAACAACCCAGAGAGTCAGCCCGAAAATTCGGGAACATATCCCTTACTAAAAATAACCAAATAGTCGACTGTCCGGACGCTGAAGCCTTAGCAGCTTTCAAATACAACGTCCGAGATGAATGGCTCGCCAAACACCTCGGCCAAGAAAAGCCAACAACAATGGCCGCATTAACAAGCCTCATGACCCGCTTTTGCGCGGGAGAGGATAGCTGGCTGGCAAGATGCAGTACCAGCAACCCAAGTACATCTGAAGTCAGGGATGGAAACGGGAAACTGCGACGCAGCAAGGACCGGCACCGAACCAAGGGAAACAGCCCGAAGAGCATGCCAGTCAACGCCGGATTCAAAAGCTCACGGCACAATCATAAAAAACTGCCCCCTAAGGATAACAGGGACGAGCTATCTAACTTAAACAAAATCTTGGACAAGGTATGCCAAATCCACAGTAGCCTCGAGAAGCCTGCAAATCATACCCACAGAGATTGTTGGGTCTTCAAGCAGTCCGACAAACTCAACGCCGAAAACAAGGGGCTCGACACACCAAGCGAGGACGATGACGAACCCCACAAGCAGAGCACCGGACAACAAAAGAATTTCCCACAAGAAGACAAATCAGTAAACTTACTTTATGTGACAAAAGGGAAAAACAGAACGGCGCCCATAGATATACGCGCCATATGGCCTATCCCAGAGGAGTCCCTCCATTGGTTGTCAAAACCAATCACCTTCGACCATCAGGATTACTCTAGAAGTATCCAGAATGCATGATGGACTGCCTTGATATTAGATCCGATAATCGACGGACTCCAATTTACACAAGTCCTAATGGACGGCGGCAGTGATCTAAACCTGCTATATCAGGACACAATCCGCAAAATGGGGATAGACCCAACCAAAATTCGCCAGAGCAACACTTCCTTTCAAGGGGTAATGCCAGGCCCATATGCCCATTGTACGGGCTCTCTATTGCTAGAAGTTGTGTTCGGCTCACCCGACAACTTCCGCCATGAAAAGTTAACCTTCCACCTCGCCCCATTTATAAGTAGCTATCAAGCACTACCAGGGCGCGAAGCTTTCGCCTGCTTTAATGCAATACCGCATTATGCAACCCTCACACTTAAAATGCCCGGTCCACGAGGCATCATCTCCTTAAAGGGAAATGTCGAGTGATCCTCCAGCGCGGAAGACTGTGTGACTGCCTCGACAGCCACACACTAAACCGGCTTCACTCCAAGCACCTAAACAGGTCATTTAGACCCCGGACACGGTTAGACGAGTCCGGCGTAAACATACAGGGGCTTACCAGCCGCGCACCCCCGCACAAGGGGCTCCACGCATATACAACAAGAGACAATAAAGCTCAATTTTATTCATTTTTTCAGACGTACTTTGCTTATTTAATATAACGTACATTTTTCACGCGATCTTTTCAACTAAGTTCCTCTCTTTTATAGATGAACATCGTGCGACACCCGTCCAGGATACGGCACAATGGAGACATGGGCGCAGACGTGCAGTAGGGACCCGTTGGAAGGATTCTTTTCAGATTAAGACCCTGCATAAACCTTTTTTACTGTCTCTTGTTGATACACATCCCCCGGTTTCTTGCTATAACCGAGGAGGAGGCTGGCGTTTTGGCATGGGCCACGTCAGAATTTTGCACGTACCTGGACACCAGGGGCTTATTACCAAGGGCGTTGTTCGACCCGTTTTCATAAAGACCAAATACCTTAGGGAGTGTTCGGCGTCTCGAGTTAGGCCTTATATGCATCAGTTCCGAATCATGTCTTTGGTCAAATGTTGGGTTTGCCCGGCTCCTGTGTTTTTCTGCCTTACGTTCCGCTCTATCGGCTAACGCGGCACCAGGAGAACTATTGCGATTGTGCCTCGGTTCATCCAGGCGAGCACCTTTGTAGAGAAAGCCGAAACTGACTGTCATGATATAGCGCGAGACTGGTCAACCACTCAATGACCCGCCAAAATTTATAGGATTACTCCGCATTGACGAAGGGTTGTTTCCCGGTCAGGCACATACGCGCGCCGAATTCGGGTGAGCGCGGTGCCCCTAGGGGCTATATAGTAGCCCCACTGTCAAACTCCTATGGCTAAGTGAAAGTGATAAAGCATTATAGTCCGGTTGCCTGGTTTGCTACGCTACCACCTCCTTTATAAGACCAAGACGTTGGATCAAGTGTGAAAATGCACCTTTTGCAAACACACCCGCATTATATTCGTGGGGGCTGAAGCCGAAGACTGCCATCTTTCAGGTTATATACACATATACATCAACGGCCGCACAGGAGGTATTTTAATTCTTGAAGGCAAAAGTATAAAAAGCTTTTATATTTCATCGAAACATTGTTTCACAATAATACATGTTATTCGAACATAATATCCTTCGAGCACTGCGTCTCTATTAAACGAGCGCCCTGCAGAACTTCCTGAAAATAGTGCTCGACAGGTACTCGGCTTCTGTCCGAATCTTGGAATGCAACATCGGTGGCCTTCATCTCCGCCCAGTATGTCTTGACACGGGCAAGAGCCATCCGCACACCCTCTATGCATGCCGACTTCCTTATTGCATTGATATGCTGCACCGCACCAAGGAACTGCTGCACCAAGCCAAAATAACTCTTCGGCTTTGGCCTCTTTGGCCACAAAAGACTCACAACATCCTTCATGGCAAGTCAGGATAACCTATTCAGCTCCGCCCATTCGGCCAAGCGATCGGTTAATGGAAGTGGGTGCTCTGGATTATGGAACTGCGACAAAAAAACATTTTCCATTTCGTGATCCTCTTGATCTCGGAAGTGTTCGGCCGCGTCCGCCGCACTTGCCTCCAAGTCCAGATAAGAATCCTCCACACTCCACAGCCGGTCCTGCTGAGCATAATTAGGATCCATGAATTTCCTCTGCAGCAGAAAGGGCTTTCCAGCCGCGATATCTCCGGCCTGACGCAGCTCCTCCTTCATAGCTCTCATCACAGAGCGAGCATCCTTGGCGTCGGCAGTGGCCTTCTTCAGGTCCTCTCGTACCGTTCGATCTTCTTTTTCAAGAAGCTTGTAGCGGTCGGCAGCATTTTTCAACCCCACGACCATCTCGGTCATTTCCTTCTTGCTTCGGCAGTGAGCAGCCTGTTCGGCTTTTAGCTCTTCGGCCGCCTTTAAGGCCGCCGCGTCACTCTTTCTGGCCTGCTCTTTGGCTCGGGCGAGCTCTGCCCGCAGGTTCTCCATGGCAGCGGCACCATCTGTGTAAGGCATACTTGTTGTAAGGTACGGGCATCAAGCTCCCTTACCAGGTGTCTGCAAGGAAATTGCATACCTTGTGACTCGTCAAGTCGCCTATTGACAAGCGCGATGTCGACATCTGCCACGTCAAGTTTCCGCTTTAGCTCGGCAAATTCATCAGTCCAGCTAGCCACCGGACCCTTCGCCACCTGCATAGGAAGGGCGACACATTATACCTGGGATTATGATGCTCGGTGTGCTGTCATTTTTGACAACACACTGAGCCTCAGGGGCTACTATCTACACAGGGCGCATTTTATATGCGGAACTGTCAAAAGATACATCATTTTGAGTACCTCAAAACCTATCAGTAAACTTCTGACGGATTCGTGCAATCCGCTCTCAGCGGATGAAATCCTTTCAATCACCGCACCGATTAACGCACGGTGATCTTCTAAGATAGATGCTCGCTCGAGCAGATCCTTCATCTCCTCCGGCCGTACACCAGGTGGTGCCGGACTCATCCGATGGCCTTTTTCGAAGGCCGGACGCGGAGGGCTTTGAGGGGAAATAATACTGCCTTCCGGCCCCGCCGGACTCGGAGAAACCCTCCGCGACGACACCTCAGGGTCGCCCGCCTCGCACGACGGTATGGCAGGAGGAGGCGTTTCGCTCCCTATCATCTCCGGACGAAGATCCCCCGAAGATGAGCTCTGCTGAGAAGGGCTGAGATCTGAACTACAAGCTAAAACTTCGGTTATCATCATCAGAAATAGGGCAGGGATATCCTTTATTTTAATAAGAACTCCCCTTTTTACTTACGGCTCGGTAGAGAGCTGATCCACTTGGGGGCATAATGCGGCCGAGGCATCTCTCGGCACAGGACCCTCTGACGAAGATTTCTTCCCCCGCTTTGAGACCATGGTCTCCGGGTCTTCAGAGGCGGTCCTCTTCTTCCCCTGGAGGGAGGGACTCTTGATCCCTCTTTCCTGGCAGCCTCCTTCGCGGAGGCGGTAGCTTCCTTGTTCCCCCCGTCACCTTCTTCCGTAGGCGCAACCTCCAGCATCCTTGTTAACACGGGATCCGACGTGGTCTCAGGGAGGGGGGCCGGACACCTGATTAACTTTGCTATCGCTATCAACTCCTGTTCAAGGGACAACTCTTTTAAAGGGCAAGTTTGTGATAAATATGGGATAGTGTGTCCGGGTACAGGGCTACTTACTTGAGTATCCGGGCGATTGTAGCTCAAACCTGCGTCCTCGGTCATGTCCGGACACATCTCTTGTGATCCAAAGAAAAGCTTGTACATCTCCACGGGCGTCGTGCTCACAAAATGTTGGAGAGCTCGTGGTCCCTCCGGGTTAAATTCCCACAGGTGGAGGGGGCGACGTCTATAGGGCAGGATGCGGCGAATCAGCATGACCTGCGCTACTACGACTAGAGTGATCTCTCTCTCTAGGAGGTCTCGAATGCGGCCCTGCAACAAGGGCACGTCCTTGGACGGCCCCAGTCAAGTCCTTTATTGACCCATGACGCTAGCCGCGGTGGAGGACCCGAGCGAAAGGCAGGTGGCGCCACCCATTTGGTGCCCCTGGGAGCTGTGATATAAAACCACTCTTGTTGCCATAAGCTGAGCTCCTCTTGAAAAGAGCCCTCGGGCCACGGAGCATCAGCATTCTTGCTTATAACAGCCCATCCGCACTCTGCCTGTTGCCCCTGGATCATCTTCGGCTCCACTTTAAAGGTCTTGATCCACAATCCGAAGTGAGGGGTAATACGGAGGAAGGCTTCGCACACGACAATGAACGATGTGATGTGGAGGATGGACTCTGGATCCAAGTCGTGAAATTCCAACCCATAGTAAATCAGCCCCCTCACGAAGGGGTCCGTCGGGAAGCTTAGCCCCCGAAGGAAGTGAGACGCGAACACTATGCTTTTGCCAGGCTTGGGAGTGGGAATAACCTGCCCTTGGGCAGGCAGCCTATGCGAAATTTTGCCGGTTAGGTACCTGGCATCTCTTAGCTTTAGCACGTCTTCTTCCGTAATGGAGGAAGGCATCCACCGGCCTTGCAGGTCAGTGCCGGACATCATCGAAGGTCTGAAGTGCCTATATGTGGAGCTTTGGGTGTTGGAACTCGAGGCGAGGGGCGGATTCGATTGAGATTGAAAGAAGGGAGCGGAGCCTTGGTCTCTTTTTAAAGAGGTTGAATACCAAGAGCATTCCCTGTGACCATTTGGGGCTCGCCTTCGATAGAGGAGACGTGCCAATGGGCATGACTGGGTTACCCACGCCCGTATTAATGAGAATCCCGGAATAAGGGGACACGATCTCTGCTTTGACAAGACGTGCCAAGGAAACCGCCTCGCTAAACGCACTGAGGTGAGACAGTAAAAACGATTCGACTAAAGGCTTGGTCGTGGTGTGATGTCACGCCACGGAATACGTCAGCAGATTGAATTTGTGTAAATATTATTCTCTCTACGGTGGTATGTGGAACTTATTTTGCAGATTCGGACACTATCCTTGTGTTCAAAATCTTCTATGAAGTATTCGGAGGAGGAACCCGCCTTGCAATGTCGAAGACAATATGCGCGCCGGACTCGTTGTCATTGAAGCCTGGTTCAGGGGCTACTGAGGGAGTCCCGGACTAGTGGGTGTTCGGATAGCCGAAATATCATCTTCGGCCGGACTCCTGGACTATGAAGATACAAGATTGAAGACTTCATCCCGTGTCCGGATGGGACTTTCCTTGGCGTGGAAGGCAAGCTTGGCGATATGGATATGTAGATCTCCTACCATTGTAACCGACTCTGTGTAACCCTAACCCTCTTCGGTGCCTATATAAACCGGAGGGTTTTAGTCCATAGGACGAAGAACAATCATACCATAGGCTAGCTTCTAGGGTTTAGCCTCTCTAATCTCGTGGTAGATCTACTCTTGTACTACCCATATCATCAATATCAATCAAGCAGGAGTAGGGTTTTACCTCCATCGAGAGGGCCCGAACCTGGGTAAAAACATCGTGTCCCTTGTCTCCTGTTACCGTCCGCCTAGACGCACAGTTCGGGACCCCCTACCCGAGATCCGCCGGTTTTAACACCGACAGAGGCCCTGGGCCTCTTCCCAAATAATGAGCGGGAAGGGCGCCAACATTTGGCCATTTTGAAGGGGAACATCTAGTACACTTATCCTGACTAAAGTTGGTCTTCGACTGCCAAAGACTCTGGCAGTGACGCCATCCTGGGCTCCACGATGACTTCCATCCTGCCATTCTGCTGGTCTTGGTCTTGTTGCACCGAAACAGCATCCTTTGCATGATGCCTTGGCCTGTGCTTGCCCCCTTTGCACCGAAGGGGAAACAAGGACACTGTGCAGGCCGGCGCCCGCCTGGTGCCCGCCTGATCTCGATCGTCATGGCTTGCGTCATGGGCTCCTCGCGAGGTGCCCTGCCTTGATCTCTCCGCCTCCTCGCGAGCCTGCCTGATGAGGCTCCTCCTGAGGAAGCTTCCTGTCGTCCGCCCCGTGATGCTTGGCCCCTCGCGAGGGTCTTGAGCTTGAGATGATGAAGCTGGGCTGCACTAGGCCCCCACTTGAGCCACACCGCAGGCCGCATGCAGGCAAGTCTGGGGACCCCCATTCCTAGAACGCCGATAGGCCCCGAAAGGGCAAGGAGCACCGCCGGCCTGAAAATTACTATGACAGTGTCCTGAAGGGCTCCCGCCTTGTGGTGGAACAATGTACTAAGGATGTAATCTTTGAATGAATGTGCTCATTTTATCATGTAATATGAAACAAGTTCATTTGCACAAGATAATGCTTGTTGATTTAAAATTTTACCTCATGTGCGGCCGTTTACAAAATCTGAGAGTTGGCCAGTCGTCGGCTTCTACCCCCATGTAACTAGTACATGGGTGTTCGGGATAAATCTAAACACTCTTTATCCAAGTTTTTGGTCCTTTAAGGAGGTGCTTAGCGCAACAAACAAGGCAATCAGACTATACAGCTTTATGACCCTCACTTAGCCATAGAAGTTCTATAATTTTAAATTTTGGCGTAGCCCCTGGTATTCGGAAGGCCAAACTTGGGGCGCTATACACGCCTAAATCGGACAAAGACCGATTCCTCGCATGAAGCGGAAAAAATCTTTAAGGATTTGAAACCTCTCGAATAGCGACCAGCTCTCGCCATATCATGACAGTCAGTTTTCGGCATTCTCTACTGAGGTGCTCATCCAGAAGAACCGGGACACAATCACAGTAGTCTTCCCTTTACTACCCGAGCCGATATAGTGGAACGTAGGGTAGCAAGCACAGGAGCTCGGCAACCCAACTATTGACCCAAGACATGATTCGGAGCTGATGCATATAATGATGTAAGTTCGGGGTGCCGCACCGTCGAAACTGTTCGGACTTTCTTGCCGTGTTATGGGGTACACTAAAGCCCCTGGCGAACTGAACATACCAGAATGTATGGGCGCGATTTGTAATAGAAAGTCAAGGAAAAAAAGAAATGTAGTAATAAGCTGATGCTGTACATTATTTTCCATTGTTATTTGAATGATACGTCAAGGCGTATGTATACAATTAGTGCAATAAGAGAATAGGACTATTTGACATGCCCTAACAAAGAGCGAGCTGCATGTGAGTATGTAAAATAGGTATAACAATCATTATCAAAGACCACCTGGGGATTCCCTTGTACGTCAAAGCTACTTGCCTCCTTGGTGTTTCCGTCTGTGGTGGGTCCGATAATCAGCTTATTGGAAGAGCCTAAAAAAGATAGGGACCTGAAAGAAAGAAAAAGGTGAAGGTCTGCGGATTCTATGGTGGTTGAGCCGCATTGTGGACCATAGTCTAGATGTGCCTCCGTCTATGCCCACGGTATTTTGAGTGCGTAATTATGTACGTGCGGCACAAATATCACTGCTTGACTGGGATGATGATGGAGGCCGGATTGCTAGGCGAGCTTTGGACGGGCCAGGCGATCCTGTTGCAGATTATTGCGGACTTTCTTGACGTTGTCCGGGGGATTTATTGCCGAGTTGAGGGTCTGTCTATGGAGGTTGCTCTGTACTTCTGCTGCAAGGGCCGCAGTGTGCTCCTCTGTTCAGAGGGAGCGCTCTGTATTTCGATTGACTATTATAACTCCACGGGGTCCGAGCATCTTGAGCTTGAGGTAGGCGTAGTGTGGCACCGCATTGAATCGAGCCAATGTGGTTCGTCCTAGCAGTGCATGATAACCACTGTGGAAGGGGACTATATCGAAGATTAACTCCTTGCTTCAGAAGTTGTCCGGGGATCCGAAGACCACTTCCAGTGTGATTGAGCCTATACAACAGGCCTCAACACCTAATATGACACCTTTGAAGGTGGTTTTGGTGGGCTTGATCCTTGAGGGATCGATACCCATTTTGCGCATTGTATCCTGATAGAGCAGGTTCAGGCTGCTGCCACCGTCCATGAGGACTCATATGAGGTGGAATTTGTTGATGATAGGGTCAAGGCCTAGTGCGGCTGAGCCGCCATGACGGATACTGGTCGGATGATCACTGCGATCAAAGGTGATCGGACAGGAAGACCGTGGGTTAAACTTTGGGGCGACTGGCTCCATCGCGTAGACGTCCCTTAGCGCGCGCTTCCGCTCCCGCTTGGGAATATGGGTGGCGTATACCATATTTACCGTTTTTACTTGGGGACGAAATTTCTTCTTTCCCCCTGTGTTCGGTAGCCAGGGTTCCTCGTCGTCATCACAATGCGACCCCTTTTCTTTATTTTCGGCATTTGGCTTGCCGGCCTGTTTAAATACCCAACATTCTCTGTTGGTGTGGTTGGCTGGTTTATCGGGGGTGCCGTGGATTTGACATGAGTGATCGAGTATACGGTCCAGACTGGACATGCCTTGTTTCTTTTAAACGGCTTCTTTCGTTGACCGGACTTGGAGCCGCTGAATCCGGCATTGACGGTCGTGTCTTTGGCGTTGTCGCCATTATTGCGATGCTTGTGTCTGTTGCGCCGGGGCTTGCCGTTGCTATCTCTAGCGTCTGAAGTGCCAGGATTTCTTGATGTGCTGTTGCTACGAGCCAACCAGTTGTCCTCGCCCGCACAAAAGCAGGTCATGACTATCGTAAGGGCTGCCATGGATTTCGGCTTCTCTTGGCCAAGGTGTCAGGCAAGCCACTCGTCACGGATGTTATGCTTAAAGGCCGTTCTAGGGCTTCGGCATCAGGACAGCCGATGATTGGTTCTTTTTAGTTAAGAACTGAGTCCAGAATTTCCTGGCTGACTCTCCGAGCTGTTGGGTTATATGACTTAAGTCATCAGTGTCCGGTGGTCGCACATAAGTGCCTGGAAGTTGTCGAGGAATGCATCTTCCAGGTTCTCCCAACTGCCAATGGAGTTTGCTGGAAGACTATTTAGCCAATGTCGAGTTGGTCCCTTGAGTTTTAATGGGAGGTACTTGATGGCATGTAGATCATCGCCGCAGGCCATGTGAATGTGGAGAATGAAATCTTCGATCCATACCGCGGGGTCTGTTGTCCCATCATATGCTTCGATGTTCACGAGCTTAAACCCTTCTGCGAATTCATGCTCCATTACTTCGTCAGTGAAGCATAGGGGGTGTGCGGCGCCTCTATGCCGGGCTACATCGCAACGCATTTCGAATGAGTCTGGTCTGCTGTATTCGGCCCGGACGGATTTGTATTTAGTATATTCGGCGTGGCGGTCATCGTCACGCGTTAGGGCGCGCCCCTGCGATCCATAGATCGATCTTGACTGTCCTGCTTTGTTTTCCAATTCGTCTCACAGGTCATGCGTGTAGCCCCGAGCCTTCGTGTTATTATTTGTTCGGGCTGATACGCCGCTATGTCTTGGCCATGAGGTGGTCGGTCAGCCACATTCTGCGTTGGTAGTATAAGCTCTAGTGCCTCGTCCTCGAAGTGAGGTAACAACCTGCGCCTTGGGGAACTTTTTGTTGGGCGCTCGAGTCCGTATTCCTCGGCCGCTAGGACCTCGGTCCATCTGTCAGTGAGCAGATCTTGATCAGCTTGAAGCTGCTGCTGTTTTTTCTTCAGGCTCTTTGCAGTGGCTATAAGCCGGCGCTTAAAGTGCTCCTACTCGACGGGATCCTCAGGCACGATAACTTCTTCATCGCCGAGGCTCACCTCATCTTCAGAGAGGGGCATATAATTGTCATCCTCCGAGTCTTCGTCCATTGCCTTTTCATTAGGGCTAGCTTGCCCGTCCTCGCATCCAGCCTGCTCGAAGCTTGGCTGGGCGGGATTGTTTTCATCTTCCGCATCATCCGGAGTGCTATTGTCTCTTGTTCCAGTATCGCTGTTTTTGCTATGGCGAGGTTTAGAGCGGCGCCGCTGACGTCGGTGCTTAGGTTGCTTCTCAAGAGGATCACCCTCCATTGCATTCTTTTGATCCTCGCCATTGACTTCTTTGGGTGTGTCCACCATATATATGTTGTACGATGAGGTGGCTGTCCAGCGCCCTGTGGACGGTGGTTCCTGTTCTTCTCCGGCATCGTCGTCCATACCGTCGATGTCTTCGGAGTTGAAATCAAGCATCTCGGTTAAGTTGTCGACAGTGGCTATTAAGTGGGTGGTGGGTGGGTAACGAATTCCTTCGTCGTCTGCTTCCCACTCAGGCCGGACATAGTTCGGCCAAGAGACTCCTGACGGGGAGAGAGATTTTAATGAGTTTAGCATGTCGCCCAAGAGCGAGTGCTGGAAGATATCTGCGGACCTGAACTCCATGATCGGTGCCTAGTTAGATCCGATGGGTGCGGATAAACATGGTTTGGAGCCTATGGGGGGAGACGAGTCCGAGGGTCCGATGACACAGACCTCATTGGAAGTGAAGTCTGTGTTCGGTTCTATCGCCGTTAAGGGTGCGGCTTCCGTGCCGGGGTCCATCCTCTCGTCCTCGGATGGCACGATCTACACTGGATCTAAAGCCAGGGTAGCTGCAGGTGGGGTCTCCTGAACGCCGCCCGATGGCAGATCTAGGTCACGCTCATCGTGGATGCAGGGTGCACTTGTCATGGGCACAAATCCGTCGAAGATCAAATCTCCATGGATGTTGGCAGTGTAGTTCAGGCTTCCAAACCAGACCTGATGGCCAGGGGTGTAGCTATCGATCTGCTCCAGATGGCCAAGCGAGTTGGCCCGCAGTGCGAAGCCACCGAATACAAAAATATGTTCGAGGAGGAAAACCTCACCCTGGACCGCATCATTGTAGATGATAGGACGGGCCATCAAGACTTATGGTGACGACAAAGTGGAACTCTCAATGAAAGCACCAATGTCGGTGTCAAAACCGGCGGACCTCCGGTAGGGGGTCCCGAATTGTGCGTCTAAGGCTAATGGTAACAGGAGGCGGGGGACACGATGTTTACCCAGGTTCGGGCCCTCTCTATGGAGGTAATACCCTACTTCCTGCTTGATTGATCTTGATGATATGAGTATTACAAGAGTCGATCTACCACGAGATCGTAGAGGCTAACCCTAGAAGCTATCCTATGATTATGATTGTTCTTGTCCCATGGACTAAACCCTCCGGTTTATATAGACACCGGAGGGGGCTAGGGTTACACAGAGTCAGTTACAGAGAAGCAAATCTAGATATCCGAATTGCCAAGCTTGCCTTCCACGCAAAGGAGAGTCCCACCCGGACACGGGACAAAGTCTTCAATCTTGTATCTTCATAGTCCAACAGTCCGGCATAAGCATATAGTCTGGCTATCCGAGGACCCGGCTCTTGAGGGTCTCTACCTCGGCTGTGCTGCCTGCAATCATTCTCATAGCAGCGCATGAGCTTAACTCTGAATCTGCATAAAACTTCAGGCATATAAGAGATCTTTTAAACTTACCTTGCGCCTCATCGAACCGCTTGTTAATGCAGTCGACATCGTCATCTGCTAGCTTCAGCTTCTGCTTGAGTTTGAAACTTCAGCGGCCTGGGCGGTCACCGCCAACAGGAAAGCCTGTTATCCAATAGACAAGTACGTCACCTTCTATGATTATTACTTGATCCTCTGTTCAACTTTTTTCAAAACCAAACAGAGTATTATGGGCTACTATCTATATACAGGCATATTTCCTTCATATTAAAAGTGTCTAAGAGTATTAAGTCGCATACCTCGAAGCCTGTTAGCAGGCTGGTGAAGGCTTCGTTCAGCCCGCTCTTTGCAGACTGAACCTTCTCAACCACCAACCCATCAAGGTGCGGTCCTCCTCCACGATTGCAGCACGTCGTAATGCCTCCACTAGAGTATTCGGCGCCTCCGGATTAGTGGAGGTCGCCGTCGGAGTCGACGCTCCCCCCTCCTTCGAAGGGGGTTGCTCGCTTGATTCCGGAGCCATATGGGTCTCTGGAATAGTGTTCGGCTGGGGGCCGGACTGGTCAGGGCCCCCGCTGTCGTTCTCCATGGGGTTTGCACCCCCATTTTCTCGGCAGCCAAGGCCTCACCCTCAAGCGTCGTACTGGCAGCCTCCCTCACCTCTCCGTGGCCCGGAGTGCCCCTTCGGGAAAACACCTCGGTGTCATCTGCGATGGTTGGCGGATAGGCTTGCGGAGGCGTCTTGCTCTCCACCATCTCTAGTGCCAGAGAGTTCCCCCTCAGATAGCGATGGTTGGGGGAGGTCGCGGGCAGGACTGAAAACACACAACATAATATGTTATATTAAATACATAAAAGACCGGATATTTGTAAAGTATCCTTTGATACTTACGATGTGGCTAGGGGCTTTGCCTTGGGGCGCCTCTCGGGGATGTGTTCGGCATCCAAATCTGAACCATCCGAGAGGGTTATCTCCCCCCTCTTGGACACCCCCTCCTCCGGGTCTATGGAGGCTGCCCTTTTCTTTTTTTCCCTTGGGGCAAGAGCCACTTTCCACCTCCTCCTCTTCGTCTTCATCTACCTCGTGGGAGGAGGGTGCTTCGGTCTCTCCGGACACGGCGTCCGAAGAACCCTTACGATGGAGGCCGCCCTTGGCCTCCTTGCTCTTCTTCTTGGCCTTCTTCTCCAGCGCCTGATAGGGCGCCGGAACCAGCACTTCGTGAGCTGGGGTGTGGCCGGATCTTCAGGCGGCGGTGCCGGACACTTGATCCGCTCCGCCTTCATTTTCCAGCCCTGTGAGGGGGACAAAAAACACGTTATGCCTAAAAATTTATGGACCAAGTGTATGTTTGAATAACACGCTTACTGGAGTAGCCGAATTCGCACTGTCGAGGCCAATATCCTCGGTCTTCTTCGGCCACGTCTTCTGGGCCTTGAAGAGCAGCTTCCAGATCTCTTCGTGCGTTGTGCCAAAGAAACGCTGCAGGGTCCAGGGACCTTCCGGATTGAACTCCCACATATGGAGCGGCCGGAGTTGGCAACGAAGGATCCAGCGGAAGAGCATCACCTGAATCACATCAATGAGACCGGTGTTCTTGCTTATCATGTTTTTGATGCGCTTTTGTAGCGTCAGCACTTCCGCGGTCGACCCCCAGTCCAGACCCTTGTTGGTCCACGATGCGAGCCGCATAGGGCGGCCAGATCTAAACTTAGGAGTGGCCGCCCATTTGGCGCCGCGGGGTTCGGTGATGTAGAACCACTCCTGCTGCCACACCTTGATGGTCTCCACGAAGGCCCCTTTAGGCCAAGTGGTGTTGGGGGGCTTGCTCACCATGGCACCGCCGCAGTCCGCATGCTGCCCCTCAACCATCTTCAGCTTCACATTGAAGACTTTTAGCCATAGGCCGAAGTGTGGGGTGATGCGGAGTAGCGCCTCGCACACGACGATAAACGCTGAGATATGGAGGAAAGAATTTGGGGCTAGATCATGGAAATCTAGCCTGTAATAGAACACGAGTGTCGGTGTCAAAACCGGTGGATCTCGGGTAGGGGGTCCCGAACTGTGCGTCTAAGGTCAATGGTAACTGGAGACAGGGGACACGATGTTTACCCAGGTTCGGGCCCTCTCTATGGAGGTAATACCATACTTCCTGCTTGATTGATCTTGATGAATATGAGTGTTACAAGAGTTGATCTACCACGAGATAGTAATGGCTAAACCCTAGAGGTCTAGCTTGTATGATTACGGTAATGAATCTCTCTCTCCAGACTAAGTCCTCTGGTTTATATCGACACCGGGAGGATCTAGGCTTACACAAGGTCGGTTACAAAGAAAGGAATCTACATATTTGGTCGCCAAGCTTGCCTTCCATGCCAAGGAGAGTCCTATTCGGACACGGGTGCAGTCTTCGGTCTTCATATCTTCACATCCCATCAGTCCGGCCCATGGCTAACAGGCCGGATGCCCGAGGACCCCTTAGAACAGGACTCCCTCAGTAGCCCCTGAACCTAGCTTCAATGACAAGGTATCCGGTGCGTAGATCTTTCTTCGGCATTGCAAGGCAGGTTCCTCCTTCCGAATTCAAAGATAGTCTTCGGACGTATTGAACGTGTCCGGACCTGTGACACCACACACACAGCCGCAAAGAGAATATAATATTCCACGAGTCCAATCCGCTGACAACTTTTTGTAACATGACATCATGTCTGCCCGGTCATAATTTTGAACTGTTTTTCGTTTGTCGCACCACGTTTCGAGATGTGGTTTCCATTGGCACGTCTTGTCAAAGTAGAGATTTTGTCCCCTTATTGCGGGATTCTCATAAATACGGGCGTGGGTAACCCAACTGTGCCATTTACATAGCCCTTGGGAATAGGCGAGTTTTGAGGTGAGTGGGGAGGCGTTCAATATTCACCGCCTTTTTATAAGGAGATAAGAATTCGTCCTCGTTCACCCACGCCTTCTCCTTCCTCTGCCCATCCATTCTCGAGCTCCAGCGCCGAAGCTCTAGCTTTCCCCGCTCGAGAAAGCACCCCAATTATGTCTGGATCCAGAGCCAGAGGCATGTGGATGGCCTCCTCCATCAAGAAGAAGGACATCAAGGAGCTCCGGGAGGCTAGATACCTGGCCAAGGGGATCGTTAACTGACTCCCGGCCATGGGATAGAAAGTCCCTACCCTGGAGCCCCATCAGAGAGTTGTGTTTCTCACACATTTCGTCCACGGGCTGGGATTCCCACTCCACCTGTTTGTCCATGGATTGATGTTTTACTATGGGCTGGACTTCCATGATCTAGCCCCCAACTCTATCCTCAACATCTCAACATTTATTGTCGTTTGTGAGGCCTTTCTCCGCATCCCACCTCACTTTGGCCTATGGATGAAGACCTTCAATGTGAAGCTGAAGGTGGTGAGCGGCCAACAAGCAGGGTGCGGAGGCGCCATCGTGGGCAAGATGCCTAATGTCACCTGGCTCGAAGGCTCCTTTGAGGAGATGGTGAAGGGAGGCAGTCGGGGTGGTTCTACATCACTGAGCCACGCGACACCAGCTGGGCGGCAGCCCCAAAATTCCGATCCAGAGTTCCGATGCGGCTCACCTCCTGGCAAGAGAAGGGCCTAATGCTACGTCTTGAGCTTGCGTTGGTTTTCCTCGAAGAGGAGAGGGTGATGCAGCAAGTGTAGCGTAAGTATTTCCCTCAGTTTTTGAGAACCAAGGTATCAATCCAGTAGGAGGCTCCTCAAATGTCCCATGCACCTACACAAACAAACTGAGAACTCGCAACCAACGCAATAAAGGGGTTGTCAATCCCTTCACGGCCACTTGCAAAAGTGAGATCTAATAAAGATAGTATGATAAGATAAATATATTTTTGGTATTTTATAATAAAGATGCAAATAAAGGTAGATTGAAAGCAAATATGATAAGAGATAGACCCGGCGGCCATAGGTTTCACTAGTGGCTTCTCTCAAGATAGCATAAGCATTACGGTGGGTGAACAAATTACTGTCGAGCAATTGATAGAAAAGCGCATAGTTATGAGATTATCTAGGCATGATCATGTATATAGGCATCACGTCCATAACAAGCAGACCGACTCCTGCCTGCATCTACTACTATTACTCCCCACATCGACCAACTCCTGCCTGCATCTAGAGTATTAAGTTCATAAGAACAGAGTAACACATTAAGCAAGATGACATGATGTAGAGGGATAAACTCAAGCAATATGATATAAACCCCATCTTGTTATCCTCGATGGCAACAATACAATACATGCCTTGCAACCCTTTCTGTCACTGGGTAAGGACACCGCAAGATTGAACCCAAAGCTAAGCACTTCTCCCATGGAAAGAAAGACCAATCTAGTAGGCTAAACCAAACTGATAATTCGAAGAGACTTGCAAAGATAACTCAATCATACATAAAAGAATTCAGAGAATATTCAAATATTATTCATAGATAAACTTGATCATGAACCCACAATTCATCGGATCTCGACAAACACACCGGAAAAAGAGTTTACATCGAATAGATCTCCACAAGAGAGGGGGAGAACCTTGTATTGAGATCCAAAAAAGAGAGAAGAAGCCATCTAGCTAATAACTATGGACCCGTAGGTCTGTGGTAAACTACTCACAACTCATCGGAGGGGCATGGATGTTGATGTAGAAGCCCTCCATGGTCGATTCCTCCTCTGGCAGAGTGCCAGCGAAGGCTCCAAGATGGGATCTCGCGGATATAGAAGGTTACGGCGGTGGAAATTGTGTTTCGTGGTGCCCCTGGATGTTTTCGGGGTACGTGGGTATATATAGGAGGAAGAAGTACGTCGGTGGCCGCCCGAGGGGCCCACGAGACAGGGGGCGCGCCCTACTGGGGGCGCGGCCCCCTCTCTCGTGGGGCCCTCGGAAGCTTCTTTACTTGCACTCCATGCTCTCCGGATCACGTTCGTTCCAAAAATCACGTTCCCGAAGGTTTCATTCCGTTTGGACTCCGTTTGATATTCCTTTTCTTCGAAATACTGAAATAGGCAAAAAATCAGCAATATGGGCTGGGCCTTCGGTTAGTAGGTTAGTCCCAAAAATGATATAAATATGTAAAATAAAACCCATAAACATCCAAAAGGGGTAATATAATAGCATGGAACAATCAAAAGTTATGGATACGTTGGAGACGTACCAAGCATCCCCAAGCTTAATTCCTACTCGTCCTTGAGTAGGTAAATGATAAAAAAGAAATTGTTGATGTGGAATGCTACCTAGGATAATTCATAATGTAATTTTCTTTATTGTGGCATGAATGTTTAGATCCAAATGGATACAAAATAAAAGTTCATATTGATAAAAGAAATAGTAACACTTCAAGCATACTAATCAAAGTAATCATGTCTTCTCAAAATAGCATGGCAAAAGAAAGTTCATCCCTACAAAATCATATAGTTAGGCTATGCTTCATTTTTGTCACACAAAGATGTTCCCAACTTCTATACCCCCGATGACAAGCCAAGCAATTGTTTCATACTTAACTAATCTCAAACTTTTTCAACCTTCACGCAATACATGAGCGTGAGCCATGGATATAGCACTATGGGTGGAATAGAATATGATGATGGGGATTGTGTGGAGAAGACAAAAGAAAGAGAAAGTCTCACATTGACGAGGATAATCAACGGGCTATGGAGATGCCCATCAATTGATGTCAACATGAGGAGTAGGGATTGCCATGCAACGGATGCACTAGAGCTATAAATGAATACTCAACAAAAGAAAACTAGTGGGTGTGCATCCAACTTGCTTGCTCACGAAGACCTAGGGCATTTGTGGAAGCCCATCGTAGGAATATACAAGCCAAGTTCTATAATGAAAAATTCCCACTAGTATGAAAAAGACAACTTATGAGACTCACTATATGAAAAACATGGTGCTACTTTGAAGCACAATATATGAGACTCACTACATGAAGAACAAGGTGCTACTTTGAAGCACAAGTGTGGAAAAAAGAGATAGTAACATTGCCCTTTTTATTTTTTTATTTTTTTTCTTTTCTTTTTTTTCTTTTCTTTTTTTTGGGCCTTTCTTTTTTTCTGGCATTTCTTCTTTTTTTTTCTTTTGGGCAATTTCTAATAATGATGATCATCACACTTCTATTGATTACAACATAAAAAAATTACAACTCGAAACTAGAACAAGATATGACTCTATATGAATGCCTCCGGCGGTGTACCGGGATGGTGCAATGAATCAAGAGTGACATGTATGAAAAATAATGCATGGTGGCTTTGCCACAAATAGGATGTCAACTACATGATCATGCAATGGCAATATGACAAAAGTAAAGTATGTCATGATGATGATGAGCGGAATGGTGGAAAGTTGCATGGCAATATATCTCGAAATGGCTATGGAAATGCCATAATAGGTACGTATGGTGGCTATTTTGAGAAATATATAAGGAGGTTTATGTGTGATAGAGTGTATCGTATCACGGGGTTTGGATGCACCGGCGAAGTTTGCACCAACTCTCAAGGTGAGAAATGGCAATGCACGGTACCGAAGAGGCTAGCAAAGGTGGAAATGTAAAAGTGCGTATAATCCATGGACTCAACATTAGTCAAAAGAACTCATATACTTATTGCAAAAATTTAGAAGTCATCAAAAACCAAGTACTACGCGCATGCTCCTAGGGGGATAGATTGGTAGGAAAAGACCATCGCTCGTCCCCGACCGCCACTCATAAGGATGCACAAGCCAGGTACACTTCATGTTTCAAAATTTTTACACAACTTTAACCATACGTGCATGCTACGGGACTTGCTAAAGTCAACACAAGCATTCTTTAAATTCATAATCACCCAACTATCATGACTTTAATATCACTACCTCCATATCTCAAAACAATTATCAAGTATCAAATTGATCATAGCATCCAATTCACTTCCTATGATAGTTTTTATCAGACCCAACTTGGATGCCTACCTTTCTAGGACCAATTTTATGACCATAGCAAATACCATGCTGTTCTAAAAGACTCTCAAATAATATAATTGAAGCATGAGAGACTAGCAATTTCTTCAAAATTAAGACACCATCGTGCTCTAAATGATATAAGTGAAGCATTAGAGAAAAAACTATCAAGCTCAAAAGATATAAGTGAAGCACATAGAGTATTCTAGAAAAATTCTAATCAAATAGGATTCTCCAAAAAGGTTTGTACAGCAAGGATGATTGTGGTAAACTAAAAAGCAAAGACTAATATAATACACGACGCTCCAAGCAAAACACATATCATGTGGCGAATAAAAATATAGCTCCAAGTAAAGTTACCAATGAACGAAGACGAAAGAGGGGATGCCTTCCCGGGGCATCCCCAAGCTTAGGCTTTTGGCTATTCTTGAATATCTTGGGGTGCCATAGTCATCCCCAAGCTTAGGCTCTTGCCACTCCTGATTCCATAGTCCATAAAAGCATTACCCAAAACTTGAAAACTTCACAACACAAAACTCAACAGGAAATCTTATAAGCTCCATTAGTGAAAGAAAACAAAACCACCACATAAGGTACTGCAATGAACTCATTATTTATTTATTGTGGTATTAAACCTACTGTATTCCAACTTCCTTATGGTTTATAAACTAATTTAATAGCCATAGATGCATTGAAATAAGCAAACAACACACGAAAAACAAAATCTGTCAAAAATAGAACAGTCTGTAGCAATCTGTAACTAATGCAAACTTCTGAAACTCTAAAAATCCTACCAAAATAGGAAGTCCTGGACAATTTGTTTATTGAACAGAAGCAAAAATAATCAACGCAAAATCACGTTCCTGTGATTTAACAAAATTATATTCGTGCGTGCAAAGTTTCTGTTTTTCAGCAGAATCAAATCAACTAACATCGTAGGTTATCCTATAGGTTCTACTTGGCACAGACACTAATTAAAATATAAAAACACATCTAAACAGAAGGTAGATGCAAGATTTATGACTAAACAGGAGCAAAAACAAAAAACACAAAGAAAATTGGGTTGCCTCCCAACTAGCGCTATCGTTTAACGCCCCTATCTAGGCATAAAAAGCAAAGATAGATCTAACGATTGCCATCTTTGGCACTAAATTCATAAGTAGCACGCATGATAGATTCATCAGGTAATTTGACTTTCTTTCTTGGAAAGTGCTCCATGCCTGTCTTTAAGGGAAATTCGAATCTAATGTTCCCTTCCTTCATATCAATAATCGCACCAATCGTTCTAAGGAAAGGTCTACCAAGAATAATAGGGCAAGAAAGATGGCAATCTATATCAAGAACGATAAAATCTACGGGCACAAAATTTCTATTTGCAACAATAAGAACATCATTGATCCTTCCCATAGGCTTTTTAATGGTGGAATGCGCAAGGTGCAAATTTAATGAGCAATCATCAAGATCATGGAAACCTAGAATATCACATAAAGTTTTCGGAATCGTGGAAACAATAGCACCCAAATCACACAAAGCAAAACACTCATAATCTTTAATTCTAATCTTTATTGTAGGTTCCCACTCATCATTAAGTTTTCTAGGTATAGAAACTTCCAAGTTAAGTTTTTCATCATAAGATTGCATCAAGGCATCAACAATATGTTTGGTAAAGGCTTTGTTTTGACTATAAGCATGAGGAGAATTAACAACGGATTGCAACAAGGAAATACAACCTTTTAAGGAGAAATTATCATAATCAAATTCCTTGAAATCCTAGATAGTGGGTTCAATATTATTAGAAGTTGAGGATTCTCCAATCTCTCTTTTACCAAATTTAGCATCAAGATCTAAAGACTCCGAATTTTTGGGACGCCTTCTAGGAAAAGTTGATTCATCATCAGTCCCATAATCATCAAAATTCATATTGCAAAACATAGATCTAACCAAAGACGCATCAATAACTTTAAGATCCTCATCATTATTTTCATGCAATTTTTCTGGTTTAGCGGCCATCTTGTTGACTAAGGTGGCTTGCTTGTCAGAAATTTTGGCTATAGCATTTTCAAGCCGGGCAATTTGAGCGTTAACGCCATAGAATTCTTTATTCATATCATCAAGCTCTTTGTTCATAAACCCCAAAAAACTTTTTTTTACTTAAGCTCTTTTCTAAAGAAATTATTATGCTCAAATTGTAAATTCATAAAGCTTCTAATATTTGATTCAATCTCATCCATCCTTCTGAGAAGGTGGTCAGGACCCTTAGGCACAGCCATAAGGTCAAACAAGCAAACAAGCAGACAAAAGAAGGCAGGCGAAAAAGAGCAGGAGATTGGGAAAGAGAGGGCGAATAAAACAGCAAGGGTGAAGTGGGGGAAAGGAAAACGAGAGGCAAATGGCAAATAATGTAAATGCGAGAGAGATGGGTTTGTGTTGGGTACTTGGTATGTCTTGACTTGAGCGAAGACCTCCCCGGCAACGGCGCCAGAAATCGTTCTTGCTACGTCTTGAGCTTGTGTTGGTTTTCCTCGAAGAGGAGAGGGTGATGCAGCAAGTGTAGCGTAAGTATTTCCCTCAGTTTTTGAGAACCAATGTATCAATCCAGTAGGAGGCTCCTCAAAAGTCCAACCCACCTACACAAACAAACTGAGAACTCGCAACCAACGCAATAAAGGGGTTGTCAATCCCTTCACAGCCACTTGCGAAAGTGAGATCTAATAAAGATAGTATGATAAGATAAATATATTTTAGGTATTTTATAATAAAGATGCAAATAAAGGAAGATTGGAAGCAAATATGATAAGAGATAGACCCGGGGGCCATAGGTATTACGGTGGGTGAACAAATTACTGTCGAGCAATTGATAGAAAAGCGCATACTTATGAGATTATCTAGGCATGATCATGTATATAGGCATCACGTCCATAACAAGTAGACCGACTCCTTCCTGCATCTACTACTATTACTCCACACATCGACCGACTCCTGCCTGCATCTAGAGTATTAAGTTCATAAGAACAGAGTAATGCATTAAGCAAGATGACATGATGTAGAGGGATAAACTCAAGCAATATGATATAAACCCCATCTTGTTATCCTTGATGGCAACAGTACAATACGTGCCTTGCAACCCTTTCTATCACTGGGTAAGGACACCGCAAGATTGAAACCAAAGCTAAGCACTTCTCCCATGGCAAGAAAGACGAATCTAGTAGGCCAAACCAAACTGATAATTCAAAGACTTGCAAAGATAACTCCATCATACATAAAAGAATTCAGAGAAGATTCAAATATTATTCATAGATAAACTTGATCATAAACCCACAATTCATCGGATTTCGACAAACACACCGCAAAAAGAGTTTACATCGAATAGATCTCCACAAGAGATGGGGAGAACATTGTATTGAGATCCAAAAAAGAGAGAAGAAGCCATCTAGCTAATAACTATGGACCCGTAGGTCTGTGGTAAACTACTCACAACTCATCGGAGGGGCAAGGATGTTGATGTAGAAGCCCTCCGTGGTCGATTCCCCCTCCGGCAGAGTGCCGGCAAAGGCTCCAAGATGGGATCTCACGGATACAGAAGGTTACGGCGGTGGAAATTGTGTTTCGTGGTGCCCCTGGATGTTTTTGGGGTACGTAGGTATATATAGGAGGAAGAAGTACGTCGGTGGCCGCCCGAGGGGCCCACGAGACAGGGGGCACGCCCTATATGGGGGGCGCGGCCCCCTATCTCGTGGGGCCCTCGGAAGCTTCTTGACATGCACTCCAAGCTCACCGGATCACGTTCGTTCCAAAAATCACGCTCCCGAAGGTTTCATTCCGTTTGGACTGCGTTTGATATTCCTTTTCTTCGAAATACTGAAATAGGCAAAAAAACAGCAATATGGGCTGGGCCTCCGGTTAGTAGGTTAGTCCCAAAAATGATATAAATATGTAAAATAAAAATTATAGATACGTTGGAGACGTATCACCTAACCTGGGGTTCCTCGAACGAGTAGACTGGGCTCCAAACGTGCGTCCAGAACATGATAACCAAGAGAATCAAGCTTGTCAACGTGATCCAGGTTATGCACATTCGCCGGATCCTACCGTGCCAATGGCAGAGTTGCTATTTGTGGGAGTTTGATCCGGCCAAGTACCAGACGCTACTAGAGCTCTTCGGCATGACGCAGGAAGACATCTGGAAAGTGCTCTTCAAGGCCGGCGAGACACCACCGCCCATGATCAAGGATCGCGGTCTTAGCTTAAAATGCCAAACTAATTCGGCAAGTTCTTTCATGTTTTCAAGGTATACCCTTTACTGGCATATTTTGAGGAAGGAGTCTAAGCCTTCCCATCAATTTTTTCAGGCCTGGACCGATATAGCGGGGCGGATTAACTATCCGGCTTCGCTATCCGAAGACCAAGAAACCCCACTTCTGATGAAGATATTGTTTCCGGCGCCTTATGAGGTGCCGGAGAAGAAGGCCAATAAAAGGGCCAAGGGGGCCAGGAGTGGCCCTCACCGAAAAGGTGCTTCGGACGTGACTTCCGAAGATGAGACTCACTCTTCAGCCGCCGAAGACGACGAGGAGGAGGAGGAAGAAAGCGATTCCCCCGTGAGGGGGGAAGGAAGAAAAGGGGGGCCTCCATAAATCTGGAGGCGAAGGTGCCCAAGAGGGGAAGGGCTCCCTCGCGGATAACTCCGTGTGGGATGTCGATAGCAGTCTAGAGCGACCCCCCCGGACCAAGCCTCGGGCCGCCTCGTAAGTACCAAAAACTTTATGCACATCCAAATGTTTCGCCTTTCTGCTTTGTAATATTAATATGTTTAAATTATGCCATTGCAGTCCGGCTCGCGGCACCTCCCCGCGATCCTCAATAGGAGGTTCGCTAGATTCAAAGGAGATGGCCAGCGTGTCACCGCCGCCCGCTCACTCTCCCCCGGCCAAGGGTGATGACGATGTGGTGTCCCAAAGGACCTTCCTAGGTCAGGGAGAGGTTCCAGAGGCCGTCGAGGTGGCGCCAAAGGATGACTCCTCGGCCGCCGGACACATGGGGGAAAAAGCCCCCATGGGGACTGGTGATGGGTGCCAAGTTTAATTCCACCCCCAGCCGGATAGCATTCCGGAGACCTACACGGCTCTAGAGTCAAGCGAGCAACCTTCACCAAAAGGAGGAGGAGTGCCTGTTCTGCCGGTGACCTCTGTCCAATAAGAGGCATCAGATAATCTGCTAGAAGCGATGCGACGCGCTTCCATTGTGGATGAACACCATATCCTTATGGGTATGGTGATCGAGAAGGTTCAGTCTGCCAAAAGTGGACTAACTGAAGCATGCGCTAGCTTTCTAACAGGCTTTGAGGTAAGTAATATAATTGTAGAAAGAATATCACAGTGTAGACAGTAGCCCCTGATGCTCTATTCGATGTTCGGAAAGAAAAGCCGAACAGAGGATCAAAATAATTTTTGCAGGAGTCTGACATCAGATGTCTATGTGAATAAGTAGGTGTCGCTGCTGGCTGCTGCCGCTCATACTACAAAGGTCTCCAGACTGAAGTAGAACCTGGAGCGGGCCGCGGAATAGCTCGGCCTTGTGAAGAAGCAGCTGGAGGACAGCCAAGGTATGCAGTAACCTTCATGTATATTTAGGAAGGATTAATGGTTCGTGCTGACTAAAGTGTCATGAACTTTATTAGGGGCCATGACCGAGGCGGCAACCTTCAAGAAAGCGATAGCCAAGGCCGAGAACAAAGCGTCCAAGGAATGCGCCACGCGCGAGAAGCACGGGCCCCGGGTCAGCGAGGTCTAGCAAGAGCTCCAGGACGCCATCAAGAAGTACGAGTCCTTGGAGCGTGATTCTAAGACGCAAGGGTCCGAACTTGCGAAGGCCCGTCAGAGTGCACAAGATGCCGGAGCTGAAGCCCAGAGCGCCCTCCAGGAAATCCAGGTGGCCAAGAAGATCGCGGCGGGTAAGGCTTTCATTATGCAAAGCAAGTCTGCGAAGGAAACGTTCCTATTACTTACCCGAATTTGGAGCTCTCCAGGGGCGTTTACGGATTTGCCACGCAGCGTATCAGATGATGCCGAGTTCTATCGAGCCGAAGAAGGGAGTTCTATGGAGAATTTGTTCTACTATCAATACCTTGGACCAGAACATCTGGTGCCCTTTAGCGACCAGCTGAAACAGCTGGTCGAGCTTCACAAGGCGGCCGAGCTAGCCATGTAGGACCTAATAGTCTGGCTATGGCCTACCGAGCCCATGCCCAGCAGCTACTTTGGACTTGTGAAGCGGCTTGTGAGTGCCTTCCCACGGCTTGAAGTCGTGAAGCAGTCGGTCTGCATTGAAGGTACACGGATGGCCTTTGCCCGCGCCAAGATGCACTAGGTGAAGATGGATGCCAAGAAGTTGATGACCGAGGGGCCGCCTGAGGGCAAGGAGCATCACCGACCCGAGCTATATTTTGATAGTGTCCTGGAGGGATCCCACCTTATGGCAGAGCAATGTGCGAAGGATGTTATATTCCCAAGAAAACATTCATGTTATCCTGTCCTGTAATATGAAACAAGGTCGTTATGTAATATAATGTTTGCGACTTTAAAATTTTACCTCCTGTGCGGCCGTTTATGAAATTTGTGGGTTGGCCAATCGTCGGCTTCTGCCCCCACGTAGATAGTACGGGGGTGTTCGGGATAAATCTAAACACTATTTACTCCACATTCTGGTCCTTAAAGGAGGTGTTTAGCGCAATGAACAAGGCAATCAGACTATACGGCTTTTATCACCCTCACTTAGCCATAGGAGTTTGACAATGAGAATTTTGGCGAAGCCCCTAGTATTCGGAAGGCCGAACTAGGGGCGCTATAGACACCTAACTGGATGAAAACCGATTCCTTGCATAAAGCGGAAAAAATCTCTAAGGATTTGAAACCTCTCGAATAGCTGACCAACTCTTGCTGCATCATGACAGTTAGTTTTTGGTTTTCTCTACTGAGGAGCTCGTCCGGAAGAACCGGGACACAATCGCAGTAGTTCTCCCTTTACTACCCTAGCCGATATAGCGGAACGTAAGGTAGTAAGCACAGGAGCCGGGCAACCCAACTATTGACCAAAGACATGATTCGGAGCCGATGCAAATAATGTTATAAGTTCGGGGTGCCAAACTATACTGTAAAAAATTGTTCGGACTTTATTGTCGTATTGCGAGGCGTGATTGAGGGAGTCCTGGATTAGGGGGTCCTCGGACAGCCAGACTATATACTTTGGACGGACTGTTGGACTATGAACATACAAGATTGAAGACTTCATCCCGTGTCTGGGTGGGACTCTCCTTTGCGTGGAAGGCAAGATTGGCAATTCAGATATGTAGATCTCCTTCTGTGTAACTGACTCTGTCGGATATCGGCTTCCGGCAAAACCCTTAAGATTCGAACTCTGGGTGCGCACGAAGATCTTCTCCCTACCGATCCACGTCCCAAAGCCTCGCCGTGAATCTAAGCTACATGATGAACAACACAAGGGACACAAGATTTATACTAGTTCGGGCTACCATTGTGGTGCAATACCCTACTCTAGTGTGTAGTGGTGGATTGCCTCTAGGGCTGATGATGAACAGTATAGAGGAAGAACAGCCTCGCGAGAGGTGTTCTAGTGGTTGTGTGCTTGGAGAGGAAAGGTTTCGTGTCGGAGTAATGGGCCACGGGTAGGCTAACCCGATCCCAGAACGTTTCAAGACATCGGGCCAGACTGCGCCCCTCAAGTATCTACGGCGACTCCAAGATGGCCGAGTCCCAGAGGCAACTCCCATTCAAGCCGAGTCTAGGAGGCGACTCCAATATGGCTGAGTCCCAGAGGCGACTCCCATTCAAGCCGAGTCCAGGAGGCGACTACAAGATGGCCGAGTCCCAGAGGTGACTCCCATTCAAGCCGAGTCCCAGAAGCGACTCGGAGGAAGCCGACCGTGGGGAGTCGGCCCGTGACTTCCAACCACCCTGATAATTAAAGGCGGGCATGGCCACGGTGCGCCGTACACGCGGAGATCTCCGGCCGACGCGACACTGTTGCCATGCCAGCCCTGACATCAGCCCTTGGGGCGGGGCCCTGTGACCATAATGCCTAGTCTGTACGACGCGGAGACGGCGGGACCTACCAGTCAGCGAGAGTATTGAAGGCGGCGGGAGCGCCGAGAGTCGGACCCATTGGTAGTCGGCCCCCTGAAGCCGGCCGGCCCCTCCCACGGGCCCCACACGCCATTAACCAGATGCAACCAAGGAATGGCCATAGTGATCGCCCGCAGGCGGCGGCACTGTTGCCATGACCCACTGACCAAGCCCGCGTCATTAGAAGCACGGCTATAGTAATCCACAGCCGGCAAGACCCGCCCGCGGCGGACACGGGCTGACGCCCTCGTACCAGGCCAGTTGGCGGGACCCACCAGTCAGCGGGCCCCAGGAGTCGGCGGAGAAGACGGCGCCTGAGAGATAGACGGCTGGGACCCGCGCCCAGCCGGTTTACCATTGTACCCCTGGGGGGTAGGCCTATATAAACCCCCAGGGCACCCATGCAAAGGGCTCGCATCTAGTAGCATTAGAGAGACCACACAGGAGGGAAAGAGCTAGCCTTGCCCTCTCCCACAACCAAAAATAGCTCTAGGAGCACCCTTATATTCACTTTGCCTTAGTCATCATGCGGAGACCCCGCAGAGCAGCAGTAGGGGTGTTATCTCCTCGGAGAGCCCTGAAGCTGGATAAGATCCGCCGGCGTGCATGTCTTCGCCTCATCCCGTTTCCAGGCACCGGCGACGTTCTACTCGCCCCCACCATGATAAGCCATCCTTTGGCATATGTCGCACCCAACCCCCGACATTTGGCGCCCACCGTGGGGCCTGGTGCACCGTCCTCCGGAGATCTGTTATGGACGGGAACCTTCTTCCTCCCTGGCGAGCGCAGCCAGCCAGGCTCGCCAGATGGAGTCTGCATCGACGCGCTGCGTGGCGCTGAGGCCGCCTGTGCGACGAGCAGCCTCGCCGAACTTGTCGGCGAGGTTCGCCTCTCCGACGAGCCTACATCCAACGCAGGCACGGGTGGCCCCGAGAGTGTCCTCGCGGGCCTCCTCGACCAACTCCACGTCGCCGGCGAGCCTGCCGTGGACTTGGAGTCCGTAGGCTCCACCGACCCGATGTTGGTCGACTCCGACGCCGTGTCGCTTGACACTTTGCCCACCAACATGGTGGTCTACGACGAGCCGCTTCCTCACGAGGAGAGCGGTGGAAGCACCGTCACGGAGGTGCTCGTCATCAGTCATGATGAGCGCTCCAGTGAGGAAGCTCAGGACCCGCTCGCCGCGGCCCTGCAAGACCTAACTGCGCCCATTCCAGAGGACGCAGACGCCGAGACGCTGGAGACACGCCGCCTTCAGATCATTCAAGGCGCCAAGAGGCTGGCGAGCATGAGGCGCTTGTCAGAAGCTTACCAGCGCGAAATGGATCATGCCGTGGGCGGCTCGCCGCTCCGACTGGGCCAAGCTGCCTAGGCACGGTCCGGCAACGCGGCGCGGCCATCGCCGACTTGTTCGAGGCTAAACGCCCCGTATACGCCACCCATGTGGAGAACATCCGCGCCGCCCAAGCGGCGACTGACGAGCTGAAGAACTTCAAGGGCGAAGAGCTCCGCATGATGATAGAGCGAGTCCAGCAGCTCCTCGACGCGGTTGCTGGCAGAACGCAGCCGGTGGCCGCACGGATGCGCAGCAGCAACCGAATGACGACTTGCCTCCCCGCTGAGATCAAGGCGCGACATCTCGGACGCCGACTGGCGGAGTCCGTGGAAGGAAAGAAAAAGAGTCGGCTGTCAGTCAGAGTCGGACTCGCATCACCATTGAGCGCGATCAAGACGGCCGACCGAGAGCAGTGGAGCGGCGGGACGACTACCTGCC
>NC_041391.1:185432866-185472634 GCF_002162155.2 Triticum dicoccoides | reverse complement strand
GTCGAGCATCCAACTCTCGGTGGCTGCCTTGGCCGCCGGGAGGGAGTCAGAGAAAACGACGCCCGCCATCGGATCGACCGACTCCACCGATCCCTGGCGCTGGAAGAAGAAGACGAGCTGGGTCCGCCTTGCTTTGGACCCCGCATCCGAGACGAGCCTTTCCCCAAAGGGTTCACGCTCCCCCGAGACACACCCAAGTACACCGGCTCCGTGAAGCCGAAGGACTGGCTAATTGATTACTGCACGACCGTCAGCATAGCGAACAGCAACAAGCGAGTTGCCGTGAAGTATGTTCCACTCATGCTCCAAGGCACGGCCCGGACATGGTTGAACAGTTTGAAGCCCCGCAACATCAACAACTAGGTCGACTTCACCGAATCCTTCATCCGCAACTTCACGAGCACGTACAAGCGACCTCCCAAGCCGCGCTAGCTTTCCTTGTGCGTGCAAGGCCCTGATGAGTCAACACGCGACTACCTCACGCGCTGGGGCGAGCTTCGGAACTCCTGCGAGGGTGTGCACGAGGTGCAGGCTATCGAGTACTTCACTACCGGGTGCCGAGAAGGCACCCTCCTCAAGCACAAGCTCCTCTGCGACGAGCCAGAAACCCTCGACGAACTTCTGGTCATAGCAGACAAATACGCCACAGCCGACTCCTCCATGAAGACAGAGATTCAAGTCAATGCGGCTGGCAAAGTGGCCCCTCAGGTTCCTAGAACTCCAGCTGGAGACACCAGTCGGCAACAACAATAGAGCGACAACAAATGCAAGGCCCAACAGCCGACTTCCAGCAGTCGGCAGGTTGCGGCAGTCGAAGATCAACAGCCAGAGGGGCAGCCTCGGGCCAAGCGACAGAAAGGCGGCAAGTCCAACTAGTTGCCGGCCTTCTCTTACGAGCAGACCCTGGATGGTCCCTGCAAATTCCACAGTGGCGCGAAGCCGTCAAATCATACCACCCGAAAGTGCCACTGGCTCACCAGAATCGCCAAGGGAGACGGACTCCTTCCCCCTCCACCTGCTAGGCCGCCGCCTCCACCGCCGCCCCAGCAGCCGGCTGCTCGGCCAGTCGGCGCAGTACAATACGAGTACCCCGAAGAGCATGGAGCTTATGTGGTGTTCACCAGTGTGGCTGATGATCGACGCAGCAGACGGCAACAGCAGCAAGAAGTAAACGCAATGGCAACAGATACTCCAGAGTTCATGCACTGGTCCGAGAAGCCTATCAGTTGGAGCAGAGCGCATCACCCAGAGGTGATGCCGAATCCGGGCTCCTATGCCCTGGTCCTAGCTGCCACCTTGGCCACTGATAGGCGGGTCGCCCTCTTTTCAAGAGTGCTGATAGACAGAGGCAGTAGCATCAACATCTTGTACAAAGATACTATGGAGAAGCTAGGAATCAAGCAAAGACAGCTGCAGAGCAGCCGGATGGTGTTCCATGGTATTGTACCCGGCCTTTCCTGCTCACCAATCGGCAAGATCCTGATAGACGTCCTCTTCGGAGACAAAGATCATTTCCGCCGAGAGCCAGTCTGGTTTGAAGTAGTGGACCTTGAAAGCCCGTACCACGCACTGCTTGGCTGACCTGCATTGGCCAAGTTCATGGCGGTTCCTCACTAAGCCTACCTCAAGATGAAGATGTCGAGTTCCAAGGGAATTCTGACCATAGCCAGCGACTACAGGAAGTCGTCTGCCTGCGCGGCCGAGAGCAGCCGGCCGGCCAAGTCCCTGGTGATCACAGCTGAGAAGCGGCTCCTTGATCGGGTCGTGGCGATGGCCGGAAAACAGCCAGAAATGTCGCCTGACCCCAAGGAGTCGGAAGCTGAAGGTTCGTTCAAGCCGGCCAAAGAAACCAAGAAGATACCCTTGGACCTGGAGCATCCTGAGAGGTACGTTGTCATGGGTACAAACCTTGACAGCAAATAGGAAGGCGAGCTCATCGATTTCCTCCGTGAGAATCGGGACATCTTTGCATGGTCCCCTAAAGACATGCCAGGTGTACCGACGGAATTCGCCAAGCACAAGTTACATGTCCGACTTGATGTGAAACCCGTCAGGCAGCCTTTGCGCTGACTGTCAGAAGAGAAGAGAAGAGTTGTTGGAGAAGAGATAGCCCGGCTCCTGGCGGCCGGCTTCATTATGGAGGTGTTTTTTCCAGAATGGTTGGCAAACCCGGTTTTGGTACTGAAGAAAAACAAGCAGTGGCGGATGTGCATTGATTACACAAGCCTCAACAAAGCCTGCCCAAAGGACCCGTTTGCCCTGCCGAGAATCGATCAGGTGATAGACTCCACAGCCGGATGAGAGCTGTTGAGTTTCTTAGATGCATATTCAGGATATCACCAGATCAAGCTGAACCCGGCAAACAAACTGAAGACCGCCTTCATCACGCCGTTCGGAGCCTTCTGCTACCTGACCATGACGTTCGGCTTGAGGAATGTTGGCGCCACCTTTCATCGTTGCATGCAGAAGTGCCTCAGGCAACTCGGCAGGAATGCCCACGTCTACGTGGATGATGTGGTGGTGAAGACGGAGAAGCGTGGGACGCTGCTGGAAGACCTCAAGGAAATCTTTGAGAACCTGCGCCGATTCCAGATCAAGCTCAACCCCGAGAAGTGCGTTTTCGGAGTACCAGCCGGCCAACTCCTTGGCTTCCTGGTCTCTGAACGCGGCATAGAGTGCAACCCCATGAAGATCAAGGCCATGGAGAGAATGGAAGTACCCAGCTGACTGTTAGATGTGCAGAAGTTGACTGGCTGCTTGGCGTCCATCAGCCGATTCATCAGTCGGCTGGGCGAGAAAGCTCTCCCTTTGTATCAATTGATGAAGAAGACCACCTTTTTCGAGTGGAACCACAAGGCGGATGAAGCATTTCTCCAGCTGAAGAAGATGTTGGCTACTCCCCCTGTGTTGGCGGCTCCGACTCCTAAAGAGCCCATGCTCCTATACATCACCGCCACCAGCCGAGTAGTCAGCACAGTCATTGTAGTCGAACGGAAAGAGGAAGGCAAGGCGCTCCCAGCCCAGACACCGGTATATTACCTGAGCGAGGTACTATCGACCTCCAAGCAGAACTACCCCCACTACCAGAAGATGTGCTACGGTGTGCATTTTGCCGCCAAGAAGATGAAGCCTTACTTTCATGAGCATCCAATCACTGTGGTTTGCACGGCCACGCTGGCCGAGATCATTGGAAGCCGAGACGCCTCTGGCCGAGTAGCCAAATGGGCCATAGATCTGGCTCATTACACCATCTACTACAAGCCCCGCACCGCCATCAAGTCGCAAGCGCTGGCCGACTTCCTCGTCGACTGGGCCGAAACCCAGTACCTGCCGCCAACGCCCGACTCCACCCATTGGCGGATGCATTTCGATGGCTCCAAGATGCGCACCGGCCTGGGATCCGGCATCGTCCTCACCTCCCCCAAAGGCGACAAGCTCAAGTACGTGCTGCAGATCCACTTCGACGCCTCCAACAACGTCGCTGAATACGAGGCGCTCATTCATGGGCTCCGGATTACCAAAGAACTCGGCATTCGCCGGATCCTGTGCTATGGCGACTCCGATTTGGTGGTCCAGCAGTCATCTGGCGATTGGGACGCCAAAGATGCAAACATGGCGAGCTACCGCTTCCTGGTGCAACAACTCAGCGGATACTTCGAGGGGTGCGAGTTCCTTCACGTGCCAAGAAACGACAACGATCAAGCAGACGCCTTGGCTCGAGTCGGCTCCACCCGCCAAGCAATACCATCTGGCATCGCTCTTCAGCGCCTCCTTAAGCCGTCCATCAAGCCTTCACCAGAATAAGACTCCATCTTTGTGCCGGCTCCCCCCGAAGAAGTCGGATCTGACTCAAGAGCCCCAGCTGACGGCCCCAAGAAAATCATAGTTGAAGCCGGCCCGGGGACTTCAGAACCCGGCCCGGGGACTGCGCCAGTCGGCCCGGGGACTTCGTCAATCCAGCAAGCGGCCGCAGACTCCAGCCTGCCGCCTCCCAGCCCAGCCGCCCTTGTCCAAGTCGCGGTGGTGGCAATCAAAGAAATAGCAGCACCTTCATGGGCGCAACCCATCCTCAAGTTTCTAGTGAACAGAGAGCTGCCAACTGATGAAATCTTGGCTCGGCAAGTGCAACGCCGAGCGGCAGCCTACACCATAATCAATGGAGAGTTGGTCAGGCGCAGTTTCACTGGTGTCTACCAGCGCTGCGTGGAGCCAGAGCAAGGCCAGGCAATTCTCAGAGACATCCACTAGGGCGAGTGCGGACATCACACGGCTTCAAGAGCACTCGTCACCAAAGCCTTTCGGCATGGTTTCTTCTGGCCGACTGCCCTAGAAGAAGCCAAGGAATTAGTCCAAAAATGCAAGGGGAGTCAGAAGTTCCGCTCCAAGCCGCTTCAGCCGGCTTCCACGCTGAAGACAATTCCCATCACCTGGCCCTTTGCAGTTTGGGGCCTGGACATGGTGGGACCATTCAAGACGGCCCGAGGCGGCCTAACTCATCTGCTTGTCGCAGTGGACAAGTTCACCAAGTGGATAGAAGAAAAACCCATCAGGAAATTGAACGGTCCGACTGCAGTGACTTTTATTGCCGACATCACGGTGCGGTACGGCATAGAGCACAGCATCATCACCGACAATGGCACAAATTTTGCCAAGTCGCCTTGGCCCGTTTCTGCGCGACGTAGGGCATCCGACTGGACTTAGCGTCTGTTGCCCATCCGCAGTCAAACGGCTAGGTGGAGCGAGCAAACGGCCTCATCCTGTCCAGCATCAAGCCTCGACTGGTCGAACCACTCGAGCGTTCGGCCGGCTATTGGCTTGAGGAGCTGCCAGCCATCCTTTGGAGCCTGCGCACGACTCCAAACAACTCAACCGGCTTCACGCCCTTCTTCCTCGTCTACGGTGCCGAAGCCGTCATCCCGACGGACATAGAGTTCGACTCTCCACAAGTCACCATGTACACCGAAGAGGAAGCTGAAGAAGCACGTCAAGACGGTGTCGACCTGCTGGAAGAGGGCCGGCTGTTGGCACACAGCCGGTCCGGCATCTACCAGCAGAGCCTGCGCCGGTACTACAACCGCAAGGTCAGGCCGAGATCATTCCAAGAGGGCGACCTTGTGCTCCGGCTGATTCAGCGAACAGCCGGCCAGCACAAGTTGTCGACGCCTTGGGAAGGCCCCTTCATCGTCAACAAAGTGCTGGGCAACGACTCCTACTACCTAATCGACGCTCAGAAGCCTCGAGCACGCAAGAGGGACGACTCCGGCAAGGAGTGAGAATGACCATGGAACGCAAATCTTCTCCGAAGATTTTACAGTTGATGCAGTATGTACCACGCTATCCTTTGTATTAAAGTACCGAGACTTTGGGCCCCCCGAGACAAGCTCGGGACTGCCCTTTTTTGTTATCTGTATGATAAGAATTATGCCTCCGAGTATGCTACTCTTTGTTATGCCGCTTGGCACCGGGTTCGACTAGTCGGCCCGGGGACTTGCCGTCTTGCACTATGAAATGCTTCCTGCAGTCGGACAAGTAGTGCGCTGCGCTTAAGCCGTCTCCTGTCGAAAGCCACAGCTCGCAGAGCGACTATTGGTAGGCAAAGAATAAGCAAGAACGAGCGCACACACGAAAAAATGGCTAAGGACTCAAAGCGTATGCATAGCCCAAGCAGACGGGTCTCGATCCTCAGGAGCTGCTCGTCGATGGTCAGGGGGGTGTTGGCGGCGATCTCCTCGCCATTCGCCCTCCGTGCCTCGCGTTCAGCCTCGATGGCTCGATTGACCGCTTGCGAGTGGCCAGGGAAGAAGTCTGCCCAAAACAGAAAGAAGCAAAGAGAAAATCAGCAGTCGGCCTCACTTACAGTCGGCAGCTCGAGGAAAGAAAGAAAAGAAACTCACCATCGACAATATCCTCGATCTAGTGGAAGCTGGAAGTCAGCATCGCCTCCCTGTCGGTCCAGGAGGAGCGCTCCATCTCGAACTCGGCCAGGAGAGCGGTCTCTTTCTTCCCCGCCTCGTCCCGAGCCGACTTCAGCAGCTCCTTCTGCTCCGCCAACTGCTCGGCCAGCAAGTCGCGCTCTTTGGCGAGCTTGCCGCACTCCTCCTCGGCACGAAGGGCCGTGCTGACTTCGCCCAACCATTCCTGGAGAGCGGCATTGGCCTCTGAAAAACAAAGAGAAAAGACGTTAAGTCGTCAGCAGCAAAGGTCGCCGGGAGATCTGGCCCAACTGCTCAGCTGTCGGCCCGAATCTCGGGGACTACAGCCCGCGGGTGCGCCAGCGCGCCCCCGCGGAAAAGAAGAAGAACTTACTCCGGCTCTCTAACAAGTCGGCGGTCTACTTCTCCAGCCGCTCAATGTTACGGTTGAAGGCGGTGACGCGGAGGTTGTGATACTCCTGCGATAAAAATTAGACAAAGACAAAAATGAGGAACTCGCCAGATTGAGTTCCGGGCCGCCTGCGCAGCAGCCGGCCCGAAACTCGGGGACTACACCTAGTGGGTGCGCTGGCGCGCCCCACAGAGAAGAATGAGAAAAGGCAAAGTCAAAAAAGAAAAACGTACTCGGATGGACGCGCGCGACGCCAGATGCGCCCTGGTGTAGCCTTGGATGGCTTCTCCTTCGGCTCGCAGCTTCGCCTACACATCGAGGAGCGCCTAGTTCAGCGGACCGTCGCCGCCTCCTCGCACCCATCCAGTAGGCGCAGCACTTGATGCCTCAGCATCTGGAATGGCCGAGCTGGCAGCGCCGGCTTCCAAGGGGTGCGGCGCCGAGACCGCCTTCGCAAGACGGCGGCGCGCCGGTGAGGCGACTTGAAGAAGCAGCCTCGCCACCGCCTCGTCCTCAGCTAGCGGCACTAGAGGGCCCGCCGGCTGCTTCCCATGCGGCGGAGGTGGCGGTTGCGGCGAGGCCGTGCCCGACGCAGAGGCCTCGCCTCCGTCCCTCTCCATGATGGAGTGCTCCCCGCCGACCTCTCCAGTCTGCCCCATGAACTCCGGGGGTGGCGGTGCGGAGTTCAGCGGGACGACAAGCAACGCCGACTGGCGGCGCGCGGCCTCCTCGGCCCGCTATTTGGCTGCTGCGGCGGCTTCGGACTCCTCCAGCCTCTTCTGGGTGGTGGCCGCCGCCTTCTCGGCCTCCGCCTTCTCCAGATGGTCGGCCTCTTCCTCGTCGCGCTTCTCCAAATGGTCGGCCGACCTCATGACAGAGGGGACGGCGACCCTCTCAACGGAAAGAGGGGCTATGAAGCAGAAAACAGAATGAAAAAGACTCGGGAAAGATCTGTCCAAGGAAACAAGAGCAAACGATAGTCAGCACTTACGCAGAGACCAGCGGCGGCTTCTTCACTTCCTTGCGGAAGTGGTTGGCCTTGGCGATCGCCTCCTCCCGCTTGGTTGCGGCGGCTGCCCCTTGAACTTTTTCGGCCGACCACCGACCGAACTCGGCGCGGCCCGGCATTTCTTCGCGCCGACTTGACCGGCCAGGCCGGCAGAGGAACTCGTGCCTGGATGGCCGGCTTTCGGTTGGCGGCGCGGGACGACCTCGCCGTCGGCCTCGTCCTCTGGCCAGTCGGCGAAGGTCGCCGAGGCCCGTAGGCCGCCTTCCGCTCCTCCTCCCCCGCCTTCGGCGTCGGCCTCCATCGCTGCCGCCCCCAAGTCGGGGCCGTCGATGTCGCTCTCCGCGCGGTCTAGAGCGAACTCATGGGGCAGCCCGGTGGTGCCGGCCGCAGGCTGGATGAGGGGGTTCTGACTTAGAGAACCAAGAAGATCGGAAGTCGGATTCGTCTATGAAGAAAAACAGAAAACAAAAGATTTGACTTACCACAGGCGGAGGGTTGGCACATGAGTATGGCTCCTTGCCGAACTGCCAGTCTTCCGCGAGCTCGCAGTTCGCGATGTGGTTCACCATGTTCGCCACCTCCGCGTGGGGCATCTCCCAGGTGCTCATCCGGCTCGGGTCTCGGTGGTCGCTCATGTGACAGATCAGATGAGGTCGGCCTTGGAGTGGAGGGACTCGGCGCGCAACAAAGGCGGCCAGCAAGTCAGCCCTGACCAGGCCTTCCGACTGCGTCAGCACTCGGAGTCGGGAGACGGTGGCGGTGCCGGCAGGAGACAGCGTCTTGGCCTGATTCGACCAGCTGGGAAGCCTCCCAGCCGGTGCGCCGGCTTCATAGTGCGGCAGGTTGACCCAGTCGCCTTCCGTGGCGACGTTCTTCACGTAGAAGTACGAACGTTGACACATCTTCACCGACTTGATCAGCGCGATGGAGGGGAAGGGGTTGTCGGCGGTCAACCTACGCATGGCGATGAAGGCGCCGCACTGGGCCGGTATGCTGGCGACGTGTGTGCCGAGCTTCGATTGGAAGAACTCTCCCCACAGCTCGAGGGTGGGGAGAACGCCGAGAAAACCCTCGCACAGGGTGACGAAGGCGGCCAGCAGCACCACTGTGTTCAGGGTGAGGTGGTGCGGCAGGAATCCGTTGAACTCCAAGAACGAGCGGAGGAAGCCGCTCGCCGGCAGGCCCATGCCGCGCATGAGGTGCGAGCGGAAAATGACCCGCTCGCCCTCCTCCGGCACCGGTGTTATCTCCCCCTCCGGTGCGGCGCGGGCTCGCACCAGGTGCATGCCGGGGAGCCGGCGCGTCCTACGGAGGTGCTCGATGGCGTCGTCATCCACCCGGGAACCATCCCACACGCCGGAGCGGACGACAGAAGCCGCGGCGGAGGAAGAGCTCATCGCTGCGGAGCGGTGCGGCGTGGTGCGGCGAAGGCAGGAAGAAGGAGAGGAAGGAGGAAGCAGGGGAAGCAGGGAAGAACGAGCGCGCGCTTCGCCGTCCCGCTTCCCCCGCCTATTTATAGTCTCAAAGGCTGAGAAGCCGATGGAGCGGCATGGGGATTAACTGCGCGCGAGCCCCCACGCCCCCACGATTAAACCCACGAAGTTACTGCACGCAGTAACAACGTGGGGGACCCAACTGCCCGCCCGGCCGTAGTGGATCCGTTCGCGCGCCGAGGTGCGGTAGTGGCAGGTCCCGCCTGACGGCCTGTCCCGTCGTGCGCGTGGGCAGGCAGGCTGCCCCTCCCACGTGGCGCCGCGCGACGAGGCCGCAGCAGGTGACCGCGGGAAGCGTATCAGGCATGCCGCCTGGTTCCCACGACGATGTTCGAAACACCTCAAGGGGCAAGACGGCCCTCGGCAAATCTGACTCCAGCCAGTCGGCTTGAGCATGACGGCCCTCAGAGAATCCGACTCCAGCCAATTGGCCAGGAGGAAGGCAGCCATCAAAGCTTGCTTTCCCCCATCTAAAAAATGAAACTGCTGAGGCGCGCAACGTATCACCCTCGGAGCCTCACCAGCTTCAGGGACTACTGTCGGAGTAATGGGCCACGGGTAGGCTAACCCGAGTCCCAGAACCTTTCAAGACATCGGGGCAGACTGCGCCCCTCAAGTATCTACGGCGACTCCAAGATGGCCGAGTCCCAGAGGCGACTCCCATTCAAGCCGAGTCCAGGAGGCGACTCCAATATGGCCGAGTCCGAGAGGAGACTCCCATTCAAGCCGAGTCCAGGAGGCGACTCCAAGATGGCCGAGTCCCAGAGGCGACTCCCATTCAAGCCGAGTCCCAGAAGCGACTCCGAGGAAGCCGACTATGGGGAGTCGGCCCGCGACTTCCAACCACCCTGATAATTAAAGGCGGGCATGGCCACAGGGCGCCGTACCCGCAGAGATCTCTGCCCGGCGCGGCACTGTTGCCATGCCAGCCCTGACATCAGCCCTTGGGGCGGGGCCCTGTGCCCATGATGCCTTGTTTGTATGGCCCGGAGACGGCGGGACCTACCAGTCAGCGACAGTATTGGAGGCGGCGGGAGTGCTGAGAGTCGGACCCGTTGGGAGTCGGCCCCTTGAAGCCGGCCGGCCCCTCCCATGGGTCCCACACGCCATTAACCAGATGCAACCGAGGAATGGCCACAGTGATCGCCCGTAGGCGGCGGCAGTGTTGCCATGACCCCCTAACCAAGCCCGCGTCATTAGAAGCACGGCTACAGTAATCCGCAGCCGGCAAGACCCGCCCGCGGCGGACACGGGCTGACGCCCTCGTACCAGGCCAGTCGGTGGGACCCAGGAGTCGGCGGTGAAGACGGCGCCTGAGAGACAGACGGCTGGGACCCGCGCCCAGCCGGTTTACCATTGTACCCCTGGGGGGTAGGCCTATATAAACCCCCCAAGGCACCCATGCAAAGGGTTCGCATCCAGTAGCATTAGACAGACCACATAGGAGGGAAAGAGCTAGCCTTGCCCTCTCCCACCTCCAGAAACAGCTCTAGGAGCACCCTTGTATTCACTTTGCCTTAGTGATCATGCGGAGACCCCGCAGAGCAGCAGTAGGGGTGTTATCTCCTCGAAGAGCCCTGAAGCTGGGTAAGATCCGCCAGCGTGCATGTCTTCGCCTCATCCCGTTTCCAGGCACTGGTGACGTTCTACTTGCCCCCACCATGATAAGCCATCCTTTGGCATATGTCACACCCAACCCCCGACATTCTGTCTCTGTTGGTTCTCAGTCTGATCATCCCTCCTATTGTGGTGGCTATATCTATTTTATAGAGGCCCTGGTTCTCTACCCAAATATTGAGCGGGAAGGGAGCCAACAACGGCCATTTTGAAGGGGAACATCTAGTACATGTTATCCTGACTAATGTTGGTCTTCGACTGCCAAAGACACTGGCGATCATGCCGTCTTGGGCTCCACGGTGACCTCCGTCCTACCGCTCTGCTGGTCTTGGTCTCATTGCACCGATATGGTAACCTTTGCTTGATGCCTCGATACTCCGCGCCAGCGCTTGCCCCCTTTGCACCAAAGAGGAAATGAGGACACTACGCGGGATGGCGCCCGCCTGGCGCCTGCCTGGTCTTGGTCGTCACGGCTTGCGTTATGAGCACCTCGCGAGGTACTGCTTGCCTTGATCTCTCCGCCTCCTCACGAGCCTGCCTGGCGAGGCCGCCCCTGAGGAAGCCTTGCATCGTCCGCCCCGTGAGGCTTGGCCCCTCGCGAGGGTCTTGAACCTGGGTTGATGAAGACGGGTCATACTGGGCCCCTCCTGAGCCATGCCGCAGACCGCAGGCAGGCAAGTCTGGGGACCCCCATTCCCAGAACGCCGACAGTAGCCCCCGGGCCCAAGGTGCGCTCGGACTTGGCTTAGCAGCAAAGTGAAAGGGCAAGTGCGGAGCACCGCGGGCCCCAACAGCCTACGGCCTTGGTCGCCGCATGGCGGTTGATTGGACGTGGGCGTCTCCGCTTCCCCATGCTGCCTCAGCAACTGCCCGCCTAACAAAAGGCTGGCTTGGGTTAGGCTTACCTTCATTGCTCTCATTCGCCTTGCTCTAGATCCCCTTTCTTGCTCTAACTCTCTTGCTTCTGAAATCTCCAGATCCACCTCATCCTTCCACCTCCAGCGAGCAATGGTGCTCTGCAAGGCCGCGGCCGAGGCTACACCTGCCTGGTACTCGCCGGCTCTGGATCCCCCCAACATGACGGAGAAGAATCTCGCCTTCACGCGCCTGATGACGGCGGCGCAAGGAAAAAGATTGGGGAGACTGTGCCCCGAGCCGGCTCCGCCCAGCCGGAGGCCAAGGGGAGCACCTTTTACCCCTTCTTCATGAGCACCATCATCGCCGTCCTGGTGCCTCCCTTCTCTGAGTTCTTCTACGCCGTCCTCCGCCATTACAGGTTACAGGCCCTTCATCTGTGCCCCGAGCCGGCTCCGCCCAGCCGGAGGCCAGGGGGGCACCTTTTACCCCTTCTTCATGAGCACCATCATCGCCGTCCTGGTGCCTCCCTTCTCCGAGTTCTTCTACGCCTCCTCCACCATTACAGGTTACAGGCCCTTCATCTCCATCCCAACTCTGTTCTCCTCCTGTCGATTTTCTCCTACTGCTGCGAGGTGCATGTCGGGGTGATACCTTTCGTGGCCTTGCTGCGCCACTTCTTCTCCCTCCGAGTCACCGACGTCCATACATCGGCGTGCGCCGGCTTTGTCACGTACTCCAAAGACAACGCGATCTCGAAGGCCGGGAAGAGGGCCGACGGCTTCCGGAGCAAGTGGGTCATGCTGGATGCCGGATGCATCCACTCTCGGCTGGTGCTTCCCACGGAGCAGCCCCAGGCTGATGAGGCATGGTCCCGTGCGAAGCTTGACGACCGACGGGCGAAGCTCGTGCCGGAGAACATGAACGCCGACCTGAGACCGGGCAACATGAAGGTGGCGAAGGTGACCGGGGCTACACTCCTGAGGGAGTTCCTGGTGCAGCGGGTGGCCACACTTCAGGCGCACTCGCGCCTGTTGTGGAGGCTCGGAGATGTGGATGACAATCTCCGCCTGAGCTCGGAGGCCCTGGCTGACGAAGATCTGACCGGAGCTCTTTGCTTCCTGGTTGGAGAGGACGTGGAGGCTCTGGAGGAAACTCCAGGTCCCTTGTTCCTCCGCGACAACTGGCAACAGGTGGTGGATGCCATGCCCACCTTTCATGGGAGCGGTCTGGTGCCGGAGGTGCCTCCTGAGGGCCAGGAGGTGGCGGCGCCGGTGGAGTTGTCCTCCGATGCTTCCTGCAGAGCAGAGGAGGAAGACGAGGAAGAAGAGGTGCGTGACTCTGAGGAGACCACTGAGGGGACGGGGGAGACTTCTGCTTGGCGCAGGGCCAACATCCTCCACACCCTGCCGGATGACGACGAGGCTGACGCCAGACAAGGGGGAGAGGACCCGCCCGTGATCCCGAGGAAGGACAGGTCGGGGCTGATCTCCCAAGGGGCTACTCCGGCACCGACACTGCTTGAAGCCAGCTCCAGCCCTTCTGGTGCACCCTCCTCTGCCTCTGGACCTCCCGAGGCTGCGCCCCGCAAGAGGCTCTCGGGCTTTAAGCTCGGCAGGAGACCGCCGGAACACGCCACGATTGACCAGTAAGTACTCGAACTCTGCTTCGCTCTTGTTTCTGCTGTCAGGGCTTGACATCCTCCATCACTTGGGTAGGCTGCCACCTGCGGTGAAGAGGCTGAAGGGGGACACGGTGGCTCCGCTTGGGGCAAGCTCATCCGTTGTGGCCGCGCCTCTGCCTATGGGAAGGGGAGGTAGTGGAGCTCGCACTTCCCCTTCCCAGTCGTCCTCGCGAGGCCAGGAGGAGCGCCCTGGTGGGGTACCAGCCCCCGTGGCCCCGCTGGCTCTGGAGCTGCCGGCACTTGATGTTGTCGCTGAGGCTGCCAAGACTCAGGAGCTTCCAGTCTCCCAAGCAGTGATCACGCTACCGTCTCCTCCTCCTGCTCCACTAGTTCCCGACTCCTCTATCTCCACCGCCGCCTTGAACCGCGCCGCTGCTGAGCTAGGCCGGCTGCAGGACGACCTCCAGGGCGCCAGCCCCCGCCTGGTAGCCGGGCGCCTGGAGCTGATCTCTGGCTGGGTTAACTCTAACACCTCCGTCCGAGTGGCACTGAGCCAGGCTGTGGCGGCTTCCGAGGAGGAGAAGCAAGTCGCCACCCAAGCCATAGACGCCCGTGACGCGACATTGAAGGATGCTTCAATTGTCCAAGGCAATTGCAAGGCGCTGGAGGATGAGTTGCGGGGCCTGCGCGATGAACTTGCCAAGGAGGCTCGCGACCGCCAAGCAAAGGAGGAAGAGATGAAGGCTCGGGAGGCCGCCATCGGGGACCGCGACGCCAAACTGACCACTGATCACAGCCGACTGCAGACTCTGGAGCAGAGGCTGAAGGTAGAGAGGATTGAGCTAGATGCCAAGGCGAAGGTCTTGGCCGAGGATCGCTTAGCCTTCGAGGATTTTGAGGAGAGATCTCGCAAGGCGCTGAAGTCGCTTTATGATGATGGTTTGGACAAGCCGCTGGCCGGAGCCACGGACGGCCCCGCCAAGCTGCTTCCCTTCTTGGTCGAAGCACTTGAGGAGGTCGTGATCGGCATCGGCCCCATGGCCGAGGTTGAAGCTCACGTCCTTTCTTCTGCGGCGCTGACTCGGGTCCTCAGCCACATCTACCTTCACGACCTCGGCGCCAACCTTGACGATCTGCTGGAGCTTGTGGACGCCGAGCACTCCGCTGCTGCCGCTGAAGCCGTGAAGGGCCGAGCGGAAGCCCTGCTGGCGAAGTTACGCGCCTTCACCACTGCGCCCAAGGTAGGCACTGCTGGTTCTGCGGCCTTGGGAGGTGGAGCTGACAAGTGCAACTCCGCCACAGAGGCGGGGCTCCCAGCGAGCGACGGTGCTGCTCAAGGGTGATCTCCTCGCGGCTTCTTTCCTGTTTCAACTCCTGCAAGATGCACCGTGCCTCGTGGAGGCGTTTAAACTTGTGTTTGGTATCGTGAGGACAATTCATGGTTTGTAATATTTGCTTCTAAATTTGCGAGATTTTGTGGTTTCCTTCCTATTTGCTTTGTCTTCTTCGTCGGCAGGGCCCGGCCCCGCGAATACCTCGGCCGCCGTTAGCCCCAACCAGATCACCAGGACGGGACCAAGGAGTGAGGGTCTACATGACAAGTTAGGCTCCTGAGTCACGATGCTCAGGAGTCCCCCTAGACGCACAAACAGCAAATAGGGAGTGGGGTGTAGGAGTAGATCTGTCGTTCTACGTCGGCAGGGCCCGGCCCCGCGCATACCTCAACCGCCATTAGCCTTGTGGGACTAAGGAGTGAGGGGCTATGTGACCAGTTAGGCTCCTGAGTCACTATGCTCAGGAGTCCCCCTTGACGCTCAAACGGTCTTCATACCTTGGCTCCGCTCGGGGAGAGGCGCGCGACGACCAGGTCCGAAGGACCTGGCTGGGTGGCGTGCGCTCGGGCGTGACCCGGGTGCAGCCCCCGTGTCCAGCCCCCTTGTTGGTGTCAAAACCGGCGGATCTCGGGTAGGAGGTCCCGAACTGTGCGTCTAGGAGGATGGTAAGAGGAGATAAGGGACACGATGTTTTTCCCAGGTTCGGGCCCTCTCGATGGAGGTAAAACCCTACTCCTTCTTGATTGATATTGATGATATGGGTAGTACAAGAGTAGATCTACCACAAGATCAGAGAGGCGAAACCCTAGAAGCTAGCCTATGGTATGATTGTTGTTTGTCCTACGGACTAAAACCCTCCGGTTTATATAGGCACCGAAGAGGGTTAGGGTTACATAGAGTCGGTTACAATGGTAGGAGATCTACATATCCGTATCGCCAAGCTTGCCTTCCACGCCAAGGAAAGTCCCATCCGGACACGGGACAAAGTCTTCAATCTTGTATCTTCATAGTCCAGGAGTCCAGCCGAAGATGATAATTCGGCTATCCGGATACCCCCTAGTTTGGGACTCCCTCGGTAGCCCCTGAACCAGGCTTCAATGACGACGAGTCCGGCGCGCATATTGTCTTCGGCATTGCAAGCGGGTTCCTCCTCCGAATACTTCATAGAAGATTTTGAACACAAGGATAGTGTCCGGCTCTGCAAAATATGTTCCACATACCATCGTAGAGAGAATAATATTTACACAAATTCAATCTGCCGACGTATTTCATGGTGTGACATCACGCCACGGCCAAGCCTTTATTCGAATCGTTTTTTACTCTCCCACCTCCGCGTGTTTAACGAGGCAGTTTCCTTGGCACGTCTTGTGAAAGCAGAGATCGTGTCCCTTTATTCCGGGATTCTCATCAATACGGGCGTGGGTAACCCAACTGCGCCATTGATTACGGTGCTTGGGAGTTAAGCGAGTTTTACTATGCTGGTGGGGATGCATAGTTTCGTCCATCCATATAAGGGGATAAGGATCTACCTTTTTACCTACGCCTTCCTCCTCCTTTGCTTATCCATTTCCACGCACTCGAGCTCTAGCGCCCAGACCTTCCCCAGCCATGTCCGGAGGGGGAGGCAAGTGGATGGTCTCCTCCGTCACAGAGGGGCACATCAAAAAGCTGCGGAAGGCCGGATACTTGTCCAGCGACATCACGCATCAGCTCCCCGACAAGGGGCAGCTCATCCCCACCCCCGGGCCCCATGAGAGGGTGGTGTTCCTGACCCACTTCCTCCGCGGACTAGGTTTTACACTTCACCCATTTGTCCGGGGGCTCATGCTCTACTACGGCCTGGATTTCCATGATCTGGCCCCGAATTTCATCCTCAACATCTCGGCGTTCATCATCGTATGAGAGGCCTTCCTCTGCATCCAGCCTCACTTCGGCTTATGGCTGAAGACCTTCAATGTCAAGCCGAAGGTAGTGGGCGGCCGCCAAGCGGAGTGCAGAGGTGCCATGGTGGGCAGGATGCCCAACGTCCTATGGCTCGAGGGCTCTTTTGTGGAGACCATAAAGGGGTGGCAATCGGGGTGGTTCTACATCACCGAGATGCGTGACACTAAATGGGTGGCGGCCCCCGAATTCTGATCTGGCTTCCCTACAAGGCTCACCTCCTGGAAGGAGACGGGCCTGGCGTGGGGTAATTCGGAAGAGCTGACCGGACTTCAATCCTGCGTCCAAAGCCTGGTGACCAAGAAGCTCAAGCTTGTCAATGTGATCCAGGTCATGCTCATCCGCCAGATCCTCCCGTGCCAACAATGGGCCTTCAGCTTGTGGGAGTTTGATCCGGCACAGCACCAAACCTTGAGCAGGCTCTTCGACACTATGTACGAAGATGCCTGGAAGGTGTTGTTCAAGGGCGCCGAGGCTCCCGCATCCGCTTCCGAAGATCGCAGGTACAGCTCGCAGCGTCAAGCCAGCGAGGTAAGCTATTTTACCCTTTACGGGACTCTTGTTATCCATAGTTTGACTCTATGCGGGATCTAAACTCCCTTACCTTTGATAGGCCTGGCAAAAGACGTCCGGGCAGGTTAACTGTCCGGCTCCCTTTCCAGAAGACCCAGCGGATGCTCGATTGACGGGGCTGCTAGTTCTGGCACCTCATGTGGTGCCGGAGAGGAAGGCCAAGAAGAAGGCCACAAGAACTCGAAAGAGTTCCCGGCGCCAGGTGCTATCGGACTCATCGTCCGATGACTCTGAGGCGGACTCCTCCCGCGAAGACTAGGAGGAGGAAAAAGAGGCCTCTTCCCCAGCGGGGGGAGAGAAGAAAAGGAAGGCCACCCCAACGGGGGAGGCCGAAGGGTCCAAGAAGGGAAGGACCCTCCCTCCGGACTACTACGCCCACGCCGATGACGGCGAAGAGGAATGGCCACCAAGGACTAAGCCCCTGGCGACATCGTAAGTGTCCGGATACCAAAATAACTCATGGCATTTCGTTTGTCGCATAGAATCTCCTAACTCCGAATATAACCCTGCAGCCCGCCCAAGTACGGGCTCGACACTTCAACGAGCGGCTCCCTGGCTTCGTCGGACATGAATAGCACTTCACTTCCGGTCGTCTCCTCTCCTCGCGCTGCGGACGATGCTGAGGTGGGGTTCCAAAAGGGGCCCAGCCAGGAGGAGGAGGTCCCGGAGGTGCCACAAGGCAACCTTTCGGACTTCGGGCACAAGGGGGATCAAACCCCGAAGGGTTCTGAGTCCGACCCTGGGCCGGAATCCGCACCGGAACCTTCAGTGGTTCCGGAGTCCGGCAGGCAGCCCCTTCATAAGAAGGGAGAGACTGTGACACCGGTGACCTCCGTCCAACCGGAGGCACCGGATAATTAGTTGGAGGCGCTTAACGGCGCCTCCATCGACAAGGAGCACCGCACTGTTATGAGTGTGGTGATCCAGAAAGTTCAGTCCGCCAAGAGCGGGCTGACTAAAGCCTGCGCCAGCCTTCTAACAGGCTTTGAGGTATGTATTTAAGATATGTAAAAATATTACTGCATAGACAGTAGCCCCTGATGCTCAGTTTGGTGTTCGAAAAGAAAAGCCGAACTAATGATCTAAAAAGATGTACGCAGGAGTCTAACATAAGTATGTCAATATGGGAATGCAGGCTGCGCTACTGACTGCGGAGGTCGATGCATTGAAGCAGAGCCTCGAGCGGTCCGAGAATGAGCTTAGCCTTGCCAAGAAGCAGCTCGAGGACAAGGAAGGTAAGTAATACCTTATGGAAGTATATAAAAGATGTGGTTGCAAAAAATAACAGGAATAATGTGAGAATTGTAGGGGCCACGAACGAGGTGGCGACCCTGAAGGAAGCGGTGTCCAGGGCCGAAAGCAATGCGGCCGCGGAATGCACCGAGCGAGAGAAGCAGGAGGCGTGGGTGGCGGAGGTGCGGCAAGAGCTCCAGGCTCTCGTGGAAAAACACGAGAGTTTGGAGCATGACTCAAAGACTCGAGAGTCCGAGCTCGCCTCGGCTCTTGAGAGCACCAAAGCCGCTAAGGCCGAAGCCCAAAAAGCCCTCCAGGAAATTGAGGCAATAAAGAAGATAGCGGCGGGTAAGGCATTCTTCATGCAAAGCAAGCACATGAAAGTGAATTACTTGTTACTTACCCGAATCCGGAGCTCTCCAGGAGCATTCGCAGATCTGCCCCGCAGTGTGTCCGATGCTGCCTCATTCTACCGGGCCGAGGAAGGGAGCTCGACGGAGAAGGTGTTCTGGTCTCAGTATGCTGAGGCCGGACACCCGGTGCCCCTGAGCGACCAGCTGAAGCAGCTGGTCGAGCTCCATAAGGTGGCCGAACAGGCCATGAACGGCCTCATAGTTTGGTTGTGGCCTAAGGAAGCCATGACTGGGAGCTACATCGGGCTGGTGAGGCGGCTGGTGGACGCCTATCCACGGATTGACGTCATCAAGCACTCCGTCTATATCGAAGGTGCCCGTAGGGCCCTTGCCCGTGCTAAAGTGCACTAGGGCAAGATGGACGCTGAGAAGCTTGTGACAGATGCTCCACCGCCGGGCAGGGAGTATTGCAAGCCCGAGATGTATTATGCGGGCGTCCTGAAGGGTGCCCGCCTTATAGCGGGTGAATGCTCCAAAGATGTAATTTTTGAGTGAACTCGCATTTGTTATCATGTACGCTTGAAAAATTGTTCATATGCGCTAAGCAATGCTTGTGAATTTAAAATATTACCTTCTGTGCGGCCGTTTATTAAATTTGAGAGATGGCGAGTCGTCGGCTTCTGCTCCCATGCCACGAGTGCTGGGGTGTTCGGGATAAACTTGAGCGCTCTTTTTCCCATTCTAGGGTCCTTCGAGGGAGGCGCTCAACGCAATGAACAAGGCAGCCGGACTATAATACTTGAACACTCTCACTTAGCCATAGAATTCTATAATTTTAAATTTCGGCGAAGCCCCTAGTATTCGGAAGACCGAGTTCGGGGCGCTATCCACGCTTGGGCCGGACAAAGCCGACTCCTCGCTCTAAGCGGCATAAGTCTTTAGGGACTCAAAAAACCTCTCGAACAGCGACCGGCTCTCGCCCTATCATGACGGTCAGTTTTAGCTTTCTCCACTGAGGTGCTTAACCCAGCTCAACCGGGGCACAATCGCAGTGGTTCTCCCAGCGCTACCTTAGCCGATATAACGGAACATAAGGTACCAAAACATGGGAGCCGGGCAAACCCAACTATTGACCCAAGGTAGGATTCAGAGCTGATGCATATAATGCTATAAGTTTGGGGTGTCGCACTTGTGAAAGTGTTCGGACTTATCACACCATATTTTGGGGTACTTAAGCCCCTAGTGTATTTGCCCGTACCAAAGTGTACGGGTGCAACATGTCATAAGTGAACATGTATAGATAAAATAAAATAAAGGAATGCAATAATAGGCAAAAGCTATGCATTGTTTATTCAAAAAAGCTGCGATAAAAGCAAATGATACAAATAGTGCGATAAGCAAGGGACGGGACTATTTGACATGTCTCCCTCCAGGAGCGAGCTGCGTGATGATATGTAAAACAAGTATACTGCTCGTTATAGAGACCACCTGGACACTCGACGTAGCTTTCTGCTTCCCTGGCTGTTGCATCGTGTGTTCGACGATTGTACTGCCGGACAGGGCTTCTTGAAAAAGGAGTCCTGAAAGTAAGAGAAAAAAGAAGAATGACACAATTGGGAGCCCCTGGTGCGGTTGAGCCGCATTATGGGCCTGCCGTGGTCGTGCCCCTCCCCCTGCCCATGGTATTTCCAGAGCGTAATTATGTACGCGTAGTACTGGTTTCGCAATTTTGCGAGGGCTGGGGTTGGGGCCGTATTGCTACGCGTGCTCGGGACGTGCTAGGCGGTCTTGTTTTTGGTTACTCCGGGCGCGCTTGACGGTGTCCGGACGTTTAATAGCCAGACTCGAGAATTGCCTTACGATGCTGCTTTGTATTTCTGCTGCGAGGTCCGCCATATGCTCCTCCGTTCGGAGAGAGCGTTCGGTGTTTCCGTTGAATGTAATGACTCCTCGAGGGCCTGGCATCTTGAGCTTGAGGTATGTGTAGTGCGTCCGAGCAGTGCGTCTTTGTGGGTTTAATCCTTGAGGGGTCTATGCCCATCTTGCGCACTGTATCCTGATAAAGCAGGTTCAGGCTGTTGCCGCCGTCCATCAGGACTCTAGTGAGGTGAAATCCATCAACGATTGGGTCTAGAACCAATGCGGCGAATCCACCATGGCAGATGCTAGTAGGGTGGTCCCTTCGATCAAAAGTGATCGGGCAGGAGGACCACGGATTAAACTTTGGGGCGACTGGCTCCATCGCATATACGTCCCTTAGTGCACGCTTCCGCTCCCTTTTGGGTATGTGGGTTGTGTATATCATGTTCACCGTCCGCACTTGTGGGGGGAAGCCCTTCTGTCCTCTATTGTTCGGCGGCCGGGGCTCCTCCTCGTCGTTGCTATGCAGCCCCTTGTCATTGTTTTTGGCATTTAATTTGCCTGCCTGCCTGAACACCCAACAATCCCTGTTGGTGTGATTGGCTGGCTTTTTGGGGGTGCCGTGTATCTGGCACGAGCGATCGAGTATTCGGTCCAAATTGGACGGGCCCGGAGTATTTCTTTTGAATGGATTTTTCCGTTGACCGGGCTTAGTGCCTCTGAATCTGGTATTGACTGCCGTATCCTCAGTATTATTGCCATTAATGCGGCGCTTGTGCTTGTTGCGACGTGACCTGCCGTTGTTGTCCTTGGTATCCGAATTACCACGGCTCTTGGTCATATTGTTACTATGAGCTAGCCAGCTATCCTCTCCCATGCAGAAGCGGGTCATGAGTGTTGTGAGGGATGCCATGGATTTCGGCTTTTCCTGTCCTAGGTGCCAGGCAAGCCACTCGTCGCGGATTTTATGTTTGAAGGCTGCGACGGCCTCTGCATCCGGACAATCGTCGTTTTGATTTTTCTTGGTTAGGGACCGTGTCCAGAATTGTCTGGCCGATTCCTCTGGCTGCTGAATTATGTGGCTTAGGTCATCGGCCTCTGGTGGTCACACATAGGTGCCCAGGAAGTTGTCGAGGAATCCGGCTTCCAGGTCTTCCCAACAACCAATTGACTCCGCTGGCAAGCTGTTAAGCCAATGCCGAGCTGGTCCTTTAAGCTTGAGTGGGAGGTATTTGATGGCGTGTAGATCATCACCGCGGGCCATGTGGATATGAAGGAGATAGTCCTCGATCCAGACCGCAGGATCTGTTGTGCCATCGTATGATTCAATGTTTACGGGTTTCAAACCCTCAGGGATTTGATGATCCATCACTTCGTCTGTGAAGCATAGTGGGTGTGCGGCGCCTCTGTATTGGGCTATATCCCGACGCAGCTCAAATGAGCTTTGTCTACTATGTTTGGCCCGGCCAGAATTGCCATATCCCGCGTGACGGTTATCATCACATATCATGGGGTGCCCACGCAATCCGTAGATTGATCTTGTTTGCCTTGCCTTGTCCTCCAATATATCCCGCAGGTCTGGCGCATTTTCCCGCGCCTTGGTATTTTTTGAGCGGCGTCGGGGTGCGGCTTGAGTGGAGGGCCGAGAGGCCTCTCTGTCGCGGCCACGAGGTGGCCGGTCGGCTGTATTGTGCGCTGGTGATGTAGGTTTAGGTGCTTCCTCCTCTAATCGGGGTAGCAGCCTGCATTTTGGGTAGCTCTTGGAGGGGCGTTCGAGTTCATACTCTTCGGCCGCAAGGACTTCAGTCCGTCTGTCGGCTAGCAAGTCTTGGTTAGCTCTAAGTTGTTGCTGCTTTTTCTTGAGGCCGCTTGTCGTGGCCATAATCCTGCGTTTGAAACGCTCTTGTTCGACGGCATCCTTAGGCACGACAAATTCGTCATCATCGAGGCTTGCCTCGTCTTCGGAGGGAGGCATGTAATTATCGTCCTCTACCTCTCTGCCTGCCGCTCTCTCATGAGGGCTGGCTTCTCCATCCTCCCGCACTGAATCCTGGTGGAGGGAGTTGTCTTCGGCACTGTCCGGGGTGTTATTATCTCCCGTGCCGGAATCACCGTTTTTGTTGTGGCGGGATTTAGAGCGGCGCCAGTGACCCCGGCACCTGGGCTGTTTCTTGGAGGGGTCATCCTCCATTGTTCCATCGCCATTCCCATCTTTTTGGGATGTCCACCATGTAAATGTCATATGACGAGGTGGCCTTCCAGTGCCCTGTAGGCGTTGGTTCTTGGATGTCTTCAGAGTCGAAGTCGAGCATGTCGGTTAAATCATCGACAGTGGCTACGAAGTGGGTGGTGGGTGGGTTTTGAATTTCTTTGTCGTCCACATCCCAACCTTCCTGACCATAGTCCGGCCAGGGCTCTCCTGATAAAGAGAGAGATTTTAGTGAGTTCAGGATGTCGCCAAAGGGCAAGTGCTGAAAGATGTCCGTGGCGGTGAACTCCATGATCGGCGCCCAATCGGATTCGATTGGCAGGGGCGCGGGAGGTTCGGAGTCCGGAGAGGAGTCCGGCACCTTGGAGTCACGAGCTTCGCAAAGGACAGGGTTGGTGTTCGGCTCAATCGCCATAGAGATAGCAGCCCCTGAGGTGGTGTCCAGCCACCTGTCCTCGATCGGCGCAGTCGGCTCCGAGCTAAGGGTCGGAGCGGACACTGGTGTGGCCTCCAGGGCACTGTTCGGCGGCAGAGCTAGATCATGCCCATCGTGACAGTGCGGCACGCTTGGTTGTGGCTCGAACCCGTCGAAGATCAAGTCTCCGCGGACGTCAGCCGTGTAGTTCAAACTTCCAAATCTGACCTGATGGCCAGGGGTGTAGCTTTCAATCTGCTCAAGATGGCCAAGCGAATCGGCCCGCAGTGCAAAGCCGCTGAATACGAAGATCTGTTTGGGGAGAAAAGTCTCACCCTGGACCGCATCGTTGTTGATGATCGGAGGAGCCATCGGGCCTAAAGATGACGACATAGAGGAACTCTCAATGAAAGCACCAATGTCGGTGTCAAAACCGGCGGATCTCGGGTAGGGGGTCCCGAACTGTGCATCTAGGTGGATGGTAACAGGAGACAAGGGACACGATGTTTTTACCCAGGTTCGGGCCCTCTCGATGGAGGTAAAACCCTACTCCTGCTTGATTGATATTGATGATATGGGTAGTACAAGAGTAGATCTACCATGAGATCAAAGAGGCTAAACACTAGAAGCTAGCCTATGGTATGGTTGTTGTTTGTCCTACGGACTAAAACCCTCCGGTTTATATAGGCACCAAAGAGGGTTAGGGTTACACAGAGTCGGTTACAATGGTAGGAGATCTACATATCTGCATCACCAAGCTTGCCTTTCACGCCAAGGAAAGTCCCATCCGGACACGGGACGAAGTGTCAGGACCCCGACTCAATGCCACATCGATCTAGCATGTAACACCTCATATCACTTTGCGGCCTCACGCACGGTATCCCTACGGGTGTCGCCTTACCTTTGCCTGGGACCGTTTGCGCCTTTTGGCACACGTATATGATAGTGTCGCTAGCATCCATATGATAAGGAGCCCGAGCTGACATGGCTAGTCGTGAACCCAAAGTGGCACTAACTTACAGGGACAGGCATACATGACCCAGCATCGAACATGTCGGTCATCAGCGAGTGAATCCGGGCTGTAGCAACTGGGCTAGCAGGACTCCGGTGAACCGGGCTGTAGCGGGCTAACAGGACTCCGGTATTCATCGCGTGACATTTCCCCGAAGGGACAGACACAGGAACGAAGAAGGACACATGCCGGCCAGCCTAAGTGTTCCGGAGCAGTAGCAAGCTACCATGGCTCAATGGAAACACTAGGAGACATTTCTCGGTAAGAGAGGCTACTAAGGATAAACAACTAGATAGTCAGATCCCACACATACCAAGCATTTCAATAGCATACACACAATATGCTCGATATGTGCAAATACAACATGGCATCACAACATAACTCTACAACTCAAGCATTTTATTCAATAGGCTCCGAGGAGCGAGATATTACAATCATGGGTCTCATGACCCAACATTCAGAGCAAACAAGTCAAGCACAAGCGGAAGCTTAACATGTCTGAGTACAGACATCTACAAAAGAAAAAGGCTGAGAAGCCTGACTGTCTATCAGATCCTGCCGAGGGCACAAGATCGTAGCTGAGGTAACAAGCTAAACGTCGAAGTCGACGCGGTATTACTAGCGAGACTGAAGTCTCTCTGCAAAAACATAAATTAAGCAACGTGAGTACAAATGTACCCAGCAAGACTTACATCAGATCTAACTACATATGCATCATTATCAGCAAGGGGATGGTGGGGTTTAACTGCAGCAAGCCAGCTCTGACTCGGTGGCTATCCTAAACAACGATTGCAAGTAACTCTTTTGAGGTGGCGCACACGAGTCCACATATTCACCATATCAATACACCACTATGGATCCGCTCCCGTCTCCCTACGAGAACGCCATCCATAGCACTCATGCTTATCTTGCGTATTTTAGAGTATCCACTTTCACTTGTCTATGAACTATACAGGCAACCCAGAAGTCCTTTACCGCGGACACGGCTATTCGAATAGATCATATTAACCCTGCAGGGGTGTACTTCTTCACACACGCTCTCACCACTTACCGTCGTTTACACGACATGTACTCGGCAACCTTCAAGCGGAAGCCCAGCGAGGGTGTCGACCATGACCTGACTAACCACACAAGTCTCTCATCCAGGTTTATCGCCTATTCGGGTTCCATCCGCAAGGAGATCCGGTCGGGGTGTCGCTCACGGCCCCAAACGATGTGTGGAGGGTTCCCAAGCCAACCATCCGGGTGCTACTTGGTACACCCGGCCACTGTGCCTAGTCTGTCCCAAGCCAACCTGTACCGGGTGCCACTTGCTAGACTACTAACACTACCTACAAACACCAGAAACTAGATGCAACTCCTGGCCAAAGATCATGTTGATTAATAAGTCGAGAGGGGTCGAGTTATCGGAACCCAATGTGTGGTAGTAACTGGTCATGGATCACAAACACAGAACTCAGTTCCTGAGGACGGCTGCAATGAGACAACCCACCATGTACTCCTACATGGCCTCTCACCGCTACCTTTACCAAATCGTGTTCACACACTTGGCTCTCAATGGTAGGACATGTTCACACACCTCTGATTCATCGCCGATGAATCAGACCTGACTCAACTCTAAGCAATAGCAGGCATAGCATGGTAGGAACAGAACAGTGGCTTCAATCAACTCCTACACATGCTAGTGGCTTTCAACTATTTACTGTGGCAATGACAGGTCATGCAGAGGAATGGGTTGAACTACCGCAGCACAAAGTAGCAGATGAATTGTTGTTGTCCTAATGCAATAACTGAGAGCAGGAGTGAGAGAGTAGGAATGTATCAGAATGAACAAGGGGTTTGCTTGCCTGGCACTTCTGAAGATAATATAGCTCTTCATCGGTGTCATCGAACTCATCGTCGGAACACGTCTATCGAGAGGGGCAAATATCGGCAATAGAGGAGAAATACAATCAATGCAATGCACAATATGATGCATGATCATGACATGGCAATATGATGTGGTTTGAACTAATGCAGCTAGCAGCAGGTTAAATGGAGTTGGTTTGAATCCAAGATTCAAAATCAAATTCCATATGTGAAGGTTTAAATGCCATTCAATTGAATTGTCCTAAACAGTAGTCATAAGTTGTTCTAACATGCATGAAAATGGTACAGATGGATAGATTGGATTTTTCTGATCATTTTTCATATATAATTTGTTTCATTTGGAGTTACGGTTGATTTTATATGAATTTTAGAAGTTTTGGATATTTTCTGGAATTTCCTGATTTATTTTAATTCCAGAAAATTGTTAATTGCGTCAGCATGACATAGGTGTGACGTCAGCAGGTCAACTGGGTCGGCCAGGTCAAACCTGACTTGTGGGACCCATACGTCAGTGTCTCAGGCTGGTTTGGGTGTATGAAAGGTGGGACCGGTCAACGTTGACTTGACCAAAGTCAAAGCTGACACGTGGGGTCCACCCAGATTAGTACTAATCTTAACAGAAAATTAGACTAACCTAAATATCCTCGGGGACCCACATGTCATTGACACAGGTAATAACTAAATATAATTAGCACCTAAAATAATGGTGCCATGTCAGCCACCGGCGTTTAGCCGCCGGCGACCAAATCCGCGGTGGAGGTAGTCGGGATTTCGCTGCAGGGCCCTATTTGGCGCGCGGGGAGCACCTACGTGGAGCTGGGGGGCTGCCGCGTCGAGTGGTGGTGGTGTTTGGGCTCGGGGTGGTCGGAAAAGACGCCGGCGACGATGTTGGCGGCTGCCGGAGCTCGAGCGAGCTTGGGGTCGTCGCTAGGAGGCACGGCAAGAGGTGCGGAGCGGTGATGCGGGCTCCTGGGGACATGGCAAGTGCGGTGAAGCACTCGGTTGCGAGCTTGCGCGGTTGTGGTCACGGCTACGCCATGGCCGGCGGCGAGAAGCTCTCGGCCGCGGTGGGAGATGGGGCTAGGGGGCGAGAACGGAGGGGGCGAGCACAGGAGAAGTAGCAGGGGCTCACAGCGGATCCATTCGAGGCGGAGATGAGGCCGGGGGAGCGTCAGAGGCAGCGCAGGGTCGCCAGAGATCTAGGCGGCCGAAGGTAGAAGACGACGATGGCGGCGATGTTGCAGGACGCCTGAGGATGCGTGGCTCGTCTGGGATGATGCGGACGACGAGGCGGAGCCGATGAGCACGACGGTTTCTCGAGGGACGGCCGGTGAGCGCGGTGGCAGTGTGCGGCGGCGACGGAGGCGTTCGGGCGCGAGAGGGAGAAAGAGCAGAGAAGGGGGAAAGGGTCGGGAGAGAGTGAGAGAGAGCCAGGGGCTGCGTGGCACTCCGTGGCGTCGTCTAGGAGCACCGGGGAGGAGCCAGGCAGGCAGGGAGGGAGGAGCTGGAGGCCTCGGGCGCGCTGGCGTCGACACGCCTCTGCCTACTGGCAGAGGTTGAAGGCGACCGCTTCGCCCAGGTGGGCTGGGCCGGTCGGTGGGCGCCAGGTAAGCTTCTGCCAGGTAAGTCCTTCTCTCTCTCTCTTTTATTTGTTTTAGTTTTCTATTTCTTCTGTAGCTGTTTGGGCTTTATTAAAAATACCAGGGCACTTCTAAAAATCCTGAAAATAATTGTGGGCACCTTCTGAAATATATGCAACAGCCCACATTTAGTTTCAGAATTATTTGAGCATTTAAATTATTTATAGCATTCGAATGCCCAAATTCAAATACTTTATGAGTTAATTCAAAAATCCATAAATGGCCAAGAAATATGCTCATCATTTTTGGCAGAGGTTTTCACCTTTATCAAAAATCATGAACATTTCCAAAGGCATTTTGGGTTCATTGAAAATATTTTTATTGAACCTACTTGAATTCAATTGGTGCTAGGGTTTCAACAATCCCCATTTCAGGTTTAAAAGAAATTTAAACATGATGCAACACATGACTAACTAGCCCAGAGCAAACCAGAACTAGGGATGTGACAACTCACCCCCACTAAACAAGAATCTCGACCCGAGATTCAAGCGTAGGGTAAGACGAAGGGGAAACGCATACTAGTATAATCTTCACGATCCAGGGTGCACTTCATAAGAGTGTTGATTTGATCACCATCATTGTCTTGACGTCTAGCTCTGAGAACTCAACTAACATGACAACAAGAGGGAAAGAAAGACTCTAGAAGGATCGATCTTATCGAAGGTCGAACAACTTAGGATCAACTCATGGAATGAGACATAGCAACACCACTCGAGCTGAGACACAAAACACACATCTAGAGGGATGGAGTGGAACAAATGACGAGGGTTCACTAGGTAGACAACAATTCCACGCTTAAGAAGGTGGTGATCGGTTGTCAACATAGCGAGGAGTTAAGTTGGCATGACACCATAACGATGCACCTTAGGGAAGGTGACTCGTAGAAGTATCACCTTAAGTGGCAAAAAGAATTACCTTTGATTCAGAGATCATCGAGATTCTTTATACTAGCCTAAGGCAATTCTCGAGCGATCGTTTGGAGGGGGTCGATAGAATGGCATGCTTGGATTAGAATGGATGATGTGGATTACCTTGTAGAAAACAACACAAGGGATGATTTTAGTAACTTAGGAGAAGCTCAATAGTAGAGAGTGAGACACTTTTTGAGAAGTTATAGCATAACCGAGGAAACTAAGAGCAAGCCCAGTTAGTGCCGATGATAACACCTAGCGCTTGCGCGTGCTCTCAAGAACTTGAGCATTTCCATATTCATCAAGGTTTTACCAACATCCGTGTCAAGGATCCTGGCAACACAACATACTACCGTGATGGATAGCGGTGGAAGAGATGCAGATGCAAAGGAAGATAATACCGTCTCAGATTTCACCTTGGCGGGGCCAAGGAAACAAAATCTGGATGATCGACCAAGTGACATTTGGCACTCCGCTTCTAATGTTCTCCTTGATGTGCTACTGCAACCCATTCATAGATATGGTTTGATATCTAGAACATCAAGTAAGAGGTCGGACTTCGGGAACACAAAAATCCATAAGGGGCAACTAGGGAGTAAATCCTACGAAATCCTTATGGGGAGGTGGCCAACTTCCTCAATCAAGATACTACAACAACAGGTCTTCTGGCTGGGTGTGTTGGCCACGACATCCACTTACCGGGTTACAGAGAGACCAATATTATAGTTCTTGGGAAATGTTCCAACCATCATACATGTTCCAACCATCATACCTGCCTGAGATTCAGATCTGGTTGGTGTCAGGATATTCCAGACTCATCAAGTCTAGAGAGAAAAAATGAAAGTTTGCAACACAAATCGACGAGATGGCGTTGCGAGGTTCTCGGGGAATGAACTTCGATAGCAAGCTCCAAAACATGAGCTGGTTCTTCTAGAAACATGTGAACACGTTGTCCAAGACAAGCATGACCACATAGTAGTCTTACAATAAAACACTACCGAGTTTAGGTGGGGAACCATCATTAATGACATCGAAGTCTCCACGCGTGGAAGTCCAAAGAGTTCACCTTGGACAGACTCCTTTATCTTTGAACAACTCAATCAGTGGCTTGGTGTGCTAGGGAATACCGATGGAATGGAGGTAGCTAATCTCTCAAACCATAGTATACTTCGTACGTGCATGACTGACTTGGGATGATTCCAGAGGAAGCAACATTGACTTCCTCAGATCCACGGCGGCAACTTGCATCAAATGCACATGAATTAGAGTAAGTCACTTCTTTCATCCAACATATGCTTCATGAACGGGACATGAAGATAATGCTTATAGAAGTTTCCAACACTAGCTTAATGTTCAACAAAATCATGGAGGAGATAAGGATGTTGTCGATGGGCTCAACAACAATTCATCCAGATTCCCATGGAGATGGAATTCCATAACTATGTGAACAAGGTGATAGTGTTGGTCAGACCCAAAAGATGTAACGGTGTATGCCCGAGGATTCAACCACGAATAAGACAACATTACGAGCATCGTTGGTTCTGACTTGATCTGAGAATAGCCCACGCCCAAATCAAAGGTTGGACAAGACAATAGATCCAACAACTGATCACGAGGACCAACTGATGAAGATATCATCTTTCTTCAACACACACACAAAAAATATCCCTTAAAATGAACTGAGTCGGACAATTTTTTATCTTCCAACTCTCCAAGTTGTTGTTTAGCTTATCCAACTAGCTCAGGGTATCCAACACGGATTCTTGGAGAAAGGGTGGTTTCGAAAACCAACTTGGTCACGAGCTCAACATAGCGGTCAGGTGACAACTTGGTGATAATTCTGAGAAGATAATCGAAAAATCACGAACCACCGATATGCTATTAAGCTCGAGAACAATCTTGCTTTTCAGGGCAAGACGAGATGATCACATAAGCAAGGGATTGGCATATCCCCAACTCATTGATCGAAAGGTGCACCAGAAATAAGGACTAGGTAGCACAATCTATCTTAGAATGATGATTCAATAACCAACATGCTAAGAATGAGAATATTGTCCATTTACTACCAAGCAACAAGGTTGCTAGGAGTATTGATTTCACACATCACGATTCACTTGTCGACATTCCGGTTGCAACAACACGGGAGCGGAGAAATGAATAATGAGGGTCAGAAGTATCACTGTACCAAGAGTTCATAGCATGGTGTGCAATTCCCATGATAATCTTGATATAAAGATGGTAATACTCCAAGGTGGAACAGAACAAAAACTGGATTAGTATTTTGATCTGCGGAGTATGACTACTTTGACCCAATCCTAGATATGGATGAGGTTCTGGAGTTTGTTTCTCCTAGTCATTCTGGAATACAATGGCTTGACGGACCACAAGAGTAATAGGCATCGATAACACGAATGCATAAGCACTCCTGACTATCAATTGATAGACGAGGGTCAGAAGACAACTAAAGAGGGACAACTCAAAGGAACATACAGTTTTCTGAGTTGTGGATGCATAGATTAGTATGTCGAACCAAGTTCAACAAGTTTCTTCCGGGTAATCCATGCAGAGAGGTAGGACTGGCAGGGTCGCAATATAGAATAGAGAACCCATCGAGAGCACTCCTGTTATGATCTTTTGATCCAACAAACTACTGCCATAAGTGGTTCATAGTATTTGGAAGAAGGGGATACCATGGACCTCGAGGACTAATGCAAAGGTTACTAATTTCCTAAAGGAACTAGCAACACTATAAACATGAAGTAAGTGGGGTGAATTTCGGGTTAAAAACCCAGGAGTAGAATACCTACTAACTTGATTGCATCACATGATGCTTTCGAGAATGATGGCCAGGATCATCACACTGGAACACAGAACATGGCTAGATTACTAGGTAATACTCCAAGACACCTAGGGCCATAATAATAATTCCAACATATATGTCAAGGCAATAGAGTACCTCAACTCACCGATTAGTGTGGTTAAACTGGCCAGAGAGGACATCGGGAACGGAAAGAAGGGATTTGCAAATGCATCGGATTGTTTAGAAACCTGGGATGACTCGGACAGCATAACGGCTGTAAATGCTCAAAAATATTTGAGACATGCTACAAAAATGGTGGCATAACCACTCAGAAGCACAATAACAAGGTTTCGAGATCAACAGTTAACATACAGAAGTAGTAGGAACTGGACTGAGGCTTAAATCCAACAATCTTATAAGTCTACGGATTAGTAACACGTGATCCTGATAGACAGAAAAGAAAGCCTAGTTCCTTAACCCCGCAGGAAAGATAAGATGACTCCGATCAGAAGGGCATGAGATAAAGGAGTAAAAAGAGCCTTACGTTCCATCCCACAATCAATTCCCTTATATAACTAAAGAATTTCTAGACTCAACTTCGACCAGTTTGGCTTGGTAATCCTACAGGCAGTCAAGCTCTGATACCAAAGCTGTCAGGACCCCGACTCAATGCCACATCGATCTAGCATGTAACACCTCATATCACTTTGCGGCCTCACGCACAGTATCCCTACGGGTGTCGCCTTACCTTTGCCTGGGACCGTTTGCGCCTTTTGGCACACGTATATGATAGTGTCGCTAGCATCCATATGATAAGGAGCCCGGGCTGACATGGCTAGTCGTGAACCCAAAGTGGCACTAACTTACAGGGACAGGCATACATGACCCAGCATCGAACGTGTCGGTCATCAGTGAGTGAATCCGGGCTGTAGCAACTGGGCTAGCAGGACTCCGGTGAACCGGGCTGTAGCGGGCTAACAGGACTCCGGTATTCATCGCGTGACATTTCCCCGAAGGGACAGACACAGGAATGAAGAAGGACACATGCCGGCCAGCCTAAGTGTTCCGGAGCAGTAGCAAGCTACCATGGCTCAGTGGAAACACTAGGAGGCATTTCCCGGTAAGAGAGGCTACTAAGGATAAACAACTAGATAGTCAGATCCCACACATACCAAGCATTTCAATAGCATACACACAATATGCTCGATATGTGCAAATACAACATGGCATCACAACATGACTCTACAACTCAAGCATTTTATTCAATAGGCTCCGAGGAGTGAGATATTACAATCATGGGTCTCATGACCCAACATTCAGAGCAAACAAGTCAAGCACAAGCGGAAGCTTAACATGTCTGAGTACAGACATCTACAAAAGAAAAAGGCTAAGAAGCCTGACTGTCTATCAGATCCTGCCGAGGGCACAAGATCGTAGCTGAGATAACAAGCTAAACATCGAAGTCCACGCGGTATTACTAGCGAGACTGAAGTCTCTCTGCAAAAACATAAATTAAGCAACGTGAGTACAAATGTACCCAGCAAGACTTACATCAGATCTAACTACATATGCATCATTATCAGCAAGGGGATGGTGGGGTTTAACTGCAGCAAGCCAGCTTTGACTCGGTAGCTATCCTGAACTATGACTGCAAGTAACTCTTTTGAGGTGGCGCACACGAGTCCACATATTCACCATATCAATACACCACTATGGATCCGCTCCCATCTCCCTACGAGAACGCCATCTTATCTTGCGTATTTTAGAGTATCCACTTTCACTTGTCTTTGAACTGTATAGGTAACCCAGAAGTCCTTTACCGCGGACACGGCTATTTGAATAGATCATATTAACCCTGCAGGGGTGTACTTCTTCACACACGCTCTCACCACTTACCGCCATTTACACGACATGTACTCGGCAACCTTCAAGCGGAAGCCCAGCGAGGGTGTCGTCCACGACCTGACTAACCACACAAGTCTCTTGTCCAGGTTTATCGCCTATTCGGGTTCCATCCGCAAGGAGATCCGGCCAGGGTGTCGCTCACGGCCCCAAACGATATGTGCAGGGTTCCCAAGCCCACCATCCGGGTGCTACTTGGTACACCGGGCCACTGTGCCTAGTCTGTCCCAAGCCCACCTGTACCGGGTGCCACATGGTAGACTACTAACACTACCTACAAACACCAGAAACTAGTTGCAACTCCTGGACAGAGATCATGTTGATTAATAAGTCGAGAGGGGTCGAGTTACCGGAACCCAATGTGTGGTAGTAACTGGTCATGGATCACAAACACAGAACTCAGTTCCTGAGGACGGCTGCAATGAAACAACCCACCATGTACTCCTACATGGCCTCTCACCGCTACCTTTACCAAATCGTGTTCACACACTTGGCTCTCAACGGTAGGACATGTTCACACACCTCTGATTCATCCCTGATGAATCAGACCTGACTCAACTCTAAGCAATAGTAGGCATAGCATGGTAGGAACACAACAATGGCTTCAATCAACTCCTACACATGCTAGTGGGTTTCAACTATTTACTGTGGCAATGACAGGTCATGCAGAGGAATGGGTTCAACTACCGCAGCACAAAGTAGCAGATGAATCGTTGTTGTCCTAATGCAATAACTGAGAGCAGGGCGAGAGAGTAGGATTGTATCGGAATGAACAAGGGGGTTTGCTTGCCTGGCACTTCTGAAGATAATATAGCTCTTCATCGGTGTCATCGAACTCATCGTCGGAACACGTCTATCGAGAGGGGCAAATACCGGCAATAGAGGAGAAATACAATCAATGCAATGCACAATATGATGCATGATCATGACATGGCAATATGATGTGGTTTGAACTAATGCAGCTAGCAGCAGGTTAAATGGAGTTGGTTTGAATCCAAGATTCAAAATCAAACTCCATATGTGAAGGTTTAAATGCCATTCAATTGAATTGTCCTAAACAGTAGTCATAAGTTGTTCTAATATGCATGAAAATGGTACAGATGGATAGATTGGATTTTTCTGATCATTTTTCATATATAATTTGTTTCATTTGGAGTTACGGTTGATTTTATATGAATTTTAGAAGTTTTGGATATTTTCTGGAATTTCCTGATTTATTTTAATTCCAGAAAATTGTTAATTGCATCAGCATGACAGAGGTGTGACGTCAGCAGGTCAACTGGGTCGGCCAGGTCAAACCTGACCTATGGGACCCATACGTCAGTGTCTCAGGCTGGTTTGGGTGTATGACAGGTGGGACCGGTCAACGTTGACTTGACCAAAGTCAAAGCTGACACGTGGGGTCCACCCAGATTAGTACTAATCTTAACAGAAAATTAGACTAACCTAAATATCCTCGGGGACCCACATGTCATTGACACAGGTAATAACTAAATATAATTAGCACCTAAAATAATGGTGCCACATCAGCCACCGGCGTTTAGCCGCCGGCGACCAAATCCGCGGCGGAGGGAGTCGGGATTTCGCTGCAGGGCCCTATTTGGCGCGCGGGGAGCACCTACGTGGAGCTGGGGGGCTGCCGCGTCGAGTGGTGGTGGTGTTTGGGCTCGGGGTGGTCGGAAAAGACGCCGGCGACGATGTTGGCGGCTGCCGGAGCTCGAGCGAGCTCGGGGTCGTCGCTAGGAGGCACGGCAGGAGGTGTGGAGCGGTGCTGCGGGCTCCTAGGGACATGGCAAGTGCGGTGAAGCGCTCGGTTGCAAGCTTGCGCGGTTGTGGTCACGGCTACGCCATGGACGGCGGCGAGAAGCTCTCGGCCACGGTGGGAGATGGGGCTAGGGGGCGAGAACGGAGGGGGCGAGCACAGGAGAAGCAGCAGGGGCTCACAGCGGATCCATTCGAGGCGGAGACGAGGCCGGGGGAGCGTCGGAGGCAGCGCAGGGTCGCCGGAGATCTGGGCAGCCGAAGGTAGAAGACAACGATGGCGGTGATGTTGCAGGATGCCTGAGGATGCGTGGCTTGTCTGGGATGATGCGGACGACGAGGCGGAGCCGATGAGCACGACGGTTTCTCGAGGGACGGCCGGTGAGCGCGGTGGCAGTGTGCGGCGGCGACGGAGGCGTTCCGGCGCGAGAGGGAGAAAGAGCAGAGAAGGGGGAAAGGGTCGGGAGAGAGTGAGAGAGAGCCAGGGGCTGCGTGGCGCTCCGTGGCGTCGTCTAGGAGCACCGGGGAGGAGCCAGGCGGGCAGGGAGGGAGGAGCTGGAGGCCTCGGGCGCGCTGGCGTCGACACGCCTCTGCCTACTGGCAGAGGTTGAAGACGACCGTTTCGTCCAGGTGTGCTAGGCCGGTCGGTGGGCGCCAGGTAAGCTTCTGCCAGGTAAGTCCTTCTCTCTCTCTCTCTCTTTTATTTGTTTTAGTTTTCTATTTCTTCTGTAGCTGTTTGGGCTTTATTAAAAATACCAGGGCACTTCTAAAAATCCTGAAAATAATTGTGGGCACATTCTGAAATATATGCAACAGCCCACATTTAGTTTTAGAATTATTTGAGCATTTAAATTATTTATAGCATTCGAATGCCCAAATTCAAATACTTTATGAGTTAATTCAAAAATCCATAAATGGCCAAGAAATATGCTCATCATTTTTGGCAGAGGTTTTCACCTTTATCAAAAATCATGCACATTTCCAAAGGCATTTTGGGTTCATTCAAAATATTTTTATTGAACCTAGTTGAATTCAATTGGTGCTAGGGTTTCAACAATCCCCGTTTCAGGTTTAAAAGAAATTTAAACATGATGCAACACATGACTAACTAGCCCAGAGCAAACCAGAACTAGGGATGTGACACGAAGTCTTCAATCTTGTATCTTCATAGTCCAGGAGTCTGACCGAAGATGATAGTTCGGCTATCCGGACACCCCCTAGTCCGGGACTCCCTCACCCCTCGCATGGCGCTCCTGAGGGGAGGCGTTGCGATGAGGCTAGACACTAAGCTCTGGGCTCATTGAGGCCCGTGGGCTGCACTCAGTTGTTTATCACCAGCGTGGAGCATAGCGCTTTTGTATGTGTACAGGCATAGCCGCTCCTCGGCAGTGTCATCAGCCAGCGCGGAGCATGGTGCTTCCACTAGTACGTGGGAGGGGGCCACCTCTGGGAGGGGCCCCCGGGGCATGTACAGCCCCGCCCTGACATGTGGCCGGCACGATAGGGCAAGAAAAGGTGTATCTGGGCACTCGTGAGCCAGTGCGGGACTCACGAGGCCCTACCTCAAGGAGGGTTGCGCCTGATCTTGAGCCTTGGGTGGCTGAGTGTTCCTGCAAGGTCGTTAGATAAAAATGGTCTACATCCTCAGGTCCCGGCCCTCGAGCGAGCTCAGCCGCCGCTGGTATGCCAGGTCGCAATGCCGTGGACAAGGCCAGGGGGTGAGGGCTGGAGAGCAAGTAAGAGCTCCTGCGTTGCGATGCTCAGGCGCACCCCTTTTAACGTGCAAGCGATTTGTATGAGGGAGAAAAAGGGGCCGCGGTAGCCGGGAGATGATAATCATAGGCAGGTTAAGCATGAGAGGCGAATCAGCTTAGATAGATGCAGGAAAGATACATGCCACTGGGTCAGGCCCGAGCGGCTTAGGGATGATGCAGCCTGAGGGGCGCCCCCGACAAGGTGAAATAAAGACATAAGCAAAAGGGGTACCTGCCGTAGGGACAGACCCACGAGACCTAGGAATAATGCAGCCCTGAGGGTGCTCCAAGCTGAAATGGACTCGAAAGATGTCACCTGATACCATTGTAGAGCGGGTGTTGAAGTGGCCGACAATGCGCTGTGAAGAGGCCAATCCTCACGAGCCACCGGAACCCTAAGCCTCATGAGGTTCTGGGGATCCGAGCGGCTCCTCGAGGACCATCTCCATCTCTGCCAGGACTGCGTGGTGCCTGGCTTCCTGGTCTGCCAAAATGCTCCGCAGAAGACGCTGGTGAGCGGCAGCCGCGTTCGGCAGACCGAAAGGCATGCGAACATAGCTGTGTGGCGGACCCTCGCAACATCCCATGCGCGAAGGCAAGAGGCGCTCCTGAGACGCTACTCGGCTGAGCCCTGGGTAGTCGATGCAGACGCGCAGCCCGCCATCTTCGCCTGGATGGGGAGCTACGCTGGGCAGGCGGCGATCGCCGCGTGTGACTCTTGATTCCTGCACCTCCTGACTGGCCTTGGTGATGAACTGCTGAGGGTTTGGCCCTCCTTGCCCCATGCCTTCCTGAGGGAATCATGCCGCAAAGCATGTATCCAAGTGGTGCCCGAGAACCTCCCTCGTGATCCTGGCAAAGTCTGAGGCCCTCCAGGAGAGAGCCCCCGAGCCTTGCCTGAGGAGGGCGCTGGGCGTGCCTTCCTATGCGACGGAGGGAGGCGCCCCTTGCACGGGCGCCGATCCTGAAGCGGTGCCTCCAGAGATGCCTACCTCCTGAGGCCCCGAGCTTGGTGTTGTCTTCTTATTCTTAGGAACTACCTCGGGAGGGTTCTCACTCTTGCTGTCTGGATCCTCGACTGATGCAGCTTGGAAGGCACGCTCGAGAGAGCACACCGCATCCTTCTCTTTGCAAGGGACCATGATGATTCCGCCGCTTCTCGGCATCTTGAGGACATTGTAACCATGGTGAGTTACTGCCATGAACTTGGCCAGGGCTGGATACCCGAGGATGGCATTGTATGGCAGGCGAATGTGGGCAACGTCGAAGTCGATGAGCTCGGTGCGGTAGTTCTTGCACTGCCTGAAAGTGACAGGGAGGCAAAGGTACCTTATGGGAGTGGTGGAGCCGTCAGTGACTCCTGAGAAAGGCTTGGTTGGCTGAAGTTGATCATATGGCACTTGGAGGTTGTTGAACGTCTCGACAGACAGAATGTTGAGCCCTGCGCCGCCATCGATGAGGGTCCTGATAACTTGCACATTGCTGATGACTGGGGAACAAAGCATTGAGAGGACGCCAGCCGTAGCCGCACACTTGAGCTGATCCGTTGAGCTGACCGTGATGGCGCACATGGACCACCTAAGAGAGCGCGTGGCCTCGAGCTTGGGGAGGACTGTGTTCACCTCGCGAGCAAACTGCTTGAAGATGCGCTGAGAGGCTGGGGCCTGGGCGCCGCCCAAGATGCAAGCGATACCACGCGGCTCCTGGAAGCCCCCAGCCCCCTCGTCCTGGTGATGGTCGTCATTTCTTCTTAGCGGTGGTGGTAGAGGAGGAAGGCCTGTGTTGCCCTGCGGGCGATCCTCGCGAGGCTGATCCCTCCAAACCCCCTCGCGAGGCTGGTCCTGCCAGTGGTTCTCGCGAGGTCGGTCACGCCACTCCTGGCGAGGGCCTCAATCGTCCCATCGTCCTTCACCTCTTCGTCCTCCTCAGCCATAGCCCCGGTCGTAGCGCTCGGGGTGTCGGCCGATGCGTCCTTCTCGAACGGCTCTGAGCTCCTGGCATTTGTTGGTGTTGTGGGTGTAGAGGTTGTGGTAGGCGCAAAATCGGTTGCCCTTGGACGACTCCTGATGGTCCCTGCCGTGCTTCGTGTCTGGTTCTGCTGCGAGCACAGCTGCTCCTTTGCGCTTCACGTCCTTGGCCTTGGCTTTCTTCTCTTCTGGGTCAGCGGCTGGAAGCTCGAGAAGGGAGAGGCGCCCCTCCTCAGCTCTTGCGCACTTGGTCGCCAGGTAGAACAGCTCCAGGGATGTGCACAGGTCCTCGTGGATGGAGAGCTCCTCGTTCATCTTGACGTCGTGGACGCCGTCAGAGAACACTGAGATGATGGCCTCCTCGGTCACCTTGGGAATCTTGAGGCAAGCATTGTTGAAGCGCTGGATGTACTTCTGCAAGGTCTCTCTAGGTTGCTGCTTGATGCGGCACAAGTCACCCACGACCGCAGGACAGTCGCGAGTGCCCTGGAAGTTGGCGATGAAGTGGGTGTGCATCTCGTCCCAAGAGGAGATCGAGCCGGGAGGCAGGTTCAGGAGCCAGGTGCGGGCACCATCCTTGAACGCCATGGGAAACCAGTTCGCCATGACCTTTTCGTCTCCGTTGGCCGCCTCGATGCCCAGCTCATAGAGCTGCAGGAACTCCGCGGGGTCGGCAGTGCCGTCATAGCGAGGTGGCAGATCTAGCTTGAAATTGCCCGGCCAGACAACACTGCGTAGCTCGGTGGTGAAGGCACAATAGCCTGTGGTGGCCACTGGATCCCTTTGCATGCATGGAACCTGCTCTTGGAGATTCCCGCGCGCCGCCGCCAGGGGCTGCACGGAGTCTTGACATGCTGGCGCGGGGATGCGGTCTCGACGTGCGGGAGCGGGGAGCACACGAGCGCGTTCTTGAGGTCGAGGGATCTCTTGGCAGCTCCTTTCTTTTCACGCGGGTGCTGGACGCGGTGGGTCTCGTCCAGGGGCTACGCGCCTTGGAGCCAGGGCGCCTTCTTGGGGAGGAGGTGGCGGAGGCACCTCCTGAGTTGCACCGCCCACGCAGGATGGAGGGTGAGGCAGCGAGAGGGACGACGCAGGAGAGCCCCCTACGGTGCTGATGAGCTCGGTGATGCGAGCGAGCCACTCCTCGTAGAGGTCGTCGACGGGGCGGTAGTGCAGGAGCTCACGTGCTAGGAGCAGCGCGGCCTGCGCGTCTGTGGGAGCACGAAGGGCGTGAGATAACGAACCAGCTGGAGTTAGCGAAAGAGTGGCGGTGCGGCCTTCCCGTCGCACCGAGGGATGCAACAATGACGCT
>NC_041391.1:185407312-185432527 GCF_002162155.2 Triticum dicoccoides | reverse complement strand
GGCGAGAGCAGCCCGACGCTCGGCGAGCATCCACCATGGATGCGATGAAATGATGGAGCGCGGAACCGCGGAAAGAGGATTTCGGTGCACCCCTACCTGGCGCGCCAAATGTTGGATATTAGGTTCCGGAAAAACCATTAAGGTTCGAACTCTGGGGTGCGCATGAAGATCTTCTCCCTACCAATCAACATCCCAAAGCCTCGCCGCGAATCTAAGCTACACGATGAACAACACAGGGGACACAAGGTTTATACTAGTTCGGGCCACCGTTGTGGTGTAATACCCTACTCACGAGAGGTGGTGGTGGATAACCTCTAGGGCTGATGATGAACAGTATAGAGGAAGAACAGCCTCACGAGAGGTGTTCTTGTGGTGGTGTGCTTGGAGAGGAAAGGCTCCGTCTCTGTTGGTTCTCGGTCCGATCATCCCTCCTACTGTGGTGGCTATCTCTATTTATAGAGGCCCTGGTCCTATTCCCAAATATTGAGTGGGAAGGGAGCCAACAACGGCCATTTTGAAGGGGGAACAACTAGTACAAGTTATCCTGAGTAAAGTTGTTCTTCGACTGCCAAAGGCACTGGCGATGACACCGTCTTAGGCTCCACGGTGACCTCCATCCTGCCGCTTTGCTGGTCTTGGTCTCGTTGCACCGATATGGTAACCTTTGCTTGATGCCTCGGTACTCCACGCCTGCGCTTGCCCCCTTTACACCAAAGAAGAAACTACGCGGGCTGGCGCCCGCCTAGTCTTGGTCGTCACGGCTTGCGTCATGAGCACCTCACGAGGTACTCCTTGCCTTGATCTCTCTGCCTCCCACAAGCCTGCCTGGCGAGGCCGCCCCTGAGGAAGCCTTGTATCATCCGCCCCGCGAGTCTTAGCCCCTCGCGAGGGTCTTGAAATTGGGTTGATGAAGACGGGCCGTACTGGGCCACTGCTGAGCCACGCCGCAGGCCGCAGGTAGGCAAGTCTGGGGACCCCCGTTCCCAGAACACCGAGAGACTCTGTGTAACCCTAGCCCCCTCTGGTGTCTATATAAACCGGAGGGTTTAGTCCGTAGGAAGACAACAATCATAATCATAGGCTAGCTTTGAGGGTTTAGCCTCTACGATCTCGTGGTAGATCAACTCTTTTAATACTCATATCATCAAGATCAATCAAGCAGGAAGTAGGGTAGTACCTCCATCGAGAGGGCCCGAACCTGGGTAAACATTGTGTCCCCCTCCTACTATTACCATTAGCCTTAGACGCACAGTCAGGACCCCCTGCCCGAGATCCGCCGGTTTTGAGACCGACAGTGATGAAGCCCCTGGCGAAGTAATATGTAGCAGAGTGTATGGGTGTAATGAGTAATAAATGCAAAGGCAAGGAAAAATCAAGTAATAAGCTAACGCTGCCAATTATTTTCCATTGTAATTTGATTAATACGTCGAGGCATACTTGTGCATGTACTGCAATAAGCAAGTAAGGCTATTTAACATGCCATGACCAAGAGTGAGCTACGTGCAGGTATGTAAAACAGGTATAGCAATCGTTAGCAGAGACCACCTGGAGATTCCCTTGTACGTTAAAGCTCCTTGCCTCCTTGGTCTATCCGTCCTGTGATCGGTCCGATGATCAGGTTATCAGAAAAAGCCTCGAGAAGAGAAAAACCCGAAATGAAAAAGAAAAAGTGAAGGTGTGCGGATCCAGGGTCGGTTGAGCCGCACTGTGGATCATGAGCTAGCTATGCCTCCATCTATGCCCATGGAATTTTGAGTGCATAGTTATGTACATGTGGTACGAATGCTGCCATTTGATCAGGAGTGGGACGGAGGCCAAATTGCTAGTTAAGCTCTTGATGAGCCGGGTTGTCTTGCTGCAGAATAGTCCGGACTCTCTTAATGGAGTCCGGGGGCTCGGCCGCCGAATTAAGGTTCTGCTGGAAAAGGACGCGCTGTCTTCAGCTGCTAAGGCCGTGGTATGCTCCTCGGTACAGAGGGAGCATTTCGTATTTCCATTGACTGTTATGATGCCACGTGGTCCGGCCATCTTCAGCTTGAGATAAGCATAGTGAGGTACCGCATTGAATCAAGCAAATGTGGTTCGTCCAAGCAGTGTATGATAGCCGCTGCGAAAGGGGACGATGTCGAAGATTAACTCCTTGCTTCGGAAGTTGTCTGGAGATCCGAAGATGACCTCTAGTGTGATTGAGCCTGTATAGCAGGCCTCTACGCGCTGGTATGACTCCTTTAAAGCTTGTCCTTGTGGGCTTGACCCGTCATGGGTTAATGCCTGCTACGTCTTGAGCTTGCGTTGGTTTTCCTTGAAGAGGAAAGGGTGATGCAGCAATAGTAGCGTAAGTATTTCCCTCAATTTTTGAGAACCAAAGTATCAATCCAGTAGGAGGCTCCTCAAAAGTCCCACGCACCTACACAAACAAACAAAGAACTCGCAACCAACGCAATAAAGGGTTTGTCAATCCCTTCACGGCCACTTGCGAAAGTGAGATCTGGTAGAGATAGTATGATAAGATAAATATATGTTTGGTATTTTATAATATCGATTGGAAAAGTAAAGAAGCAAATAAAAGTAGATTGAAAGCTTATATGATAAAATATAGACCCGTGGGCCATAGGTTTCACTAGTGGCTTCTCTCAAGATAGCATAAGTATTACGGTGGGTGAACAAATTACTGTCGAGCAATTGATAGAAAAGCGAATAATTATGAGATTATCTAGGCATGATCATGTATATAGGCATCACGTCCGTGACAAGTAGACTGACTCCTGCATGCATCTAGAGTATTAAGTTCATAAAGAACAGAGTAACGCATTAAGAAAGATGACATGATGTAGAGGGATAAACTCATGCAATATGATATAAAGCCCATATTTTTATCCTCAATGGAAAGAATACAATACGTGCCTTGATGCCCCTGCTGTCACGGGGAAAGGACACCGCAAGATTGAACCCAAAGCTAAGCACTTCTCCCATTGCAAGAAAGATCACTCTAGTAGGCCAAACCAAACTGATAATTCGTAGAGACTTGCAAAGATAACTTAATCACACATAAAAGGATTCAGAGGAGATTCAAATATTTCTCGTAGATAAACTTGATCATAAACCCACAATTCATTGGATCTCGACAAACATATTGCAAAAAGAGTTACATCGAATAGATCTCCAAGAAGATCGAGGAGAACATGGTATTGAGATCCAAAAAGAGAGAAGAAGCCATCTAGCTAATAAATATGGACCCGAAGGTCTGTGGTAAACTACTCACAACTCATCGGAGAGGCTATGGTGTTGATGTAGAAGCCCTCCATGGTTGATTCCCCCTCCAGCGTAGCGCCGGCAAAGGCTCCAAGATGGGATATCGCGGATATAGAAGGTTGTCGCGGTGGAATTAGGTTTTCGTGGCTTGTTCTGATGTTCTTGGGGTACGTGGGTATATATAGGAGGAAGAAGTAGGTCGGTGGACGCCCGAGGGGCCCACGAGATAGGGGGGCATGCCAGTAGGGGGGCGCGCCCTCCACCCTCGTGGCTGCCTCGGCTGCTTCTTGACTTGCACTCCAAGTCCTCTGGATCACGTTTGTTCTAAAAATCACGGTCCCGAAGGTTTCATTCCATTTGGACTCCGTTTGATATTCCTTTTCTTCGAAATACTGAAATAGGCAAAAAACAACAATACGGGCTGGGCCTCCGGTTAGTAGGTTAGTCCCAAAAATGATATAAATTTGTAAAGTAAAGCCCATAGACATCCAAAACGGGTAATATAATAGCATGGAACAATCAAAAATTATAGATACGTTGGAGACGTATCAAGCATCCCCAAGCTTAATTCCTGCTCGTCCTCAAGTAGGTAAATGATAAAAACAGAATTTTTGATGTGGAATGCTACCTAGCATAATTCTCAATGTAGTTTTCTTTATTGTGGCATGAATGTTCAGATCCAAATGATTCAAAAAATAACATAAAAATAGTAATACTTCAAGCATACTTAATCAAAGCAATCATGTCTTCTCAAAATAACATGGCCAAAGAAAGTTATCCCTACAAAATCATATAGTCTCGCTGTTGCTCTATTTTCATCACACGAAGTATTTAATCATGCACAACCCCAATGTCAAGCCAAGAAATTGTTTCATACTTTAGTAATCTCAAACTTTTTCAACTTTCACGCAATACATGAGCATGAGCCATGGACATAGCACTATATGTGGAATAGAATGGTGGTTGTGGAGAAGACAAAAAGGAGGAAGATAGTCTCACATAAACTAGGCGTATCAACGGGCTATGGAGATGACCATTAATAGATATCAATGTGAGTGAGTAGGGATTGCCATGCAACGGATGCACTAGAGCTATAAATGTATGAAAGATCAAAAAAATAAACTAAGTGGGTGTGCATCCAACTCGCTTGCTCACGAAGACATAGGGCATTTTGAGGAAGCCCATCATTGGAATATACTAGCCAAGTTCTATAATGAAAAATTCCCACTAGTATATGAAAGTGATAACATAGGGGACTCTCTATCATGAAGATCATGGTGCTACACTAAAGCAGAAGTGTGGTCAAAAGGATAGTAGCATTGTCCCTTCTCTCTTTTTCTCTCATTTTCTTAATTTATTTGGCCTTTCTCTTTTTTTGGCCTTTCTTTTTTTTGGGTGGGCTCTTTGCCACTTTTTTTTTATTAAAGTCCGAAGTCTCATCCCGACTTGTGGGGGAATCATAGTCTTCATCATCCTTTCCTCACTTGGGACAATGCTCTAAGAATGAAGATCATCACACTTTTATTTACTTACAACTCAAGACTACAACTCAATACTTAGAACAAGATATGACTCTATATGAATGCCTCCGGCGGTGTACCGGGATATGCAATGAATCAAGAGTGACATGTATGAAAATTATGAAGGTGGCCTTGCCACAAATACGATGTCAACTACATGATCATGCAAAGAGCAATATGACAATAATGATGCATGTCATATAAACGGAACGGTGGAAAGTTGCATGGCAATATATCTCGGAATGGCTATGGAAATGCCATAGTAGGTAGGTGTGGTGGCTGTTTTGAGGAAGGTATATGGTGGGTGTATGGTACCGACGAAAGTTGCGCGGCACAAGAGAGGCTATCAATGGTGGAAGGGTGAGGTGCGTATAATCCATGGACTCAACATTAGTCATAAGAACTCATATACTTATTGCAAAAATCTACAAGTCATTGAAAACAAAGTACTACGCGCATGCTCCTAGGGGGATAGATTGGTAGGAAAAGACCATCTCTCGTCCCCGACCGCCACTCATAAGGAAGAAAATCAATAAATAAAATTGTGCTCCAACTTCATCACAAAGCGGTTCACCATAGGTGCATGATACGGGAATCACAAACTTCAACACAAGTATTCTTTAAATTCATAATCACCCAACTAGCATGACTCTAATATTACCACCTCTATATCTCAAAACAATTATCAAGTATCAAATTGATCATAGCATCCAATTCACTTTCTATGATAGTTTTTATTATACCCAACTTGGATGCCCATAATTCTAGGACCAACTTTATAACCATAGCAAATACCATGCTGTTCTAAGAGACTCTGAAAATAATATAAGTGAAGCATGAGATATCATCAATTTCTACAAAATTAAGCCACCACCGTGCTCTAAAAGATATAAGTGAAGCACTAGAGCAACAACTATCTAGCTCAAAAGATATAAGTGAAGCACATAGAGTATTCTAATAAATTCCAATCAAGTGGGTTTCTCCCAAAAGGTGTGTATAGCAAGGATGATTGTGGTAAACTAAAAATCAAAGACTAGTATCATACAAGACACTCCAAGCAAAACACATATCATGTGGCGAATAAAAATATAGCTCCAAGTAAAGTTACCGATGAACGAAGATGAAAGAGGGGATGCCTTCCGGGGGAATCCCCAAGCTTAGGCTTTTGGCTATTCTTGAATATATTGGGGTGCCTTGGGCATCCCCAAGCTTAGGCTTTTGCCACTCCTTATTCCATAGTCCATCAACTCTTTACCCAAAACTTGAAAACTTCACAACACAAAACTCAACAGGAAATCTCATAAGCTCCGTTAGTGAAAGAAAGCAAAACCACCACATAAGGTACTGTAATGAACTCATTATTTATTTATATTGGTGTTAAACCTACTGTATTCCAACTTCTCTATGCTTCATACCACTTAATACTAGCCATAAATGCATCAAAATAAGCAAACAACACACGAAAAACAGAATCTGTCAAAAACAGATCAGTCTGTAGTAATCTGTAACCCTCGAATACTTCTGGAACTCTAAAACTCCTACCAAAATAGGAAGTCCTGGGAAATTTTTCTAATTATCTTCAGCAAAAAGAATCAACGCAAAAGCACGTTTCGTTGAATTACTAAAATTATTTTCGTGAGCGCAAAGTTTCTGTTTTTCAGCAGAATCAAATTAACGATCACCATAGGTTATCCTATAGGTTCTACTTGGCACAAACACTAATTAAAACATAAAAACACATCTAAACAGAAGGTAGAAGTAAGATTTATTACTAAACATAAAAAAACAAAAAAAAACAAATAAAATTGGGTTGCCTCCCAACTAGCGCTATCGTTTAACGCCCCTAGCTAGGCATAAAAGCGAGGATAGATCTAAGTAGTGCCATAATAATAAGATAGATCTTGAAAACTCATCTCATATTCTCTATGTTCAGCAGCAAGTTTTATTTGAGGCAACAAAAGTAATGAAAAGGGTTAAATTTAATGGGACAAAAGTCCCCAAGATCAATTTTGGGAGGTATGGGTTCCTCTTTTGGCCCTTCATATTGCACAACCAATTCATCATTATAAGCATTCTTTTGGCAGCACTTCGTAAGCCTATACTCAAGAGAGTATCCTAGCTCATTGTTTCGAAGAGCAAAATCATTATTAAGTTCGGAAATTCTATCAACTAGGACATTGGTAGGAATGTTTTTTCTAAGGTTTTCATTAAAAGCAACATAGTCCAAAGATTGAAAACGCCTAATTTCCTCTTGATCAAAGAGGATCGCCTCTATGGGAGGACGACCAGCGTCCACCCTATAGTTCACAAAGATTTCTTTGGCCTCTCTTATTATAAATCTAAACTCATGAGCCAAAAAGATAGTAACAGCGCGCTTAACAGAAGAATGCTCAATATTAGAAAATTCCAGGAAAATTCTTTGTATGCAAGGATGCATATGCATAAATTGTCTTTCAAGCTCAACTACAAGCATAGCGATAGCGTCTGCGATACTACTAGTTCTATGAAGAATAGAACCACCCATAGAGGGTAAAGCACCGGCACAAGTAAAGAAATCTTGAATAACCCCTTTTCCGATAATATTACCACTACTGATTTGAAACCTTTTAGTATGCAAGATAGGGGGTTCTTCAATAGGAGCATCAAAATATTCCATATTATCATTATTGTCCATATCGACGATAATCTCCCCAATTTCAGACATAACGGCAAACAAGAGCGAGGAAGAAGAAGAGGGCAAGCGAAAGAGAGAGGAGATTGGGAAAGAGAGGGTGAATAAAATGGCAAGGGTGAAGTGGGGGAGAGGAAAACGAGAGGCAATTGTCAAATAATGTAAATGCAAGGGACATGAGTTTGTGATGGGTACTTGGTATGTCTTGACTTGAGAGAATACCTCCCCGGCAACGGCGCCAGAAATCCTTCTTGCTACGTCTTGAGCTTGTGTTGGTTTTCCTTGAAGAGGAAAGGGTGATGCAGCAATAGTAGCGTAAGTATTTCCCTCAGCTTTTGAGAACCAAGGTATCAATCCAGTAGGAGGCTCCTCAAAAGTCCCACGAACCTATACAAACAAACAAAGAACTCGCAACCAACGCAATAAAGGGGTTGGCAATCCCTTCACGGCGACTTGCGAAAGTGAGATCTGATAGAGATAGGATGATAAGATAAATATATTTTTGGTATTTTATAATATAGATTGGAAAAGTAAAGAAGCAAATAAAAGTAGATTGAAAGCTTATATGATAAAATATAGACCCGGGGGCCATAGGTTTCACTAGTGGCTTCTCTCAAGATGGCATAAGTATTACGGTGGGTGAACAAATTAATGTCGAGCAATTGATAGAAAAGCGAATAATTATGAGATTATCTAGGCATGATCATGTATATAGGCATCATGTCCGTGACAAGTAGACCGACTCCTGCCTGCATCTACTACTATTACTCCACACATCGACCGCTATCCAGCATGCATCTAGAGTATTAAGTTCATAAAGAATAGAGTAACACATTAAGAAAGATGACATGATGTAGAGGGCTAAACTCATGCAATATGATATAAACCCCATGTTTTTATCCTCGATGGCAACAACACAATACGTGCCTTGCTGCCCCTGTTGTCATGAGGAAAGGACACCGCAAGATTGAACCCAAAGCTAAGCACTTCTCCCATTGCAAGAAAGATCAATCTAGTAGGGCAAACCAAACTGATAATTCGAAAATACTTGCAAAGATAACTTAATCACACATAAAAGAATTCAGAGGAGATTCAAATATTTCTCATAGATAAACTTGATCATAAACCCACAATTCATCGGATCTCGACAAACACATCGCAAAAAGAGTTACATCGAATAGATCTCCAAGAATATCGAGGAGAACATGGTATTGAGATCCAAAAAGAGAGAAGAAGCCATCTAGCTAATAACTATGGACCCGAAGGTCTGTGGTAAACTACTCACAACTCATCGGAGAGGCTTTGGTCTTGATGTAGAAGCCCTCCGTGGTTGATTCCCCCTCCGGCGGAGCGCCGACGAAGGCTCCAAGATGGGATCTCACGGATACAGAAGGTTGCGGTGGTGGAAATAGGTTGTCGTGGCTTGTTCTGATGTTCTCGGGGTACGTGGGTATATATAGGGGGAAGAAGTAGGTCGGTGGATGCCCGAGGGGCCCACGAGATAGGGGGCGCACCCACCGGGGGGGCGCGCCCTCCACCCTCATGTTCGCCTCGACTACTTCTTGACTTGCACTCCAAGTCCTCTGGATCACGTTTGTTCCAAAAATCACACTCCCGAAGGTTTCATTCCATTTGGACTCCGTTTGATATTCCTTTTCTTTGAAATACTGAAATAGGCAAAAAAAACAGCAATACGGGTTGGGCCTCCGGTTAGTAGGTTAGTCCCAAAAATGATATAAATGTGTAAAGTAAAGCCCATAAACATCCAAAACGGGTAATATAATAGCATGGAACAATAAAAAATTATAGATACGTTGGAGACGTATCAATGCCCATTTTGCACACTGTATCCTGATAGAGCAGATTAAGGCTGCTGCCACCATCCATGAGGACTCGCGTCAGGTGGAATCCATCAATGATTTGGTCTAGGACTATTGCGGTTGATCCGCCATGCCGGATACTGGTCGGGTGATCCTGACGATCAAAAGTGATCGGGCACGATGACCATGGATTGAATTTTGGGGCGACTGGCTGTATCGCATAGACGTCCCTGAGTGCGCACTTGCGCTCCCTCTTGGGGATGTGTGTAGCATATATCATGTTCACCGTTTTGACCTAAGGGGGGAACTTCTTTTGTCCCCTTGTGTTTGGCTGCAGGGGCTCCTCGTCATCGTCCTTGCTTTATGATCCCTTTTCCTGGTTCTCGGCATTTAACTTGCCGGCTTGCTTAAAAAACCAGCAATCTCTGTTGGTATGGTTGGCTGGTTTGTCTAGGATGCTGTGGATTTGGCATGGACGGTCGAGTGTGCGGTCCAAGCTGGATGGTCCCTGATTGTTTCTTTTATACAACTTTTTCCACTGACCGGACTTGGAGCCGCTGAATCTGGCGTTGAGTGTAGTGTCATCGGTGTTGTTGCCATTGCTTCAGTGTTTCTGTCTGCTGCGTCAGAGCTTGCTATTGTTGTATTTCGCCTCGGAGGGGCCTGCGTTGCTGGCCATATTTTTACTACGAGCTAGCCAGCTATCCTCACCCACACAAAAGCGGTTCATGGGTGCCGTGAGGGCTGCCATAGATTTCGGATTTTCTTGGCCGAGGTGGCGGGCGAGCCATTCGTCACGGATGCTATGCTTAAAGGGCGCTAGGGCTTCAGCATCCGGAGAGTCAACGATCTGGTTGTTTTTGGTTAGGAACCTAGTCCAAAATTTCCTGGCTGACTCTCCAGGTTGTTGGACTATGTGGCTTAAGTTAACAGCGTCTGGTGGCCAGACATATGTACCTTGGAAGTTGTCGAGGAAAGCTTCTTCAAAGTCCTCCAAGCTGCCGATAGAGTTTTCAGGCAGGCTGTTTAACCAGTACCGAGCTGACCCTTTGAGCTTTAGTGGGAGGTATTTGATAGCGTGGAGGTCATCTCCGTGGGCCATGTGGATGTCGAGAATAAAATCCTCGATCCATACCGCAGGATCGGTTGTTCCGTCGTATGATTCAATATTGATGGGTTTGAACCCTTCGGGGAATTCGTGATCCATTACTTCATCAGTGAAGCAAAGACGGTGTGCGGCGCCTCTATATCGGGTCGCGTCACGACGTAGCTCGGATGGAGTCCGTCTACAGTTGTCGGCCTGGGCGTGACTAGGTTTGCCACGTCCGAATAGGTAGCAGTCGTCGCGCGTCGAGGATCGTCCTCCCGATCCGTAGATCAATCTAGTGTATCCTACTCTGTTGTCCAGGTCCTGCCGAAGGTCGTATGTATAACCCCGAGCTGTTTTGTCTCTGTTTTTTGGTGGCGGTAGGGCGGGCTGCTGTTCGGCATGAGTTGCCGCTTTATCCCGACCACGTGGTGGTCGGTCCGCCGCACTGTCCCAACCGCGTGGTGGTCAGTCGGCCGCATTGCGCGAGGGAGGTATGGGCTCCAGCGCCTCCTCGTTGAACTGAGGTAGCAGTATGTGTTTTGGGTAACTCTTGGCTGGGCGCTTGAGGCCGTATTCTTCGGCTGCCAGGACATCCGTCCATCTGTCAATGAGCAGATCTTGGTCAGCTTGAAGCTGCAGCTGCTTCTTCTTCAGGCTCCTTGCAGTGGCTATTAGCTAGCGGTTGAAGCGCTCCTGCTTGAGCGGTTCCTCAGGCATGATGAAATCCTTGTTGCCGAGGCTTTCCTCCACCTCGGGGAGCGGATGATAACTACCATCCTCCAAGTTGTTGGGCATGGCATGTTCATCAGGACTGACTTGCTCGTTTTCCTGTTCCTCCTCTTTGGATGTTTCCTCAACAGGGTCTTCATTGTTTTCGGCTTCGTCCGACGTATTATTTTCTCCGGTGCCAGTATTGCTATCCTTTGAACGATGCGACTTAGAGCGGCATCGAGGACGCCGACGCTTGGGGTGTGTCTTAGGAGGTTTATTCTCAACTGGATTTTCTTTGTCATCGTCGTTAGTTGCTTTTTGGGTGTATACACCATGTACACATCGTACGAAGAAGTGGCCGTCCAGCGTCCAGTAAATGGCGGGTTTTGGCCCTGCTCCTCATCAGCATCGTCGTCCATGCCGTCGATGTCTTTGGAGCCATAGTCAAGCATGTCGGTTAGATCCTCGACAGTGGCTATGAAGTGGGTGGCGGGTGGGAAGCAAAATTCTCCATCATCGGCCGCTAGTTCGCACTGGACATAGTTCGGCTATGAGTCTCCCGCCAGGGATAGGCTCTTTAATGAGTTTAGCACATCACCCAAGGGCGAGTGCTGGAAGATGTCTACGGCGCTGAACTCGAAGATCGATAGCCGATCAAGCTCGACGCCCGCGGGCGCACATGGTTCGGAATTTATAGCCAAAGACGAGTTTGGAGTTCTGGTGACGCAAATATTGCATGAGGTTGAGTCTGTGTGCGGCTCCAATGCCGCAGAATCTGTGGCCTCATATGGCATGATCTGCTCCAGATCTAAGGCCGGAGCAGTTACATGAACCATCTCCAGGATGTAGTCCGATGATAGATTTAAGTCATGTTCATCAGGGTGACGAGGAGCGGCCACCGCGGTCTCGAATCCGTCGAAGATCAAGTCTCCGCGGATGTCCGCGACATAGTTCAGGCTCCCAAATCTGACCTGATGGCCAGGGCGTAGCTATCGATCTGCTCCAGATGGCCAAGCTAGTCGGCCCGCAGTACGTAGCCGCCGAACACGAAGATCTGTCCGGGGAGGAAGGTTTCCCCTTGGACAGCGTCGCTGTGGATGATACAAGGAGCCATCAAACCTCTTGAGGACGCACAGTGGAACACTGAATGAAAGAACCAATGTCAGTGTCAAAACTGGCGGATCTCGGGTAGGGGGTCTGTGCGTCTAAGGTCGATGGTAACAGGAGACACGGGACATGATGTTTACCCAGGTTCGCGCCCTCTCTATGGAGGTAATACCCTACTTTTCTGCTTGATTGATCTTGATGAATATGAGTGTTACAAGAGTTGATCTACCATGAGAAAGTAATGGCTAAACCCTAGAGGTCTAGCTTGTATGATTATGGTAATGAATCTCTCCCTCCGGACTAAGTCCTCCGATTTATATAGACACCGGGAGGATCTAGGGTTACACAACGTCGGTTACAAAGAAAGGAATCTACATATTTGGTCGCCAAGCTTGTCTTCCACACCAAGGAGAGTCCTATCCGGACACTGGTGCAGTCTTCGGTCTTCGTATCTTCATAGCCCATCAGTTTGGCCCATGGCTAACAGGCCGGATGCCGGAGGACCCCTTAGTCCAGGACTCCCTCAACGAGGCCGCGGACAAAGGGGTGAAGGGGAAACCCTAGTCCGCGGACGAAATGAGGGATGAACACAACCCTCTCGCCGGGCTCCGGGGTGGGGATGACTTGCTCCTCGGCAAGGAGCATGTGCAGGATGTCCGCAGACAGGTACCCCGCCTCCCGGAGGTCCTTTATGTCCTTGTTCGTGACGGAGGAGGCCTCCCACTTGCCCTTTGAGCCAGCTTCGGACATGGCTGGAGAGATTGGCGGCGGTGGGAAGGATCGAAGCTTGGGCGCTGGAGCTTGAGGATGGGAAAGCAGGAGAAGGAAGAAGGCGTGGGTAGAAAAGAGGGATCTTTATCCACTTATATAGGAGCGCCCCCCCTCTCAAAGCCTTAAAACTTGCCTGTTCCCAAGGGGTCGTGCGAATGACAGTTGGATTACCCAAACCCATATTGATGAGGATCCCGCGATAAGCGGACACGATCTCTGTTTTGACAAGACATGTCAATAGAGGTTGTGCCTCGAAACACGAAGCGGGAGGCGAAAAACGGTTCAAAACGTTAAGGAGGCCAGGCGTGGCATTTCGTCGAAAAAGTTGTCAGTTGACAGACATATTTTGGTTGAATATTTTGCCTTCGTGGTTGAGGGTTGTGACTGTCATGCAGAGCCGGATACAATTCTTTTATTCATAAGATTGCTTTGAAGTATTCGGGAGGAGGAACCCACCTTGCAATGCCGAATCTGTGTACCAAACATATCATCATTGAAGACTGGTTCAGGGGCTACTGAGGGAGTCGTGGATTATGGGGTCCTCGAGTGTCCGGGTTGTGTGATATGGGCTGGACTGATGGGCCGTGGAGATACAAGGTAGAAGGCCTTCCCCCATGTCCGGATGGGACTCTCCTCTGTGTGGATAGCAAGATTGGCGTCCGGATGTGTAATTTCCTTCCTCTGCAAGCCGACTCTGTACAACCCTAGGCCCCTCCGGTGTCTATATAAACCGGAGGGTTTAGTCTGTAGAGGCTATCAGAATTCATACGGGCTAGACATCTAGGGTTTAGCCATTACGATCTCAAGGTAGATCAACACTTGTAACCCCTATATTCATCAAAGACAATCAAGCAAGAAATAGGGTTTTACCTCCATTAAGAGGGCCCAAACCTGGGTAAACATCGTGTCCCCTTTCTCTCGTGTTACCTTTGATCCTTAGACGCACAGTTCGGGACCCCCTACCCGAGATTGGCCGGTTTTGACACCAACACCTCTCATTTTCATCTCCCCCACTTCATAAATATTTGTCGTTTTATTCGCCTTCTTTTTCGGTTGTCTCTTTCTCTTCAAATCTATCTTTTTGTTTGCAATCTTGTTTGTGTAGTCACGATGTCTCAAGAAAATATCAAATTCTCTGATTTTTCCAATACCAATAATGATGATTTTATTTGCACTCCGATTGCTCCTCACGCCACTAGTGTGGAATCTTGTGATATTAATGCCACTTTGTTGAATCTTGTGTCACACCCAGCATTTTGTAACATTTCATTTGCATTAGTAAAGCATGAAAATTTGGACCAACAAAAACTTTTGCATTATTTGGCTTTTATTTGGAGTTGGTTTTCTCTCTGTGATTCTTTTCAAGTGCTCTTTAAGGTCAACACAACTCCACCTTATATACTTCATCTCCTTGCCCCAAACTTCTGCCCAATGATCATGCCATGTGTATAGTACAATATAGTATTTTCTTACAAAAATAATTTGGCCAAATAGTATTTTCAAAAATTAGTTTTCCAAAAACCCCTAAATTGAGGTTGGCACTAAAAGTACTTGATTTGGGGTATGAAAAATATTTCAAAAAGTATATTTGCGACCTATTATATATAGGACTCCCATAAACCACAAAAATATAATTTTAAAATCTATTTTCCTATTTTATTTAAGAGCTTTTTCCTAAGGCCAGAAATTGTCTTTAATACGGAAAAATTATTTTATTGTTTCAAAAATATTTGACAAAAATCAGGGAAACTCAGTGGACATATATTTTCCATATATAAGAGTTTCAACACATGGTCATGTTCAAAATATTGGACAAAACCTCCCAAAACCATTTCTGCCCATTTCAAGGATTTGAAATATTTCTACAGGAAATATTTTCAGAAAAATCCAAGAAAAATCCAGCAAGTCACCAATGCATATTGTGATCACCTTGCAAAGCCTAATGTCAATTAAAGTCATTTTGATTCACCAAAATGACCCAAAACCCTCTCTGACCAGAATCATATTTGATCAACTTTGTACTACCAACTTTCTCTCCTTAGCCCCAACTTTGGTGAGCATGTTAACATGACCAAATGAGGACACTACAGCAAGTGGTGCATCAAGGAGAAGTGATTTGCTCAACTAGATCTACACAAGTCTATTTCTGCTCATTTCTAGGGTTTACAAAAGTTGCATTGGCAGCTTTGCCCAAATAAGCTCCAAATTGGTGGAGGGACCTAATTATATGTGTTATTTCACCCTGTGGAGTATCATGGAAATTGGAAATCATTTGCTTGCCAAAACCTTTATCAAACACCTTCTGCCACTTTTCAAAAATCACCATTTTGACCACTAAAACTATTCTCCATGGGCTCCACTTTTTACCACAACCCCTCCTAGTCCCCTTTCACCTCCAGTAACAATGGCAAATCCACAACTCAATTGTTGGATGGGTTAAACGCCACTTTCTCTCTCTGGACAGCCCATTTCTCCCTCTTCTTCTACCTCTCTCTCCTCCTACTGGCCACCCAGGGCATCCAATGCCCCTTCCCCATTCTTTACTCCCCCCTTGAGCTATCAGACACCTTTGGACGCGCCCACATTGCATAAAGAATGGCCATGCCGGCCATTTGGGCGCTCTGGAGCGCGCTACAGTGTGCTCCCGCACTGTAGCCGCCCCCTTCCAACCGCCTCCGGCCACCTCGGGCCTCCCCAGCGCGCCCGACGATGCGCCTCGACGTCTGTGACACGCCACGGCGCTGTCCCCTTCCTCTCTCCTCCTCCCCGCGCCTCTGCGCTAGCAAACACCGGCCGCCCGAGCGCGCCAATGGCGCGGCTCACACGCGCGCGCCTCTAACCTCTCCCCACTCCCTCTCTCTATCTCTCCCGACGTAGTCGACGTCCAGGAACACCCCAGACACCACGCCCTATTCTCCCGAGGCCCGTAGTGATGAGCATGAGTCCTCGGTGGACCGCCGTTCACCTATTTAAGGGCCTCCCCGAGCCATACTCTCCTCACCACTCGCTCTCTCACTCCCCTAAATCACCCCCTACACCACTCACCCCTCTCTAGACGAGCCCGAGCTCGAGATCGAGCTCGAGCTCCGCCGCCTCGGGTCGCCGTCGATCTCCGGGTACAGGCCCTCTCCGCCGCTCCTCTTCCTCGATCTGGAACCGCCGCGTCTGACTAACCAATCCCCCTCTTTTCCCCGCCTCTTTTGCAGCCGGAAACGGCCAGAGCCACTGCCGCCCGAAGCTCCTCCGCCGTGCCTCCTCGTCACCGACGAACCCGGCCACTCCGGTGACGTCCACCACCTCCACCCGAATGGCGACACGACGCCGAGTCCATCCATTCCCTCGCCCGACCTCGCCGTGCCCTGCATCGTCGCCGGTGAGCTCGTCAACCGTCTGGACTCGGGGTTAGGGATGACAGGCGGGCCCCGCCTGTCAACCTCTCCCCTCCATCCCTCCTCTCTCCCTCGCTGACGCCTGGGCCCCGCCCGTCAGGTTTAAACCTGGCGCGCGCGCGTGCACCAGCGCGCTGGGCCGCCTCTCTGGCTGGGCCTGCTGCGCTGCGGCTGTTCTGGCCCAGCACGCATAGAGCCCTTTTCTTTTTCTTTTTCTGTCACCCTTCCAAAAATCCCGCAGGATAAAATATTTATCCAAATGAAATAATTCCAGTTCCTAAATTCTTGTAAAAATCCCACCTATTTAATGGTGCAACTTTCATTCAAATCCAACAACCTTTTCTTCACTGTAAATATTTAAATGTGATTTTAAGCATTTAAATATACCTTTGTAAATCCATTTCTCCTATTCTACTACTCCAAATCCAAAACTAGAATTTTTCCCCTTCTTAGTTTTCACCCTAGTATTTAACAAAAATGAGTTGACATTTTTTGAGCACTTTGGTTTTTCTGTTTTATTATTGCCTTATTTTTCTCGTTATTATTTTGCGACGATAGATTGCGTTGCTGACGAAGGAGTTGGACCAGAAGACTTGAAGACCCAGAAGACTTTGAAGGATTTGACATGATTGAGATGGGTTGGTGCCCACTCTATTTATGTTGATACATGTAACCTGTCCTCATGGTTACTTAAATTCTCTTGATGCATGTCTTACATGTTGTTGAACATGTCATTGCACTCAGAACTAGCTTTCTGCAAAAATTTACCTATATCATGTATTGTTACATCTTGGACCAAAACATGGGTTGGCTGCGAGTACATTCAAAGTACTCATTGGCTTGCCACTGGTTATTTAATTGACCAGGCATGGAAGAACCGGAGTTTGAAGAAGAGTTCTTTGGAGACGAACATGCGAACTAGGAAGTTTCCTAGTCAGAATGCCTGTAGGGTTAAGGCAGATGGCATGGGTTCTACTTATCGACGAAGATTTCCACTGCTTGTGTTTCATTTGATGTTCAGCCCTTAAGGCTTTATCAATGTAAGACTTGACAATAATGGTCATAATTTGTGTAACACGGTATGTATGGATGTAACACTCTTGTTATTCAGCTTCTGTGTGTCCAGTGAGCATTGATCTCTGGGATCACTGTACACGTGCATTCGGTGATCTCGACTTATGAGTCGGGGTCCCCACAAAGCTAGTATCAGAGCCATCCTGACTGTAGGAAGCCTTAGTTAGCATGGACGTTAGTTAGCTTGAGACCATCTAAACTTCTCTTCTTTTCTAAAGCTTACCCAACCCAAGATATTTTTCCCTTATTGACCTCTCCCATTAAACCTTTGTAGATGGCTGCCGTACCCGAAGACTTCTTGACCACCAGATTTCCCTTGCTTCTTGAGGATAGCCTCAAGAAGTGTCAGTTTCACCGAGCCCCCATTTTTACCTACCATGAGCACTGGATCAATGACACCGAGACGGAGTATCACGTGGAAGTGATCGTGAAGGCTAATGACTCTCCAACAAGGTGGTTCTTCGAGGGACCCCAGATGGCAACTCTGGTTCTTGCCGTCGAGACGGCAACCCTCAAGGCACTCACCCGCCTCCGAGACCTTCTTCCGGAGATGGCAGACGAGTTGGCAACCCGCTTCTTGCCTTATCGGAAGGAACGTGAGGATGAGAGCAGTGCACCAGCTCCACCATTAGAAGAAGGACTTCCACTCCGATTCCAGACCTACTTCATCCTTTGTGCCGATAGTTTGGCACAACACTTGGCCTCGGAATCAATGGAGCTCCAAAAGGAACTTCATAAGACCAAGGCACTTCTTCTCCAAGCTCAAGTGAAGACGGATAGGATCAAGAAAGAAGGTGCTCCCCCTGGACAGCCCGCAATCGCATACAGAGGCGGAAGACCCCCAAAGGATGGAGAACCACCACAGCAACACCGCATGAGTGCAAGGGATTGCCGCAAGCTCTTCACCCCACCAGCAAAGAAACACCGTGTTGAGCTCCTCCACTCCCCCACCGAGGAAAGTCAGGATGATGATGATGAGGAGGAAGACCCAGAAGAGCCAGACTACGCGACCGAGCATTCCACCACTTAGGCATCATTCACAACTTAGATATGCCCGTTAGTAACCCCTACGGTAGGATAGGTCGTGTACCCCTATGCGAAGTCGAGTCCTTGTAATGGTTCATATGAAACCATGTAGTGTTGTGTTTGCTTTTGATGTGTTTAATGGACATCGTGCTTTCCTTCGGGAACTTGTAAGCGACTACATCACCCATTTGGACTTTAATGAATGTGTTTGGCCCTTTTGGCCCTTGCATGAAAACAATTAGTGTCATACCAACCCCCTTACTAGGCATCCCATCTATATTGCTTTTCCCATCTTTCCCAATCATGAGACCTTGACTGCTCCAACAGGATGCCTGTTGTAACACGTACTGGTACCTCTACCCAGCAGCAAGAAGCCGGAGGTTCTGCTGAAGCAGGAGTCAGCCAGGACCAAGCCCGAGGAAAGACTCCACCACCACCACCTCCTCCAAACATGGACATGGCCCAGCTTCTCCAACCCTTCCGAGAGGAACGCCAAGCCAACACTGCAGCCCTCCAGGTTATTGCTCAAGCTGTCAATCGCCAGCCGGCAGGACACGGCAATGGACGTTCCACGTTGGTGGAGTTCAAGAAGCATGCACCACCCACCTTCATCGAGACTGCTGAACCCCTGGATGCAGACGACTGGGTCCGTACCATTGAGGACATGTTGGAACTAGTCGAATGCACTGAAGACCGTGAGAGGGTGGCATATGCTGCACACTGTCTCGGGGGAACTGCCAGAGCTTGGTGGGATGGATTCAAGGCCATGCATGCTGAGCAAAACATCACATGGAATGACTTCAAGGCAGAATTCCACAAGGCCCACATTCCTTCTGGAATCATGGCCATCAAGAAGCATGAGTTCTGAGCCCTGAAGCAAGGTAGTAGCACTGTCAAGGAGTACATGCAGAAGTTTAGTGTTCTCTCAAGGTATGCCCCTGAGGATGTCGGCACCGATGCTGCCAAAAAGGAGCGCTTCATGGAAGGCCTTAACCAGACTCTGCAGTACTCGCTTGTTGTGTGTGACTGCTCGACCTTTCTTGATCTGGTGAACAAGGCACTCATGCTTGAGGACAAGCGACGTGCTTTGGATGATACCCGTAAGCACAAGATGATCAGCAAGGGTAGCTCCAGCAACCAGAAGCCTCGCCCGTGGCAGCCAGCCCCGGTCAAGCCAACCTATCAGCAGCCAAGAGCTCCTGCACCCCACACCAACTATCCACCTCAGCAGTATGCCAACCCCAGGCCAGCTTACAACAAACCCAATAACAATGCTGGCAAGAGCAGCAACCCCAACTAAGTCACTTGCTATGGGTGTGGTCAGCCAGGACACTACTCCAAGTATTTCCCTAACAAGAAGCCCGACGCCCCACGCCCCAATGTGCAGAACCCAGGACAAGGCCGTGGAATGCCACCAAGGAACCAAGCTCCCCGCAACCTGCCCAACAACGGCAAGGGTCGTGTGAATCATGTCACTGCAGAAGAAGCCTAGGAAGACCCAGACGTTGTGCTGGGTACGTTCCTTGTCAATTCAGCACCTGCAACTGTCTTGTTTGATTCTGGAGCCACACATTCATTTGTCACCAAAAAGTTTGCATTAAAAAGTGGCATGACCCCTACACCCCTGAATAACCCTATGGTGGTACAAACCCCCGGAGCAGAGATGAGAGCCAAGATAGGGTGTAGAGGAGTCGGGATTATCATTAACGGGGTAGACTTCCTAGCAGACCTTATCATCTTAGGATCACAAGGCTTGGATGTGATCTTAGGAATGGATTGGCTCATCAAGCACCAAGGCTTGTTAGATTGCGCCAACCGGACTGTCACTGTGACCAATGAGCAAGTAGTCGAAGTTAGATTTGCCTCCAACCCCTCCTCTACTCAAGCCAACCAAGTCAACTGTCTGACTGAAGTTGGATTGGAGCAAGTGCCGGTAGTATGCAAATACCCCGATGTCTTTCCTGATGAGCTACCGGGAATGCCTCCTGACCGAGACATTGAGTTCATCATCGAGCTCATACCCGGAGCAGGACCCATCTATAAGAAGCCTTATAGAATGGGATCGGAAGAGTTAGCAGAATTGAAGAAACAACTGGAAGAGCAGTTGAGGAAGGGATTTATCCGCCCTAGTGCCTCCCCTTGGGGATCACCTGTTCTGTTTGTGGCAAAGAAGGACGGTACCATCCGCTTGTGCATTGACTACCGCTCCCTCAATGAAGTTACAATTAAGAACAAGTATCCACTTCCCAAGATTGAAGATCTGTTTGATCAACTCAATGGGGCCAAGGTGTTCTCCAAGATCGACCTCAGATCTGGGTACTACCAGCTGAAAATCAGACCCCAAGATATTCCGAAGACGGCATTTGTAACCAGATATGGCCTGTATGAGTGCACGGTCATGTCCTTTGGATTGACCAATGCCCCGGCTTACTTCATGTATCTCATGAATAAGGTCTTCATGGAATATTTGGACAAGTTTGTCATTGTCTTCATTGATGACATTCTTGTCTTCTCGAAGACGGAAGAAGAGCACGAGCAACACTTGAGGATGGTCCTAGACAAGCTTCGAGAGCACCAACTATACGCCAAGTTCAGCAAGTGCGAATTTTGGCTGCGTGAAGTTGGATTCTTGGGTCATGTTTTGACCGAAGAAGGATTGTCGGTCGATCCCGCTAAGATTGAAGCCGTGACTGAATGGCAATCCCCAAGCAATGTGAAGGAAGTCAGAAGCTTCCTCGGACTCGCAGGATATTACCGCAAGTTCATTGAAGGATTCTCAAGCATTGCCCGACCCATGACTCAGCTCTTGAAGAAGGACAAGAAGTTTGAATGGACGCCGAAGTGTGAAGAGAGCTTCCAGGAGCTGAAGAAGAGACTGACCACCGCCCCAGTTCTGGCCACACCAGATATACACAAGGAGTTTGTGATATATTGTGGTGCGTCAAGAACCGTACTGGGAGGTGTTCTGATGCAAGAAGGCAGAGTCGTAGCTTACCTTTCAAGGCAACTACAGCCTCATGAAGAGAACTATGCTACTCATGATCTTGAGTTAGCAGCAGTGGTTCATGCCCTGAAGACATAGCGACATTACCTCCTAGGGAAGCGGTGTGAGATATACATGGATCACAAAAGTCTGAAGTATATTTTCACTCAGAAGGAATTGAACATGACGCAGAGAAGGTGGCTACAGTTGATCAAGGATTATGACCTCAGTGTTCAATACCACCCTGGGAAGGCTAATGTGGTAGCAGACGCATTAAGCAGGAAGGCTTGTTCCTTGAATGCTATGCTTAAGGACAAGCTACCCGCCTTGTATGATGAACTTGAAAGCTTCGGGTTGGAATTGGTTGCACCAGGATTTTTGGCCAACCTCGAAGTTAGGCCTACCTTGATGGATGATGTTAAGGAAGCTCAGAAGGGACACGAAAGTATTGAAGGCATCAAGAGGAAGATCAAGGCAGGCAAGGCCCCAGGATTCTCAGAGGATGAGCAAGGAATTGTGTGGTTTGGAAATCGCATTTGCGTACCCAATAAGATTGAGCTCAAGAATTTGATCTTGCAAGAAGCTCATGACACCCCATATTCCATCCATCCTGGAGGAACCAAGATGTATCAAGACCTGAAGGAAAGATTTTGGTGGCACGGGATGAAAAGGGAGATTGCCACCTATGTTGCAAAGTGTGATGTATGCCAAAGAGTCAAGGCTGAATATCAGCGACCTGCTGGATTGCTCCAACCACTCAAGGTTCCCGAATGGAAATGGGATAAAGTCGGAATGGATTTCATCACTGGACGTGCAACAGTTAATTTAGTGTCAGATTGACAATGCTCTCAGGCGGTGGACGTGCAACAGTTAATTCAGTGTCAGATTGCTAGAAGCATACACTGTACTAGTACCATTATTGTTCGACTTTCAGAAGAGGCGAATAGCCAAGTGCAAAGTTTACTAGTACTAGTACTACTAGTATAGAGGTATGTACTACTACTAGGAACCGGATGGTGGAGCATCTGCACTCTTATTTTATTTTAAAATGTGATAAACCAATCTTCAACACATTTGGTTCTCTTCAAGGGTTCTCGCATGTGATAATGCAAATTGATTGCATGGAACACTCGCCACAATTCTCGCTAAATTCTGGCTCATATCTTGTTACAAATAGGAGCGCTCGGTAATATTTTCTCTTTTTTGTTATTCATCATGTAAACATGTCAGCAAACCTTGTGGCGCATCTTTGTGCGAACCTTGCTTGCTACACTTTGAATGTGATCGAGAGCTGGCTTGATGAAACACCTTGCTTCCTACTTCTTTTTTTGCGGGGTACCTCGCTTCCTAGTGACCAGTCTCTTGGCTGATCGTCCTAAGAAAGCTTATATATGAATAAAGCTCTCTCATTTACCCGCAAAAAAGATTAAGCCATATTAACCGGAAAGGAGGGAGTATGGACTAGCACTACTTTTTTTTGTGTCCCGTCAACTCGCGGAATGAGGAGAAGCTTGTAGGACAAGATGAAGCTCGCTTACGCACATTTGTATACCTCAAGCCTGGTGGCTCGTAGGACGAGGAGAAGCTTTTGACTAATGCAAACTACCCTCGCCCAGGCGGTGGACATGAAACAGTTCATTCAGTGTCAGATTGCCAGAGGCATACACTGTAGTACCATCATTGTTTGACTTCACGAAGAGGCAAAGAGCCAAGCACAAGGTTTAGTAGTATGAGTAGTACTACTACTAGAACCACATGTTGGAGCGTCTGTACTCTTATTTTATTTTAATCTCTGATAAAGTACACATTTATTTGGGAGAAGTGCGAGAAACGGCAATACAATAGTAGTATAAAAAACATCAAACATGTAACGATGATATAGATCAACCATGCTCGAATATATCTTGGCCTCCGTGAGAGCCCATCTGTATGTTCTCGCTCCTCGTCTCACTCAAGGAACGACGGGTTGGCCATTTCTCCGTTAATTGAGATCGGTTTGCTCACACTCCGGTCCCACATGTCAGTGATATGCCAAGACGAAGTGCGTTGACCGACTGGCCATACGCGTACTTGGTTTTGCACCTTCATACTACTCCTCCCTCCATCATAGTTTACAGCGCATGCTTCATTCTCATGCATTTCTCTCCATGCATTTCCACCACCAGAGAGACTTTAGACGCGTTTGGTTTAATGCTCAATTAATTAGGGCATGGTAACCGCAATCAAGTCCACAATTTTCTCTCGATGTACTACGTGTGTACGTGGAGTGGAGTAAGTGCATGCATGTGTGTACCCGGGGTGGAAGCACTGCATGCATGTGTGTATGCATTATTTCCTCTAGTAATAGACGTCATGCTATAACTACCAATGCTATTTTTCAGGCCGATCGCTAGTCTCCTTGGTCCCAGAGATTGTTTTTTTAAGCACGCTCTATAAACAGTGACGGGGGGAGTAGTATAAGCGGATTCAAAGAAGTGTGTATTGATGGTTGCTTCTTCCGAGCAACTTACAGTGGGAAAGGTGGGGGTTATGATTTGACTGCTCATTACTCACTATTAGTGCGGCGAAACAACCGGGCTGAGTCTCCCATGCAGTTGTGCACTACTCCCTCCGTTCTTAAATGTACTACGGAGTATTTGTCTTTCTAGAGATTTCAGCGAGTGACTACATACGAAGCAAAATGAGTGAATCTACACTGTAAAATATGTCCATTTGAAAATTGTAAAAAGATAAATATTTAGGAACGGAGGGAGTATAATTTTGTGCATGGCACATGGACCCGGATGCTGAAGAGGCTTCTAGCAATGCTATCAAGCTTCCCGCTTGTTTACATAATTGACGTACTATACAAATAATTTTCCAGCGACATGAAATTGTACAATGCTCTAAGCTTTCAACTTTTGTTTCGTGTTCTTGCCATCCATGCTCTTTCGGAAAAAAAATAAAAAACTAACATCCTTGCTAATGCATCTCAATGAATAGCAGACCAGAGCTAATATTTACATCACAACTAAAGACAAAGTTGTGAGAAGGTGTTAAATTAAAATTGATCCATGCTTTCATTGGTAGCAACTTCCCCCCAGCTCTGTCTTAATCAACAAGGCATGTTGGGAAAAAAGTAGCTGTCTGGAGCATGCAACATTCCAATCATTTTGTGCAGTTCCACTAAAATAGAGCTGAGCGTCCCTGTTCCAAAGATATTAAGTGTGATTACAATAACAAAGGACTGTTGATGAAACAATAAACAAACAAATAGAAGCCGAACACCTTTGTAGTCTCTCTTAAGACTAACTAGTTGGAGAAGATTAGGCTCAGAGTTGGATGAGGAGGATAGAGCAAAACCAATCTCCCTCTGTGCAGTCGCACTGAAATGTAGAGACGTTGCCCGTGTGACATTTTAGTACAACTACACAAAACACTCTTAAGTAAAAAGTGATTTGTACAGTTCACCAAAAGGTCGCAATATCAACAAGGTGAAATGGATAGCCCTGTTTGCAAAAAAGAGGTAGAAAGGAAACAATTACTGGCCAATAACAGTTGATGACACATACGACGACAAAAAGGAAGCTTATTCCTTGTCCTAAGGGAAGATAACCATATGGTTGTGTTTGTCTAAAATGGTGTGAGGACAAGATTGCAATATGGAAAGTATGTCGGACGAGCTACGTTTTGGGCAAAGAACTATGGAAGATCCACGTGCAAGATTTTCCACATGCAGCGACGTCGGAAGACAGGCAGTGGAGCAAGGCCGGAGGGGATACCTGGGAGTCATCGGGATGTAACTAGGAGAGCGGCGGTGGG
>NC_041391.1:185377006-185407135 GCF_002162155.2 Triticum dicoccoides | reverse complement strand
ACCGCGCCGGAGCTTGGTCAGAGAGAACGGAGGGTACCGCAGATCGGGACATGCTGCCTCGGCGCCATCGAACGGAGAAATGATGCACATCCTCCCTTTCCACCGACGGAGGGGATGCGGTCGGATCAGTGACCAACGGTGAGAGAGAGAGAGAGAGAGAGAGAGAGAGGCCACCGCCACCTTGTGTGAGATACTCTAAAGAGAGACAAACCCCGGCAGGCAGGCTCCATTGTATATAGTAGAGCGGACTACCTTTTTCTCCATAAAAATTGTTTTATATTCTATGTACGTGCCATTGAGCGATATAACTTTATTTAAAAATAACGCGCCAACGCATCAAGTCGAACTTTGTTTCGTGCATGTGTGGTACATGACCTCCATAGGTAAACAACCGCTACATGCGAACAAATTAGTTCATGGGCTGCCATTTCATACAGAAATGAGCTCCACCGTGTACCCGTGCGGGTGTGGCTGGGCACGAAGCATGAGTACATGCATCTATTCCCTTCGTGTACGTACACCACCTACGTGGGGTTGTGTGAGAGAGATACAAATATAGAGAGATATGGTGTGTGGGTTCGTGAGTGTTTTCTTTGGGGGTCTTGAAAGATAGACAGGGAATATGTGTTGTTGATATTTCAATCAAAAAATATAACATATGCAATGTGTGTGAAATAGAGGCCTGGATATATCATATATATAGAGGGGGCGATCCACGAGAAGAGAGTGGAGGTATCATCAGCGTGAGGTATCCATAGAATCGAAGAGAGGGATGATGTGTGTGTGTGTGCGCGCGCGGTCAATAAAGAGTGCCATCAAATTTTTGTGTGCCCACGTCAAAGATATAGGGTGGTTGGCCTACTGGAATGTGAGAGGGGACATGTGCAGTTTGTCTCTGTGGCATGGATACCTACCTACATCGCTGGACTATCGGTGTGTGGCGGGGGTGAGAGACCTAATTAACTATAGAGGTACAATGGCTGGTATATGTGTGGAGGAGGAGAGAGACCTCCCTTATGTATTGAGGGAGATCGATCGGCATCCATGCATATGTGTAGGAGAGGAATAAGGTTGGGAGAGAGACAGAGCTAGAGTGCCAGAGGGGTTGGTGGTGGAGTTGCTTCTAACAAATGGTGGGAGAGTCTTGCTAGACAAACGGGGGGCATGTAGCAATATAGCCCGAAGATCAATCGGTATACATGCATGTATGTGTTAGAAGCAAATAAGGCCCAGAGAGAAGGATAGAGAGAGAGGGATGCATCTAGGAGGTGGTGCGAGAGACATACTATATCGAGGGGGAAGGAGTGTGCGAGTATGAGATCGATGAAAAGAGGGGTGGGAGTGAGGCATGGACGGTGAGAAGAGAAGAGGGAAAGCTTGTGTTTGTGGTAGACACACCTGGCTAGAGAGGCATATCGATTGATGTGTGCCGTAAACAAGGAGCTGGGGGGCCTACACACACCCTGGGTGAATGACCTAAACTGAAAAGACGAATTTGCACGATGGAGCTAGAGAATGCTGAGGGAGGGTGAGATGGATGTGGACGTGTGCATGCACGAGAGGAAGTTAGCACTAGCTACAAAGATAAGAGGATTGTGTGGGTGTAAAAGACGAATAGAGATCATAATTCATTATAAAAAGTGAATTCAGATATTTGAAGAATTTATGATAGTGTTTTAAACTGACGCATGCGTGAATATATATAACGTTGATACACATGGTGTGGTTATGAACATGTTATACTACATATAATATATTTTATCTCTACTCTTATAAAAACAGAGTTGTTGATGATGGTGTGCCTGCCATCCTGCAATATAGGTCGTCTGATTTATATCTGATGGATAGGAAGGAAACTATGGCAATTTTGAAAAAACATACCCACACCCCTCTCCACATTTGCAAATAAGGCCTCCCCTCGATCATCTTGATGTTCCATGGAACGTATGGGCATCTTGCTAGTACTACATATAAAATATAGAACATTGATTATAATTTGGGATAATGTGTGGCTTTTGCAGCTCAGGGCTAAATACTTGTCATAATGTAGGGGGCGGGGCACTATAATTTGTGTGATAAACACGATGTACGTATGGAACATGGTTTAGATTATGAATATCTAGTTAGTACATCAAATGTACTATTATTTGGAATCAACATCAAGTTTATTGAAAAAAATTGAATTCGAGTTCATATAGTACACATAGTTCATATCTATCTCTATTGTAATCATGTGGTGTGTTGTTAAGGTAATACACGAATAATGGTTGAAGTTGGCAACAACCCTGATTGTAGATTCTTATTCAAATAGAGAAACGAATTCAAATTTATTTCGAATTGCAGCGGCAGTATAGACATTTGGAATGCACAAAAATGTTGGTATGAGTAGGTTACATGCATTATATAGCCAGCAAAAAAATTTAATTGGACATAACATGTATTCATAGCTTTGAATAGCATTTGTATAGTAAAACGGGACAAGACTCTCTCTTTGTGTGGTGTGAATAGTTTTATTTTTTCATTTTTTTGTGAGGGAAGTGCGAATTGATTTGGTACGTACAAGTACAATATTACACGTTAGGCTTGTCCCTAAAATCCAACCCGCGCCTTGTAATATCCCGAAAATTTAGATATCGTGCTTCCATAACTCGCGCCTTCACAACCCGCGCCTTGCTATCCCAAATTACAACGCACACGAAAACTCCCTCCAGCTGCCAAATCCCGACACGTGAAATCCCCCTTCTAACCCCGAGCCGAAAGGGTCGTTAGTTCAAATTGGTGGTGGTACTTTTGTAACACACCCTACATTTTGGACAAGCGCGTACCTAAATCATGGTTCCCCCCTCCCATCATCTCCTTTTCGCCATTCCAAATCCCAGGCCGCCATAACCTCTCCGCTCCAGCCACAAAACCCCACCTTCCTCCGTCCGCCACCTCACCGCTGCCCAGCCGGAGCCTCTTCCCTGACAACGTCGTTCACCGCAACAGCTCGACGTCCCTCATCCACCTTCCCGGATGAGGATTGATACGTCTCCATTGTATCTATAATTTTTTATTGTTCCATGCCAATATTCTACAACTTTCATATTCTTTTGGCAACTTTTTATACTATTTTTTTTGGACTAACATATTGATCCGGTGCCCAGTGCCAGTTCCTGTTTGTTGCATGTTTTATGTTTTGTGGAAACCCCATATCGAACAGAGTCCAAACGGGATAAAAATGGACGGAGAATTATTTTGGAATATTTGTGATTATTGGGAGGAAGAATCAACGCGAGACGATGCCCGAGGTGGCCACGAGATAGGGGCCCACGCCCACTTAAAGTGGGCGCGCCCCCCACCCTCGTGGGCCACCCGTAAGGCAGTTGATGCCCTTCTTTGGCCACAAGATAGCTAATTTTTGGGAAACGATCTGGGCGAAGGTTTCAATCCAATCGGAGTTACGGATCTCCAGATATAAAGGAAACGGTGCCAGGGCAGAATTCCAGAAAGCAGAAACAAAGAGATAGATCCAATCTCGGAGGGGCTCTCGCCCCTCCCAGCCATGGGAGCCAAGGACCAGAGGGGAAACTGTCGGCGTTCTGGGAACGGGGGTCCCCAGACTTGCCTGACTGCGGCCTGCGGCGTGGCTCAAAGGGGGCCCAGCACGGCCCATCTTCATCAACACAAGCTCAAGACCCTCGCGAGGGGCGAAGCCTCGCGGGGCGGACGACAAGGAGCTTCCTCAGACACGGCCTCATCAGGCTGGCTCACGAGGAGGCGGAGAGTTCAAGGCGGGGTACCTCGCGAGGTGCCCATGACACAAGCCATGACGACCAAGGGCGCCAGCCCGCGCAGTGTCCACCTTTCCTCTTTGGTGCAAAGGGAGCAAGCGTAGGCGAGAGCATCAAGCAAAGACATCCATTTCGGTGCAACAAGACCAAGACTAGCCCAACAGCAGGGAGGAAGTCATTGTGGAGCCCAAGCAGGCGTCACCATCAGAGCCTTTGACAGGCGCGGACCAACTTTAGTCAGGATAAGTGTACCCGCTATTCCCCTCCAAAATGGCCAATTGTTGGCGCCCTTCCCGCTCAATATTTGGGAAGAGGCCCAGGGCCTTCGCCTATAAATAGGACTAGCCACCCCCAAGGTAGAGGCATCTGGTATCTGGCATACATCTAGAATAGAAAGAGAGAGAGGTAGGGCGACTGAACTCCTCCTAGCAGTTCATCGCACCAGCCAAGAACAAACCCTCGCGAGGTTCTTCTTCCTTGTATTGTTCATCATCAGCCCAAGAGGCAATCCACCACACCACACACTGGAGTAGGGTATTACACCACAATGGTGGCCTGAACCAGTATAAACCCTGTGTCTCTTGTGTTTTTCTTTTCGTAGTTGAGATCCTAGCGATTCGGTGAGGAACAGGTAGGTAGAAGGCGAAATCTCCGCGCGCACCCCAGTGTTTGAACCTGAAGGGTCTGCCGGAACCCTAAATCTGACATTTGGCGTGCCAGGTAGGGGTGCTCCGGAATTCGTCTTCCGTCGCCCTGTTCTTCTCCGACCGTCGCATCCATGTCTGACACACGTCGGGCTCGTGCCGAGCGCCGAGGCGCCCTCGCTTCCCGCGTCACCCAGACGGCTCCCTTTGACGGGCGCCCTCGTCATTCCCCGTCTCCTGCCGTCCACGCCACCACCGGCCCGGCGGGGAACGGGCAGCAAGCATCGTCCCAGCACCCGCCCATGAGGCGAGACGGCCGCACCGCTACACCCTCGCTCACCCCTGCTGGTTCTTCGTCCCGCGCGCCCCGCGCGGCCATGGAGGCTCGAGCTGCGCTCATCGCGGCAAACGAGCTCCTGCGTTGCCGCCCAATCGACGACATCTAAGAAGAGTGGCTCGACCGAGTCGCCGAACTCGTCCGCGCCGCTGGGGGCTCCCCTGCGTCGTCCTTCTCGCTGCACCGCGCCCCGCCCTGCGTGGGCAATGAAGCTCCTGGGGCGCCTCAGCCGCCTCCCCCTCAAGAAGGCGCCCTGGCCCCAAGGCGCGCGGCCCCTGGGAGGAACCCGCTCCGTTAGGCGCCAGCGCGGCAAGAGCAGAGCTGCCAAGAAGTCCCTCGCCCTCGAGAAGCTGCCCGAGCGCTCCCTGCTCCGGCTCGTCCCGACCACGCTCCTGCTCCAGCACGTCAAGACCCCGCGCTGCTCCCAGCTGCAGCGCATGGGGACCCGCAGAACCAAGCTCTTCGTCACCCAAGGCATCCCGTGGCCACAACGGGCTACCACGTCTTCACCACCGAGCTGCGCATCGTCGCGTGGCCCGGCAAGTTCAAGCCAGACCTGCCTCCTCGCTACGACGGCACGGCTGACACTGCAGAGTTCCTCCAGCTCTATGAGTTGGGCATCGAGGCTACCAACGGAGATGAGAAGGTCATGGCGAACTGGTTTCCCATGGCGCTCAAGGATGGGGCCCGCACCTGGCTCCTGAACCTGGCCCCAGGCACGATCTCCTCCTGGGACGAGATGCGCACCCGCTTCATCGCCAACTTCCAGGGTACTCGCGACCGGCCACCCGCCGTGAGCGACATGCGCCGCATCAAGCAACAACTAGGGGAAACCCTGCAGAAGTACATCCAGTGCTTCAACGACGCGCGCCTCAAGATTCCCAAGGTGACCGAGGAGGCCATCATCTCAGCCTTCTCAGGTGGTCACGCGCCCTCCCCAAGCTCGAGGCCACGCGCCCTCTCAGGTGGTCGGCGTGCGCCATCACATTCAGTTCAGCGGATCAGCTCAAGTGCGCGGCCACAGCCGGAGTCCTCCCGATGCTTTGTTCCCAAATCATCAGCAACATGCTAGTCACTAGGACCCTCATCGATGGCGGGGCAGGGCTCAACACCCTGTCCGTGGAAACGTTCAACAACCTCCAAGTGCCCTACAATCAGCTTCAGCTAACCAAGCCTTTCTCCAGAGTCACCGACGGCTCCACGGTCCCGATTGGGCAGGTCCGCCTCCCTGTCACCTTCGGGGCATGCGACAACTACCGCACCGAGCACATCGACTTCGACGTCTCCCACATTCGCCTGCCGTACAACACCATCCTCGGGTACCCAGCGCTGGCCAAGTTCATGGCCATAACCCACCACGGCTACGACATCCTCAAGATGCCAGGAAGTGGCGGAGTCATCACGGTGCCCTGCGAAGAGAGAGACACAGTGTGCTCCCTGGAGCGAGCCTTTCAGGCCGCATCACTGGAAGACCCGGATCGTGGAAGCAGGAGGCTTCCCGGGGCCACCCCCAAGAAGAAGAAGACATTGTCCGGCCCGGCCCCTCAGGAGGCAGGCCCCTCAGGGCCCGCGCCATCTCAGGGTGAACCTCCTTCCATCGCATAGGGAAGCGCGCCCAGCGCCCTCCTCAGGCAGGGCTCGGGGCTCTCCCCTGGAGGGCCGCCGACCTCGCCAAGGTCACGAGGGAGGCGCTTGGGCACCATGTGGAGGTGTGTTTCGAAGCACGTTCCCATCAAGAAGGAGCAAGGCAAGGAGGGCCAAACCCTCAGGGGTTCGTCGGCAAGGCCATTAAGGAGCTACAGGAGCCAAGAGTCATGAGAGGCAGCTGCCGCTTACCCGCTGTGGCCCCCCATCCAGGCGAAGATGGTGGGCTGCGCGTCTGCATCGACATACCAGGGCTCAACCGAGCCGCGTCTCAGGAGCGCCTCTGGCCTTCGCAAGTGGGACGCTGCGAGGGTCCGCCCCACAGCTACATTCGCATGCCTTATGGCTTGCCGAACGTGGCTGCCGCGTACCAGCGCCTCATGAGGGCCATCCTGGAGGCTCAAGAGGTCAGGCGTTCTGCAGCCCTGGTGGAGATGGAGATGGTCCGCGAGGAGCCACCAGCGCCTCCGGAGCCTCCTGAGGCCCCAGGGCCTGGGGGCTCGTGAGGATCGGCTCCCGCAGCCCACCGAGTCTGCTACATCAACACCCCTTCATCTTTAGCATCATCAGGTGACATCTTTCAAGTTTCATTTCTAGCTGGGAGCGCCCTCAGGGCCGCATTATTCCCAGGCCGCATGGGTCCGTCCCTGTGGCGTGTATCCCTTTTATTTCATGTTCTTAGCTTACCTTGTTGGGGGCACCCCTCGGGCTGCATTATCCCCAAGCCGCTTGGGTCAGTCCCAGTGGCGTGTACCCCTTTTGCATTTATCTTAGGGCCATGCTTTCGACCCATCATGCTTGTTATTTGGTGCCTGTTCATGGTACCTTTTCTTCTTGGATGTCGGAAGCTTGCGCATTAAAGGGGGCGGTGCCTGAGCATCGCGACTCAGGGATCCTACTGGCTCTCCAGCCCTCACCCTCTGGTCTTGTCCACGGCATCGCGACCTGGCATACCAGCGACGGCTGAGACCAGCTCGAGAGCCGGGACCCGAGGACGTAGAGCACCGGCATCTAGCCAAATTTGCAGGAACACACCCCTAAAAAAAGGCCCAGAGCCTGTGAAGAAGGCAAATGCTTGTGAAGATCATCTTTTTGGAAAAGGCCCAGAGCCTTTGAAGAAGGAAAATGCCTGTGAAGATCATCTTTTTGGAAAAGGCCCAGAGCGTGTGAAGAAGGAAAATGCCTGTGAAGATCATCTTTTTGGAAAAGGCCCAGAGCCTGTGAAGAAGGCGAATGCCTGTGAAGATCATCTTTTTGGAAAAGGCCCAGAGCCTGTGAAGAAGGCGAATGCCTGTGAAGATCATCTTTTTGGAAAAGGCCCAGAGCCTATGAAGAAGGCGAATGCCTGTGAAGATCATCTCTTTGGAAAAGGCCCAGAGCCTGTGAAGAAGGCGAATGCCTGTGAAGATTATCCTTTAGGAAAAGGCCCAGAGCCTTTGAAGAAGGCGAATACCTATGAAGCTGTCGCATTTTGGAAAAGGCCCGGAGCCTGTGAAGAGGGCTAATGCATGTGAAGCTTGCTTCCCCGAAGAAAGGCCCGGAGCCTATGAAGAAGGCCAACGCCTGTGAAGCTCGCCGCCCGTGACACTCTCACGTAATAATGAGTTGGGGCTGTACACGCCCCGGAGTCTCATGAGCGCTGGCCTCAGGCCCTGGGGCTCCCTCCCACGCCCAGTGGCAGCACTTAGCTCCGCGCTGGTGAGAAGACGTCGAAGACTAGACTAGGTGCCGGACGCGGCTTTTTCATTTGCTTTCTGCAGTTGGCTAGTTAATTCTCATTTCAAGTTTTATTGAAACTATCGATGTGTTTTGACTTATGGATCTTCGACTTTTCGCCCTCCGGCCTCGATTTCTCTTGCGCAAGGTCTCGCGAGGGGACGGCCCGAGCGCCCTCGCAAGTGTTTCGGTCCTTTCGGTCAAGGCCTCACAACCCGGGTCCACTACAGGAGCACCCCTCCAGTCCGAGCCTCACGGGCACCGCGACACGAATACAGGACGTGGGTCGGTCGCCCCACAGCTAAGGCTGGGGATTACCTACGCACGGGCCTACGGCAGGAAGGACAAATACCAAAATAACGGAAACAGTACGACGATTAACAACGGTAACCCAAACACGCCCCCACGGGGCCCCACATTGCTATCTTTTTGCGCAGGAAAAAGGAAAAGGAAGAACAAATCAGGCGAAGCTCGCCAGGCGCCGGCCCTCAAGGAGGACTCAGGCTGCCTCCAGAGCTCAAGTGGACTCCCTCTCGCGCTTCACCAGGGCGCGACGGCGGGCAGACCCGCTACCACCCTCCAAGCAGGCACGACGGCATGGAGGCTGACCGCGGCCGTTGCTAGAAGAGTCGCTGCCCGAAGAGAAGCCAGTGAAGCTTGAGGAACCTTGGGCGCCGCCAACCACGCGCGCGCTGTACACTCCGTCCTCGCCAGGGCTGAGTCCCCGGCCGCGGTCGTCGTCTTCAGGGCAGCACCCTGCGCGGCGACCATCTTTCACAAACACCCTCACGTAGAGGGTGGCATCACCGTCGAACTTGAAGTGCAGGGTGCATCCACGGCTCAGGCCACGCGCGTGGGCAAACATCTGCCAACCGTGCGTCAGGGCCAGGCTCCCGGCTGTGGAGACCTCCAGCGAAGCCCACGAGGCCCGGCTGCAGCAGCCGTCTACCTGGAGCCAGAGGCCGCCCGGGGCGCCAGCCGGGAGCTCACCTAGGAGGAAGTGAGGGAGCTGAAGCCGGGCGCTAGTCGACTCCGCCGCCCACACAACAAACTCCGGCAGCACATCCGCAGCGCGGGAGCGCGGCCTCAGGGGTCGCACGGCCGAAACACACACCCCGGCTGCGGCCGGCCGCCCGTCGCCACGCGGGAAGTCACCTCCGCGGCCACGGGGAGCCACCGTGTAGGCCATAGGGTGTTTGCAAGGGTGGCCTCGACCGTGCTTGGGCAGGGGAGAGGCAGGCTCAGCCTGGCGGGCCTTTCCCTTCTCTGCGGCCGAGAACTTCCTTGACGGAGCCATGAGGAAGAAGGAGAAGCAAGAGGGGATGAACTGGAAGGGCACGCGGCGTGCCATACTTAAAGCCAGAGGAGGCCAACCGCCGGCCTCCACGACCGCAGGTAATCATGACTCGCTTCGCATGCAAGGACTTGTCAATTCGTGCAGTCGCCGAGGAGTCATGGGGAAGTGGAGACGCCCACGTCCAATCAACCACCACGTGGGCGCCCAAGGCCGCAGGCTGTTAGGGCCCGCGGTGCTTCGCACTTGCCCTTTCGCCTCTCTGCTCGGCCAAGTCCGGGTGCGCCTTGGGCTCGGGGGCTACTGTCGGCGTTCTGGGAACGGGGTTCCTCAGACTTGCCTGCCTGCGGCGTGGCTCAAAGTGGGCCTAGCACGGCCCATCTTCATCAACACAAGCTCAAGACCCTCGCGAGGGGCCAAGCCTCGCGGGGCGGATGACAAGGAGCTTCCTCAGGCACGGCCTCATCAGGCTGGCTCACGAGGAGACGGAGAGTTCAAGGCGGGGTACCTCACGAGTTGCCCATGACGCAAGCCATGACGACCAAGGGCGCCAGCCCGCGTAGTGTCCTCCTTTCCTCTTTGGTGCAAAGGGAGCAAGCGCATGCGAGAGAATCAAGCAAAGGCATCCATTTCGGTGCAACAAGACCAAGACCAGCCCAACGGCAGGGAGGAAGTCATTGTGGAGCCCAAGAAGGCGTCACCACCAGAGCCTTTGACAGGCGCGGACCAACTTTAGTCAGGATAAGTGTACCCGCTGTTCCCCTCCAAAATGGCCAATTGTTGGCGCCCTTCCCGCTCAATATTTGGGAAGAGGCCCAGGGCCTTCGCCTATAAATAGGACTAGCCACCCCCAGGGTAGAGGCATCTGGTATCTGGCATACATCTAGAATAGAAAGAGAGAGAGAGAGATAGGGCGACTGAACTCCTCCTAGCAGTTCATCGCACCAGCCAAGAACAGACCCTCGCGAGGCTGTTCTTCCTTGTATTGTTCATCATCAGCCCAAGAGGCAATCCACCACACCACACACTGGAGTAGGGTATTACACCACAATGGTGGCCTGAACCAGTATAAACCCTGTGTCTCTTGTGTTGTTCTTTTCGTAGTTTAGATCCTAGCGATTCGGTGAGGAACAGGTAGGTAGAAGGAGAAATCTCTGCGCGCACCCCTGTGTTCGAACCTCAAGGGTCTGCCGGAACCTTAAATCCGATAGAAACCCTTCTACCACCTAGGGAGGAGGTCAAGAAAGAAGAAGAAGAAGGGGGGCCCTCTCCCCCTTGCTTCCGATGGTGCCGGAGCGCTGCCGGGGGTCATCATCATCACCGCGATCTTCACCAACAACTTCACCGCCTTCATCACCAACTCTTCCTCCCTCTATGCAGCGGTGTAACCTCTCTCTTACCCTCTGTAATCTCTACTTAAACATGGTGCTCAATGCTATATATTATTCCCCAATGATGTATGGCTATCTTATGATGTTTGAGTAGATCCGTTTTGTCCTGTGGGTTAATGATGATCGTGATTGGTTGGAGTTGCATGTTTTATTATTGGTGCTGTCCTATGGTGCTCTCCGTCTCGCGCAAGCGTGAGGGATCCCCACTATAGGGTTTGCAATATGTTTACGATTTGCTTATGGTGGGTGGCGTGAGTGACAGAAGCACAGACCCGAGTAAGTAGGTTGTTTGCGTATGGGATAAAGGGGACTTGATACTTTAATGCTATGGTTGGGTTTTACCTTAATGAATCTTTAGTAGTTGCGGAGCTTGCTAGAGTTCCAATCATAAGTGCATATGATCCAAGAAGAGAAAGTATGTTAGCTTATGCCTCTCCCTCAAATAGAATTGCAACAGTGATTACCGGTCTAGTTATCGATTACCTTGGACAAATAACAAAAAGCTCTCTACTAATACTTACTTTATTGCATCTTTATCTAAACAGCCCCTGCTTTTTATTTACATGTTCTTTATTATCTTGCAAACCTATCCTATCACACCTACAAAGTACTTCTAGTTTCATACTTGTTCGTGGTAAAGCGAACGTCAAGCATGCGTAGAGTCGTATCAGTGGCCGATAGGACTTGAGAGAGTATTTGTTCTACCTTTAGCTCCTCGTTGGGTTCGACACTCTTACTTATCAAAAGAGGCTACAACTATCCCGTATACTTGCGGGTCATCAAGACCTTTTTCTGGCACTGTTGCCGGGGAGTCATAGCGTGGGGTGAATATTCTCGTGTGTGCTTGTTTCCTTTATCACTAAGTAATTTTTATTTTCTGTTCTAAGTTGTTCTCTATCTTTAGTTATGGATATGAAACACGAAATACCAAAAAAAATTAGGTGTACTTGCTACTCATGGAGATGGGGTAACTCCTAAAACCCTCAATTCTCATTATGTGAAAGATATTATGTACTACTTTGATAATCCTGAGAAAACCCCATTCAACTATATAATGGGAGACACATTGGATCAACTTGAATAATTTAGGGATTATCGCTTGACACAAAAAGGAAAACTATTGTGGGATCAATTTATTATGTTGCGTTGGTATGCCCAGGATCTATGCTTGAGATATGATATTACTTGTTGCTCTAGGATGAAGGCTCCACACCTTCCCTTTTCATGCAAATTTAATGATAATGAAACCTTAGCTTCTTATGCTAATGGTATATATGATTACTATGATGTGGAACAAATAGAAGAATTTGTTGCTTTTAAGGCTGCTTATGAAATTGAATCTTTGTTTGAAAAGTATGAAGCTTTAGATGATGATGTTTATAGGCCTGAAAATCTTGCTATACCTAGATATTGCTATGAAAATTATGAATACAATTACTATATTAATGCATTTATTGAGAAAGTCTCCATTGTCCAAGAAGAGACTAATATTTTGCAGGAAGCTATGGAAGAAGAAATTGATGAAACTGTGAGCTCATTGGATGAAAAAGATGATAAGGAGAGCGAGGAACAAAAGGAGGAAGAGCGGATTGATCACCCGTGCCCACCTTCTAATGAGAGTAACTCTTCAACTCATACATTGTTTAATTCCCCTTCGTGCTTACCGAAGGATGATTGCTATGATCCCTTGGATTCTCTTGAAATATCCCTTCTTGATGATGCTTGCTATGCTTGTGGCCAAGATGCCAATACGAATTATGATTATGGAGATGAACTTGCTATAGTTCCTTCTGTTAAACATGAAATTGTTGCTATTGCACCCACTCATGATAGTCCTATTATCTTTTTGAATTCTCCCGACTACACTATATCGGAGAAGTTTGTGCTTATTAAGGATTATATTGGATTGCCTTTTACCATTGCAGATGATAATTTTGTTAGATGTAATATGCATGTGCTTGCTGCTCCTACTTGCAATTATTATGAGAGAGGAACTACATCTCCGCCTCTTTATGTTTCCAACATGATAGAATTGCAAGAAACTGCTTATACTATGCATTGGCCTTTACTATGTGTGCATGAATTGTTCTTTTATGACATGCCGATGCATAGGAAGAGAGTTAGACTTCGTTTTTGCATGATATATGTTACTTTGTTCTCACTACTAAATTACAAATCATTGTTAATTAAAATTGGCTTTGATATACCTTGGGATCCGGGTGGATTCATTACTTGAGCACTATATGCCTAGCTTAATGGCTTTAAAGAAAGCGCTGCCAGGGAGACAACTCGGAAGTTTTAGAGAGTCATTTATTTCTTTTGAGTGATTTTATATAGTTTAAAAACAAAAAAAATAAAGAGGGGAACCTAAAAACTTTTCAAAAAGGAAAGTGAAAGTGAGAGAGACAAGCATTGTTGAAGTGGGAGAGCTCCTTGAACTTTGTTCATGCTCACGAAAACTTTGTGAATCTTAATTACAGAAACTTTTCATCAAAAATAATTATCCCCTTGTACAATTCCTTTGTATTATAAAAATAATGTGCTAAGGTTTGCCTTTAAAATGTTTACAATGCTTGTTGGTTTGTACGGTGTAGGACAGAAACTTTGGCTGTAGTGCACGATTTTACATTTTTAACTGGAACGTCAATTGGATCTGATTCCTTTTGAAATATCTTGATATACGACTTGTTTATTCTGCCTAATTTTGTTAGAATTTTTTGGGTACCAGAAGTATGGTGGATGTTCAGATTGCTACAGACTGTTCTGTTGTTGACAGATTCTGTTTTTGATGCATAGTTTGCTTGTTTTGATGAATCTATCAATTGTATCAGTGGACTAAGCCATGGAAAAGCTATATTACAGTAGACACAATGCAGAAACAAAATATGAATTGGTTTGCAACAGTACTTAGAGTGGTTATTTGCTTTATTATACTAACGGATATTACCGAGTTTTCTGTTGAAGTTTTGTGTGGATGTAGTGTCTAATCGAGGATGTCTCGATATGAGGAAAAGGAAGAGAGGCAAGAGCTCAAGCTTGGGGGTGCCCGAGGCACCCCAAGTAAATATTCAAGGATACTCAAGCGTCTAATCTTGGGGATGCCCCGGAAGGCATCTCCTCTTTCTTCAACAAGTATCGGTATGTTTTCGAATTCGTTTCGTTCATGCATTATGTGCAAGTCTTGGAGCGTCTTTTGCATTTAGTTTTCACTTTTCTTTTATGCACCATGCTGGTATGAGATAGTCCTTGGTTGATTTATAGAATGCTCATTGCACTTCACTTAAATCTTTTGAGTATGGCTTTATAGAATGCTTCATGTGCTTCACTTATATCGTTTGAAGTTTGGATTGCCTGTTTCTCTTCATATAGGAAACCGCCATTTGTAGAATGCTCTTTTGTTTCACTTATATTTGTTAGAGCGTGGGCATATCTTTTGTAGTAAGAATTAAACTCTCTTGCTTCACTTATATCTTTTTAGAGAAATGACAGGAATTGGTCATTCACATGGTTAGTCATAAAATCCTACATAAAACTTGTAGATCACTGAATATGATATGTTTGATTCCTTGCAATAGTTTTGCGATATAAAGGTGGTGATATTAGAGTCATGCTAGTTGAGTAATTGTGAAATTGAGAAATACTTGTGTTGAGGTTTGCAAGTCCTGTAGCATGCACGTATGGTGAACCGTTATGTAATGAAGTTGGAGCATGAAGTGTTTTTTGATTGTCTTCCTTATGAGTGGCAGTCGGGGACGAGCGATGGTCTTTTCCTACCAATCTATCCCCCTAGGGTCATGCGTAGTAGTACTTTGCTTCGAGGGCTAAGTAGACTACCTTTTTCTCCATAAAAATCGTTTTATACTCTATGTACGTGCCATTGAGCGATATAACTTTATTTAAAAATAATGCGCCAACGCATCAAGTCGAACTTTGTTTTGTGCATGTGTGGTACATGACCTCCATAGGTAAAAACCGCTACATGCGAACAAATTAGTTCATGGGCTGCCATTTCATACAGAAATGAGCTCCACCGTGTACCCGTGCGGGTGTGGCTGGGCACGAAGCATGAGTACATGCATCTATTCCCTTCGTGTACGTACACCACCTACGTGGGGTTGTGTGAGAGAGATACAAACATAGAGAGATATAGTGTGTGGGTTCATGAGTGTTTTCTTTGGGGGTCGTGAGAGATAGACAGGGAATATGTGTCGATGATATTTCAATCAAAAAATATAACATATGCAATGTGTGTGAAATAGAGGCCTGGATATATCATATATAGAGATGGGGTGATCCACGAGAAGAGAGTGGAGGTATCATCAGCGTGAGGTATCCATAGAATCGAAGAGAGGGATGATGTGGGTGTGTGTGCGCGCGTGGTCAATAAAGAGTGCCATCGAATTTGTGTGTGCCCACATCAAAGATATAGGGTGGTTGGCCTACTGGAATGTGAGAGGGGACATGAGCAGTTTGTCTCTGTGGCATGGATACCTACCTACAGCAGTGGACTATCGATGTGTGGTGGGGGTGAGAGACCTAATTAACTATAGAGGTACAATGGGTGGTATATGTGTGGAGGAGGAGAGAGACCTCCCTTATGTATTGAGGGAGATCGATCGGCATCCATGCATATGTGTAGGAGAGGAATAAGGTTGGGAGAGAGACAGAGCTAGAGTGTCAGAGGGGTTGGTGGTGGAGTTGCTTCTAACAAATGGTGGGAGAGGCTTGCTAGACAAACGGGGTGCATGTAGCAATATAGCCCGGAGATCAATCGGTATACATGCATGTATGTGTTAGAAGCAAATAAGGCCCAGAGAGAAGGATAGAGAGAGAGGGATGCATCTAGGAGGTGGTGCGAGAGACATACTATATCGAGGGGGAAGGAGTGTGCGATTATGAGATCGATGAAAAGAGGGGTGGGAGTGAGGCATGGATGGTGAGAAGAGAAGAGGGAAAGCTTGTGTTTGTGGTAGGCACACCTGGCTAAAGAGGCATATCGATTGATGTGTGCCGTAAACAAGGAGCTAGGGGGCCTAGACACACCGTGGGTGAACGACCTAAATTGAAAAGACGAATTTGCGCGATGGAGCTAGAGAATGCTGAGGGAGGGTGAGATGGATGCGGACGTGTGCATGCACGAGAGGAAGTTAGCACTAGCTACAAAGATAAGAGGATTGTGTGGGTGTAAAAGATGAATAGAGATCATAATTCATTGTAAAAAGTGAATTCAGATATTTGAAGAATTTATCATAGTGTTTTAAACCGACGCATGCGTCAATATATATAACGTTGATACACATGGTGTGGTTATGAACATGTTATACTACATATAATATATTTTATCTCTACTCTTATAAAAACAGAGTTGTTGATGATGGTGTGCCTGCCATCCTGCAATATAGGTCGTCTGATTTATATCTGATGGATAGGAAGGAAACTATGGCAATTTTGAAAAAACATACCCACACCCCTCTCCACATTTGCAAATAAGGCCTCCCCTCGATCATCTTGATGTTCCATGGAACGTATGGGCATCTTGCTAGTACTACATATAAAATATATAACATTGATTATAATTTGGGATAATGTGTGGCTTTTGCAGCTCAGGGCTAAATACTTGTCATAATGTAGGGGGCGGTGCACTATAATTTGTGTGATAAACACGATGTACGTATGGAACATGGTTTAGATTATGAATATCTAGTTAGTACATCAAATGTACTATTATTTGGAATCAACATCAAGTTTATTCAAAAAATTGAATTCGAGTTCATATAGTACACATAGTTCATATCTATCTCTATAGTAATCATGTGGTGTGTTATTAAGGTAATACATGAATAATGGTTGAAGTTGGCAACAACCATGATTGTAGATTCTTATTCAAATAGAGAAACGAATTCAAATTTATTTCGAATTGCAGTGGCAGTAGGAATGCACAAAAATGTTGGTATGATTAGGTTACATGCATTATACAGCCAGCAAAAAAATTTAATTGGACATAACATGTATTCATAGCTTTGAATAGCATTTGTATAGCAAAACGGGACAAGACTCTCTCTTTGTGTGGTGTGAATAGTTTTATTTTTTTCATTTTTTTGTGAGGGAAGTGCGAATTGATTTGGTACGTACAAGTACAATATTACACGTTAGGCTTGTCCCTAAAATCCAACCCGCGCCTTGTAATATCCCGAAAATTCAGATATCGTGCTCCCATAACTCGCGCCTTCACAACCCGCGCCTTGCTATCCCAAATTACAACGCACACGAAAACTCCCTCCAGCTGCCAAATCCCGACACATGAAATCCCCCTTCTAACCCTGAGCCGAAGGGTCGTTAGTTCAAATCAGTGGGGGTACTTTTGTAACACACCCTACATTTTGGACAAGCGCGTACCTAAGTCACGGTTCCCCCCTCCCATCGCCTCCTTTTCGCCATTCCAAATCCAAGGCCGCCATAACCTCTCCGCTCTAGCCACAAAACCCCACCCTCCTCCGTCCGCCACCTCACCGCTGCCCAGCCGGAGCCTCTTCCCTGACAACGTCATTCACCGCAACAGCTCGATGTCCCTCATCCACCTTCCTGGATGAGGATTGATACGTCTCCGTTGTATCTATAATTTCTGATTGTTCCATGCCAATATTCCACAACTTTCATATTCTTTTGGCAACTTTTTATACTATTTTATTTGGACTAACATATTGATCCGGTACCCAGTGCCAGTTCCTGTATGTTGCATGTTTTATGTTTTGCAGAAACCCCATATCAAACAGAGTCCAAACGGGATAAAAATGGACGGAGAATTATTTTGGAATATTTGTGATTTTTGGGAGGAAGAATCAACGCGATACGATGCCCGAGGTGGCCAAGAGATAGGGGCCCACGCCCACTTAAAGTGGGCGCGCCCCCCACCCTCGTGGGCCACCCGTAAGGCGGTTGATGCCCTTCTTTGGCCACAAGATAGATAATTTTGGGAAACGATCTGGGCGAAGGTCTCAATCCAATCGGAGTTACGGATCTCCAGATATAAAAGAAACGGTGCTAGGGTAGAATTCCAGAAAGCAGAAACAGAGAGATAGATCCAATCTCGGAGGGGCTCTCGCCCCTCCCAAGCCATGGGAGCCAAGGACCAGAGGGGAAACCCTTCTCCCACCTAGGGAGGAGGTCAAGGAAGAAGAAGAAGAAGGGGGGCCCTCTCCCCCTTGCTTCCGGTGGCGCCGGAGCGCTGCCGGGGGCCATCATGATCACCGCGATCTTCACCAACAACTTCACCGCCTTCATCACCAACTCTTCCTCCCTCTATGCAACGGTGTAACCTCTATCTTACCCGCTGTAATCTCTACTTAAACATGGTGCTCAACGGTATATATTATTCCCCAATGATGTATGGCTATCTTATAATGTTTGAGTAGATCCATTTTGTCCTATGGTTAATTGATGATCGTGATTGGTTTGAGTTGCATGTTTTATTATTGGTGCTGTCCTATGGTGCTCTCCGTGTCGCCCAAGCATGAGGGATCCCCGCTGTAGGGTTTGCAATATGTTTATGATTTGCTTATGGTGGGTGGCGTGAGTGACAGAAGCACAGACCCGAGTAAGTCGCTTGTTTGCGTATGGGATATGTCGGATTTCGGGTTCCGGTAGACCCTTGAGGTTCGAACACTGGGGTGCGCGCGGAGATTTCGCCCTCTATCTACCTGCTCCTTGCCAACTTGCTCGGATCTAAACTAAGAAAGGAACAACACAAGAGACACAGAGTTTATACTGGTTCAGGCCACCACTGCGGTCTAATACCCTACTCCAGTGTGTGGTGTGGTGGATTGCCTCTTGGGCTGTTGATGAACAATACAAGGAAGAACAGCCTCACGAGGGTCCGTTCTTGGCTGGTGCTATGAACTGCTAGGAGGAGTTCAGTCGCTCTCTCTACTGGTTTTCTCCCTTCTCTACCCTGGGGGTGGCTAGTCTTATTTATAGGCAAAGGTCCTGGGCCTCTTCCCAAATATTGAGCGGGAAGGGCTCCAACAATTGGCCATTTTGAAGGGGAACATCGGGTACACTTATCCTAACTAAAGTTGGTCCTCGCCTATCAAAGGCTCTGGTGATGACGCTTGCTTGGGCTCCACAATGACTTCCTTCCTGCCGTTGGGCTGGTCTTGGTCTTGTTGCACCAAAATGGATGCCTTTGCTTGATGCTCTCGCCTGTGCTTGCTCCCTTTGCACTAAAGAGGAAAGGAGGACACTGCGCGGGCTGGCGCCCGACTGGTGCCCTTGGTCGTCATGGCTTGGGTCATGAGCACCTCGTGAGGTACCCCTCCTTGAACTCTCCGCCTCCTCGTGAGCCAGCCTGATGAGGCCGTGCCTGAGGAAGCTCCTTGTCATCTGCCCCGCGAGGCTTGGTCCCTCGCGAGGGTCTTGGGCTTGTGTTGATGAAGACGGGTCGTGCTGGGCCCCCTTTTGAGCCACGCCGCAGGCCGCAGGCAGGCAAGTCTGGGGACCCCCGTTCCCAGAACGCCGACAGTAGCCCCCGGGCCCAAGGCGCGCCCGGACTTGGCCGAGCAGAGAGGCGAAAGGGGAAGTGCGAAGCACCGCGGGCCCTAACAGCCTGCGGCCTTGGGCGCTGCGTGGCGGTTGATTGGACGTGGGCGTCTCCACTTCCCCACGACGCCTCGGCAACTGCACGAATTGACAAGTCCCTGCATGCAAAGCGGGTCATGATTACCTGCGATCGTGGAGGTCGGCGGTTGGCCTCCTCTGGCTTTAAGTACGGCACGACGCGTTCCCTTCCAGTTCATCCCCTCTTGCTTCTCCTTCCTCCTGGTCCTTGCTCTGTCTCGCTGCAATGGCTCCGATCCACCGGTTCTCTGTGGCAGAGAAGGGAAAGGCTCCCAGAGAGGATCCTGACCCGCTCCCGCCGAAGAAACGGCTAGCCCTCTGCCATCGGGGTGAGGGGGCGCGCTAGGAAGTGTTGAGGCCCTGGTGTGAGCGGCCACCACCATGGTTCCCGCTTCCCTTGTATGCCCACATCGAGGGCTCTGAAGGAGTCGATACCGAACGCCACGGGAGGCGCCGCCGTCGGCGCCGGCGGGTCACCAAGGTGTGCGTCTTTCCCCCTGGAGTCCACGCCGAGGGATCCTCCCGAGAGTTCGTGCTCTTGAAGATGTCACCCTTGGCCTCGGCCCTATGGCTGAGGCCGAGGCGCGTGTCTTGTCTTCTGCAGCGCTGACGCGGGTCCTTACCCACATCTATCTTCGCGACCCCAACGTCAACCTCAACAGCCTGCTGGAGCCAGTGAGCGGCAAGCTTGCCGCTGCCGCTGCTGAGGCCGTGAACGGTCGTGCGGAGGCTCTGCTGGGGAAGTTCTGGGCCTTCAGCACCAAGCCGAAGCGAGGCGCTGTCGACCCTGCAGCTCGACAAGGGAAACCCGCTCCGCACAGCTCCACCGCCGGCAAGTGACTCCATTGTGGCTCCCGTCCTGCTTTTAATTCCTGCACATGTACCATGCCTCGAGGAGGCGTCAAAACTTGCATTTGGTGCTGTGATAATAGTATGGAATGTAATATTTTCTTTTGAAATTCCTTGAAATTTGCGCTATTTCCTTCCTACTTGCTTGTGTTCTACGCCGGCACAGCCCGACCCCGCGCATACCTCAGCCGCCGTTAGCCCCGGCCGGAAACCAGCACGGGACCAAGGAGTGAGGGGCTACGTGACAAGTTAGGCTCCTGAGTCGCGATGCTCAGGAGTCCCCCTTGGCGCTCGAACATCAAGTAGGGAGGTGAGATGTGAGGGTGACTCCTTAGGGAGGTGAGATGCGGGTGGATCTACTGTTCTACGTCTGTAGAGCCCGGCCCCGCGCATACCTCAACCGCCGTTAGCCTTTCGGAACTAAGGGGTGAGGGGCTACGTGACCAGTTAGGCTCCTGAGTCGTGATGCTCAGGAGTCCCCCTTGACGCTCAAACGGCCTTCGTACCTTGGCTCCACTCGGGGAGGGACGTGCGACGAACCAGGCCCGGGGGGCCTGGCTGGGTGGCGTGCGTCTGGGTGTGACCCAGGCGCAGCCCCCGTGCCCAGCCCCCTCGCGCGACACTCCCGAGGGGAGGCGTTGTGGTGAGGCTAGACACTGAGCTCTGGGCTCCCTGAGGTTGATGCGGCCCGGGGGCCACCCTCAGTTGTTTATCACCAGCACGGTGTTGGAAATATGCCCTAAAGGCAATAATAAATTAGTTATTATTATATTTCCTTGTTCATGATAATCGTTTATTATCCATGCTATAATTGTATTGATAGGAAACTCAGATACATGTGTGGGTACATAGACAACACCATGTCCCTAGTAAGCCTCTAGTTGACTAGCTCGTTGATCAACAAATGGTTACGGTTTCCTGACCATGGACATTGGATGTCGTTGATAACGGGATCACATCATTAGGAGAATGATGTGATGGACAAGACCCAATCCTAAGCCTAGCACAGAGATCATGTACTTCGTATGCTAAAGCTTTTCTAATGTCAAGTATCTTTTCCTTAGACCATGAGATTGTGCAACTCCCAGATACCGTAGGAATGCTTTGGGTGTACCAAACATCACCACGTAACTGGGTGGCTATAAAGGTGCACTACAGGTATCTCCGAAAGTGTCTGTTGAGTTGGCACGAATCGAGACTGGGATTTGTCACTCCGTGTAAACGGAGAGGTATCTCTGGGCCCACTCGGTAGGACATCATCATAATGCGCACAATGTGATCAAAGAGTTGATCGCAGGATGATGTGTTACGGAACAAGTAAAGAGACTTGCCGGTAACGAGATTGAACAAGGTATCGGTATACCGACGATCGAATCTCGGGCAAGTATAATACCGCTAGACAAAGGGAATTGAATACGGGATTGATTGAATCCTCGACATCGTGGTTCATCCGATGAGATCATCATGGAACATGTGGGAGCCAACATGGGTATCCAGATCCCGCTGTTGGTTATTGGCCGGAGAGTTGTCTCGGTCATGTCTACGTGTCTCCCGAACCCGTAGGGTCTACACACTTAAGGTTCGATGACGCTAGGGTTATAAAGGAAGTTTGTATGTGGTTACCGAATGTTGTTCGGAGTCCCGGATGAGATCCCGGACGTCACGAGGAGTTCCGGAATGGTCCGGAGGTAAAGATTTATATATGGGAAGTCCTATTTTGGCCACCGGAAAATGTTCGGGATTTTTCAGTATTGTACCGGGAAGGTTCTAGAAGGTTCCGGAGTGGGGCCCACCTGCATGGGGGGACCCACATGAACGTGGGTAGTGGGGGCAAGGCCCCACACCCCTGGTCAAGGCGCACCAAGATCCCCCCTTAGAAGGAATAAGATCATATCCCGAAGGGATAAGATCAAGATCCCTTAAAAGGGGGGATAACAATCGGTGGGGGAGGAAATGATGTGATTTCTTTCCTCCCACCTTTGCCAACGCCCCAATGGACTTGGAGGGCAAGAAACCAGCCCCCTCCACCAATATATAGAGTGGGGAGGCGCATGGGAGCTTCACCCTTGCCCCTGGCGCAGCCCTCCCCCTCTCCCAAGTCCTCCTCCTCTCTCGCGGTGCTTGGCGAAGCCCTGCAGGATTGCCACGCTCCTCCATCACCACCACGCTGTTGTGCTGCTACTGGATGGAGTCTTCCTCAACCTCTCCCTCTCTCCTTGCTGGATCAAGGCATGGGAGACGTCACCGGGCTGTACGTGTGTTGAACACGGAGGTGCCGTCCGTTCGGCACTAGGATCTCCGGTGATTTGGATCACGACGAGTACGACTCCTTCAACCCCGTTCTCTTGAGAGCTTCCGCTTAGCGATCTACAAGGGTATGTAGATGCACTCTCCTTCCCCTCGTTGCTGGTTTCTCCATAGATAGATCTTGGTGACACGTAGGAAAATTTTGAATTTCTGCTACGTTCCCCAACAGTGGCATCATGAGCCAGGTTTATTGTGTAGATTCTTTGCACGAGTAGAACACAAAGCAGTTGTGGGCGTTGATTTTGTTCAATATGCTTACCGTTACTAGTCCAATCTTGTTTCGACGGTATTGTGGGATGAAGCGGCCCGGACCGACCTTACACGTACTCTTACGTGAGACAGGTTCCAACGACTGACATGCACTTGGTGCATAAGGTGGCTAGCGGGTGCCAGTCTCTCCCACTTTAGTCAGAACGGATTCGATGAAAAGGGTCCTTATGAAGGGTAAATAGCAATTGGCATATCACATTGTGGTTTTGCGTAGGTAAGAAACGTTCTTGCTAGAAACCCATAGCAGCCACGTAAAACATGCAAACAACAATTAGAGGACGTCTAACTTGTTTTTGCAGGGTATGCTATGTGATGTGATATGGCCAAGAAGAATGTGATGAATGATATGTGATGTATGAGATTGATCATGTTCTTGTAATAGGAATCATGACTTGCATGTCGATGAGTATGACAACCGGCAGGAGCCATAGGAGTTGTCTTTATTTATTGTATGACCTGCGTGTCATTGAACAACGCCATGTAATTACTTTACTTTATTGCTAACCGGTAGCCATAGTAGTAGAAGTAATAAGTTGGCGAGACAACTTCATGGAGACACGATGATGCAGATCATGATGATGAAGATCATGGTGTCATGCCGGTGATGATGATGATCATGGAGCCCCGAAGATGGAGATCAAAAGGAGCAATATGATATTGGCCATATCATGTCACTATTTGATTGCATGTGATGTTTATCATGTTTATGCATCTTATTTGCTTAGAACGACGGTAGTAAATAAGATGATCCCTCATTAAAATTTCAAGAAAGTGTTTCCCCTAACTGTGCACCGTTGCGAAAGTTCGTCATTTTGAAGCACCACGTGATGATCGGGTGTGATAGATCCTTACGTTCACATACAACGGGTGTAAGCCAGATTTACACACGCAAAACACTTAGGTTGACTTGACGAGACTAGCATGTACAGACATGGCCTCGGAACACAATAGACCGAAAGGTCGAGCATGAGTCGTATAGTAGATACGATCAGCATGAAGATGTTCACCGATGATGACTAGTCCGTCTCACGTGATGATCGGACACGGCCTAGTTGACTCGGATCATGTAATCACTTAGATGACCAGAGGGATGTCTATCTGAGTGGGAGTTCATAAGATGAACTTAATTATCCTGAACATAGTCAAAAGATCTTTGCAAATTATGTCGTAAGATCGCGCTTTAGTTCCACTGTTTAAATATGTTCCTAGAGAAAATATAGTTGACAGTTGACAGTAGCGATTATGCGGACAGTAGAAAGCTTATGTCCTTAATGCACCGGTCAGGGTGCTGAACCCCAAACGTTGTTTGTGGATGTTGCGAACATCGGACATACACGTTTTCATAACTACGTGATAGTTCAGTTAAACGGTTTAGAGTTGAGGCACCAAGGACGTTTTCGAAACGTCGCGGAACATATGAGATGTTTCGAGGGCTGAAATTGGGATTTCAGGCTCGTGCCCACGTCAAGAGGTATGAGACCTCCGACGTTTTTCTTAGCCTGCAAACTAAGGGAGAAAAGCTCAATCGTTGAGCTTGTGCTCAGATTGTTTGAGTGCAACAATCACTTGAATCAAGTGGGAGTTGATCTTCCAGATGAGATAGTGATGTTTCTCCAAAGTCATTGCCACCAAGCTGCTAGAGCTTCGTGATGAACTATAACATATCAGGGATAGATATGATGATCCTTGAGGTATTCGCAATGTTTGACACCGCGAAAGTAGAAATCAAGAAGGAGCATCAATTGTTGATGGTTGGTGAAACCACTAGTTTCAAGAAGGGCAAGGGCAAGAAGGGATACTTCATGAAACGGCAAATCAACTGCTGCTCTAGTGAAGGAACCCAAGGTTGAACCCAAACCCAAGACTAAGTGCTTCTGTGATAAGGGGAATAGTCACTAGAGCAGAATTACCCTAGATACTTGGTAGATGAGAAGGCTGGCAAGGTCGATAGAAGTATATTGGATATACATTATGTTAATGTGTACTTTACTAGTACTCCTAGTAGCACCAGGGTATTAAGATACCGGTTCGGTTGCTAAGTGTTAGTAACTCGAAATAAAAGGCCACGGAATAAACGGAGACTAGCTAAAGGTGAGCTGACGATATGTGTTGGAAGTGTTTCCAAGTTTGATGTGATCAAACATCGCACGCTCCCTCTACCATCAAGATTAGTATTAAACCTGAATAATTGTCATTTGGTGTTTGCGTTGAACATAGACATAATTGGATTATGTCTATCGCAATACGGTTATTCATTTAAGGAGAATAATGGTTACTCTATTTATTTGAATAATACCTTCAATGGTCTTGCACCTAAAGGAATGGTTTATTGAATCTCGATCGTAGTGATACACATTTTCATGCCAAAAGATATAAGATAGTAATGATAGTACCACCTACTTGTGGCATTGCCATGTAAGTCATATTGGTATAAAATGCATGAAGAAGCTCCATGTTGATGGATCTTTGGACTCACTCGTTTTTTTAAAAGTTTGAGACATGCGAACCATGTCTATTGGTGTATACGCATGAAGAAACTCCATGCAGATGAATCGTTTGGACTCACTTGATTTTGAATCACTTGAGATATGCAAATCATACCACATGGGCAAGATGACTGAAAAGCCACGGTTTCAGTAAGATGGAACAAGATAGCAACTTGTTGGAAGTAACACATTTTGATGTGTGCAGTCCAATGAGTGCTGAGGCATGCAGTGAATATCGTTATGTTCTTACTTCACAGATGATTCAAGTAGATGTTGAGTATATTTACTTGATGAAACACAAGTCTGAATTATTGAATGGTTCAAGTAATTTCAGAGTGAAGTTGAAGATCATTGTGACAAGAGGATAAAATGTCTATGATATGATCATAGAGATGAGTATCTGAGTTACGAGCTTTGACACGTAATTAAGACATTGTGGAAATTGTTTCACAATTAACACCGCCTGGAACACCATAGTGTGATGGTGTGTCCGAACATCATAGTTGCACCCTATTGGATATGGTGCGTACCATGATGTCTCTTATCGAATTACCACTATCGTTCATGGGTTAGGCATTAGAGACAACCGCACTCACTTTAATAGGGCACCACATAATTCTGTTGAGACGACACCGTTTGAACTATGGTTTGGAGAAACCTAAGTTGTCGTTTCGTAAAGGTTTGGGGTTGCGATGCTTATGTGAAAAAGTTTCAGGTTGATAAGCTCGAACCCAAAGCGGATAAAATGCATCTTCATAGGACACCCAAAATAGTTGGGTATACCTCCTAATTCAGATCCGAAAGCAATAGGGATTGTTTCTTGAATCGGGTCCTTTCTCGAGGAAAAGTTTGTCTCGAAAAGTTGAGTGGGAGGATGGTGGAGACTTGATGAGGTTATTGAACCGCCACTTCAACTAGTGTGTAACAGGGCACAGGAAGTTGTTCCTGTGGCGTCTACACCAATTGAAGTAGAAGCTTATGATAGTGATCATGGAGTTTCGGATCAAGTCACTACCGTACCTCGTAGGGTGACAAGGATGCATACTACTTCAGAGTGGTACGGTGATCTTGTCTTGAAGGTCATGTTGCTAGACAACAATGAACCTACGAGCTATGGAGAAGCGATGGTGGGCCCAAATTCCAACAAATGGTTAGAAGCCATGAAATCCGAGATAGGATCCATGTACCAGAACAAAGCATGGACTTTGGTGGACTTGCCCAATGATCGGCAAGCCATTAAGATAAATGGATCTTTAAGAAGAAGACGGACGTGGACGGTAATGTCACCGTCTATGAAGCTCGACTTGTGGCGAAGAGTTTTTCACAAGTTCAACGAGTTTACTACGATGAGATTTTCTCATCCGCACCGATGCTTAAGTCCGTCGGAATCATGTTAGCATTAGCTGCATTTATGAAATCTGGCAGATGGATGTCAAAACGAGTTTCCTTACCAGTCTTCGTAAGGAAAGGTCGTATGTGATACAATCAGAAAGGTTTTGTCGATCCTAAGGATGCTAAAAGGTATGCTGGCTCCAGCGATCCTTCTAAGGACTGGAGTAAGCATCTCGGAGTTGGAATGTATGCTTTGATGAGATGATCAAAGATTTTGGGTTTATACAAAGTTTATGTGAAACTTGTATTTCCAAAGAAGTGAGTGGGAGCACTATAGAATTTCTGATGAGTATATGTTGTTGACATATTGTTGATCAGAAATGATGTAGAATTTCTGGAAAGCATATAGGGTTATTTGAAAGGTGTTTTTCAATATAAAACCTGGATTAAGCTACTTGAGCATTGAGCATCAAGATCTATGAGGATAGATCAAAAACGCTTAATGGTACTTTCAAATGAACATATACCCTGACATGATCTTGAAGGTGTTCAAGATGGATCAGTCAAAGAAGGAGTTCTTGCCTGAGATGTAAGGTATGAAGTTAAGACTTAAATCTCGACCACGACAGAAAAGAGAGAAAGGACGAAGGTCGTCCCCTATGCTTTAGACGTAGGCTCTACAGTATGCTATGCTGTGTACTGCACCTGATGTGTGCCTTGCCATGAGTCAGTCAAGGGGTACAAGAATGATCCTGGAATGGATCATTGGACAGCGGTCAAAATTGTCCTTGGAGTAAATAAGGACATGTTTCTCGATTATGGAGGTGATAAAGAGTTCGGCATAAAGGGTTACGTCGATGCAAGCTTTAACACCTATCCGAATGACTCTGAGTAGCAAACCGGATACGTATAGTGGAGCAACCATTTGGAATAGCTCCAAGTGGAGCGTGGAAGCAGCATTTACAATATGACATAGAGAATTGCAAAGTACATACGAATCTGAATGTTGCAGATCCGTTGACTAAAACCTCTCTCACAAGCAAAACATGATCAAACCCCAGAACTCATTGAGTCTTAATCACATGATGATGTGAACTAGTTTAATGACACTAGTAAACTCTTTGGATGTTGGTCACATGGCGATGTGACGTGTGAGTGTTAATCACATGGCGATGTGAACTAGATTATTGACTCTAGTGCAAGTGGGAGACTATTGGAAATATGCCCTAGAGGCAATAATAAATTAGTTATTATTATATTTCCTTGTTCATGATAATCATTTATTATCCATGCTATAATTGTATTGATAGGAAACTCAGATACATGTGTGGGTACATAGACAACACCATGTCCCTAGTAAGCCTCTAATTGACTAGCTCGTTGATCAACAGATGGTTACGGTTTCCTGACCATGGACATTGGATGTCGTTGATAACGGGATCACATCATTAGGAGAATGATGTGATGGACAAGACCCAATCCTAAGCCTAGCATAGAGATTGTGTAGTTCGTATGCTAAAGATTTTCTAATGTCAAGTATCTTTTCCTTAGACCATGAGATTGTGCAACTCCCGAATACCGTAGGAATGCTTTGGGTGTACCAAACATCACAACGTAACTGAGTGGCTATAAAGGTGCACAACAGATATCTCCAAAAGTGTCTGTTGTGTTGGCACGAATCGAGACTGGGATTTGTCACTCCGTGTAAACGGAGAGGTATCTCTGGGCCCACTCGGTAGGACATCATCATAATGTGCACAATGTGATCAAAGAGTTGATCGCGGGATGATGTGTTACAGAACGAGTAAAGAGACTTGCCGGTAACGAGATTGAACAAGGTATCGGTATACCCACGATCGAATCTCGGGCAAGTATAATATCGCTAGACAAAGGGAATTGAATACGGGATTGATTGAATCCTCGACATCGTGGTTCATCCGATGAGATCATCGTGGAACATGTGGGAGCCAACATGGGTATCCAGATCCTGCTGTTGGTTATTGGCCGGAGTGTTGTCTCGGTCATGTCTACATGTCTCCCGAACCCGTAGGGTCTACACACTTAAGGTTCGATGACGCTAGGGTTATAAAGGAAGTTTGTATGTGGTTACCGAATGTTGTTCGGAGTCCCGGATGAGATCCCGGACGTCAAGAGGAGTTCCGGAATGGTCCGGAGGTAAAGATTTATATATGGGAAGTCCTATTTTGGCCACCGGAAAATGTTCGAGATTTTTTGGTATTGTACCGGGAAGGTTCTAGAAGGTTCCGGAGTGGGGCCCACCTGCATGGGGGGACCCACATGAACGTGGGTAGTGGGGGCAAGGCCCCACACCCCTGGTCAAGGCGCACCAAGATCCCCCCTTAGAAGGAATAAGATCATATCCCGAAGGGATAAGATCAAGATCCCTAAAAAGGGGGGATAACAATCGGTGGGGAAGGAAATGATGTGATTTCTTTCCTCCCACCTTTGCCAACGCCCCAATGGACTTGGAGGGCAAGAAACCAGCCCCTTCCACCAATATATATAGTGGGGAGGCGCATGGGAGCTTCACCCTTGCCCCTGGCGCAGCCCTCCCCCTCTCCCAAGTCCTCCTCCTCTCTCGCGGTGCTTGGCGAAGCCCTGCAGGATTGCCACGCTCCTCCATCACCACCACGCTGTTGTGCTGCTGCTGGATGGAGTCTTCCTCAAACTCTCCCTCTCTCCTTGCTGGATCAAGGCATGGGAGACGTCACCGGGCTGTACGTGTGTTGAACGCGGAGGTGCCGTCCGTTCGGCACTAGGATCTCTGGTGATTTGGATCACGACGAGTACGACTCCTTCAACCCCGTTCTCTTGAACGCTTCCGCTTAGCAATCTACAAGGGTATGTAGATGCACTCTCCTTCCCCTCGTTGCTGGTTTCTCCATAGATAGATCTTGGTGACACGTAGGAAAATTTTGAATTTCTGCTATGTTCCCCAACACGCGGAGCATAGCGCTTCCGTATGTGTACGGGCATAGCCGCTCCTCGACAGTGTCGTCAGCCAGCGCGGAGCATGGTGCTTCCACTGGTGCGTGGGAGGGGGCTCCCCTCCTGGAGGAGCCCCCGGTGCGTGTACAGCCCCACCCTGACACGTGGCTGGCATGGTAGGGCCTGACGAGTTGTATCTGGGCACCCGTGAGCCAGCGCGGGACTCACGGGGCCCTACCTCAAGGCGGGTTGCGCCTGGCACTGGGCCTTATCTTGGGGTGTGTTCCTGCAAATTTGGCCAGATGTCGATGCTCTACATCCTCGGGTCCCGTCGCTTGAGCTGGTCTCAGCCGTCGCTGGTATGCCAGGTCGCAATGCCGTGGACAAGGCCAGAGGGTGAGGGCTGGAGAGCCGGTAGGAGACCTGAGTCGCGATGCTCAGGTACCCCCCCCCCTTTAACGCGCAAGCTTGGTTAGATGTCGAAGCTCTACGTCCTCGGGTCCCGGCCCTCGAGCTGGTCTCAG
>NC_041391.1:185370785-185376830 GCF_002162155.2 Triticum dicoccoides | reverse complement strand
GTGAGGGCTGGAGAGCCGGTAGGAGCCCTGAGTCGTGATGCTCAGGTACCCCCCTTTAACGTGCAAGCTTGGTTAGATGTCGGAGCTCCACGTCCTCGGGTCCCGGCCCTCAAGCTGGTCTCAGCCGTCGCTGGTATGCCAGGTCGCGATGCCGTGGACAAGGCCAGAGGGTGAGGGCTGGAGAGCCGGTAGGAGCCCTGAGTCACGATGCTCAGGTACCCCGCCCCCCTTTAACGCGCAAGCTGCCGACATCAAGGAAGAAAAGGTGCCACGGACAGGCACCAAATAACAAGCATGATGGGTCGAAAGTATGGCCCGAAGATAAACGCAAGAGGGGTACTCTCCGCTGGGTCTGACCTGAGCGACTTGGGGATAATGCAGCCCGAGGGGCGCCCCCAACAAAGTAAGCTAAAAACATGAGCAAAAGGGATACACGCCGCAGGGACGGACCCACGCGGCCTGGGAATGATGCAGCCCTGAGGGCGCTCCCAGCTGGAAACGAAACTTGAAAGATGTCACTTGATGATGTTGAAGACGAAGGGGTGTTGGTGTAGCAGACTCGGTGGGCTGCGGGAGCCGATCCACACGAGCCCCCAGGCCCTGGGGCCTCGTGAGGCTTCGGAGGCGTTGGTGGCTCCTCGGGGACCATCTCCATCTCCGCCAGGGCTGCGGAACGCCTGACCTCTTGAGCCTCCAGGATGCCCCTCATGAGGCGCTGGTACATGGCAGCCGCGTTCGGCAAGCCATAAGGCATGCGAACGTAGCTGTGGGGTGGACCTCCGCAGCGCCCCACTTGCGAGGGCCAGTGGCGCTCCTGAGAGGCGGTTTGGTTGAGCCCTGGTATGTCGATGCATACGCGCAGCCCATCATCCTCGCCTGGATGAGGGGCCACAGCGGGTAGGCGGTGGCTACCTCTCGTGACTCTTGACTCCTGTAGCTCCTAAACGGCCTTGCTGACGAACTCCTGAGGGTTTGGCCCTCCTTGCCTTGCTCCTTCTTGAGGGAAACGTGCTTCGAAGCACGCCTCCAAGTGGTGCCCAAGCGCCTCCCTCGTGACCTTGGCGAGGTCGGCGGCCCTCTAGGGGAGAGCCCCCGAGCCCTGCCTAAGGAGGGCGCCGGGCGTGCTTCCCTATGCGATGGAAGGAGGTTCCCCCTGGGCAGACGCGGGCCCTGAGGGGCCTGTCTCCTGAGGGGCCGGATCAGACGATGTCTTCTTCTTCTTGGGGGCGGCTTCGGGAAGCCTCCTGCTTCCGCGATCCGGGTCTTCCAGTGATGCGGCCTGAAAGGCTCGTTCCAGGGAGCACACTGCGTCTTTCTCTTCGCAGGGCACCATGATGACTCCACCACTTCCTGGCATCTTGAGGACGTTGTAGCCGTGGTGGGTTACGGCCATGAACTTGGCCAGCGCTGGCTACCCGAGGATGGCATTGTACGGCAGGCGAATGTGGGCGACATCGAAGTCGATGAGCTCGGTGCGGTAGTTGTCGCGCACCCCGAAGGTGACAGGGAGGCGGACCTGCCCGATCGGGACCGTGGAGCCGTCGGTGACTCCGGAGAAAGGCTTAGTTGGCTGAAGCTGATTGTAGGTCACTTGGGGATTGTTGAATGTTTCCACGGACAGGACGTTGAGCCCTGCCCCGCCATCGATGAGGGTCATAGTGACTATCACGTTGCTGATGATTGGGGAACAAAGCATGGGAAGAACTCCGGCGGTGGCGGTGCACTTGAGCTGATCAGCTGAGCTGAATGTGATGGTGCACGCCGACCACCTGAGAGGGCGCGTGGCCTCGAGCTTGGGGAGGACTGCATTTACTTCACGGGCGAATTGCTTGAAGATGCGTTGAGAGGCTGGGGCTTGAGCTCCGCCCAGGATGCAGGCGATCGCACGTGGCTCCTGGAAGCCCCCAGCCCCTTCGTCCTGATGACGGTCCTCATTTCTCCTTGGCTGCGGCGGCAATGGAGGGAGGCCTGCGTTGCCTTGCGGGCGATCCTCATGAGGCTGATCCCTCTAGGCTCCCTCGCGAGGCGGGTCCTGCCAGTGATCCTCGCGAGGTTGGTCGCGCCACCCTTGGCGAGGGCCGCGGTCTTCCCAGCGTCCTGCGTTCCTTCCTCCTCCCCGACCGTAGCCCCGGTCGCTGCGGTTGGGACGTCGGCCGACCCTTCCTTCACGCACGGCTCGGAGCTCTTGGCATTCATTGGTGTTGTGGGTGTGGAGGTCATGGTACACGCAGTATTGGCTGCCCTTGGAGGATTCGGGCTGGTCTCTGCCCCGCTTGGTGTCCGGTTCTGCTGCGAGCACAGCAGCTCCCTTGCGCTTCACGTCCTTGGCCTTGGGTTTCTTCTCTTCTGGATCTGCGGCAGGCAGCTCGAGGAGGGAGAGACACCCTTCCTCAACCCTGGCGCACTTGGTCGCCAAGTTGAACAGCTCCAAGGAAGTGCACAGATCTTCATGCATTGCAAGCTCCTCCTTCATCTTGACGTCGCCCACGCCGTCGGAGAAGGCTGAGATGATGGCCTCCTCGGTCACCTTGGGAATCTTGAGGCGCGCGTTGTTGAAGCGCTGGATGTACTTCTGTAGGGTTTCCCCTGGTTGCTGCTTGATACAGCGCATGTCGCTCACGGCGGGTGGCCGGTCGCGAGTACCCTAGAAGTTGGCGATGAAGAGGCTGCGCATCTCGTCCAAGGAGGAGATCGTGCCTGGGGCGAGGTTCAGGAGCCAAGTGCGGGCCCCATCCTTGAGCGCCATGGGAAACCAGTTCGCCATGACCTTCTCGTCTCCGTTGGCAGCTTCGATGCCCAGCTCGTAGAGCTAGAGGAACTCTGCAGGGTCAGCCGTACCGTCGTAGCGAGGAGGCAGGTCCGGCTTGAACTTGACGGGCCACGCGATGCTGCGCAGCTCGGTGGTGAAGGCGCGGCAGCCCGCTGTGGCCACGGGGGGCCTTGGGTGATGAAGTGCTTGGTCCTGCGGGTCCCCATGCGCTGCAGCTGCGAGCAGCGTGGGGTCTTGAAGTGCTGGAGCAGGAGCGTGGTCGCGATGAGCCGGGGCAGGGAGCGCTCGAGCAGCTTCTCGCGGGCGAGGAACTTCTTGGTAGCTTTGCTCTTGCCGCGCTGGCGCCTGACGGAGCAGGTTCCGCCCAGGGGCCACGCGCCTTGGGGCCAGGGCACCTTCTTGATGGGGAGACGGCTGAGGCGCCCCCGGAGCTTCGTCGCCCGCACAGGGCGGGGCGCGGTGCAGCGAGAAGGACGGCACGGGGGATCCCCCTGCAACGCGGACGAGCTCAGTGACTCGGTCAAGCCACTCTTCGTAGACGTCGTCGACCGGACGGTAGCGCGGGAGCTCGTTTGCCGCGATGAGCGTAGATCGAGCCTCCATGGCCGCGCGAGGCATGCGGGACGAAGAACCAGCTGGGGTGAGTGAGGGGGTAGCGGTGCGGCCGTCTCGCCTCATGGATGGATGCTGGGATGATGCTTGCTGCTCGTTCCCCGCCGGTCCGGTGGCGGCGTTGACGGCGGGTGACGGGGAACGATGAGGGCGCCCGCCGACGGGAGCCGTCTGGGCGACGCGGGAAGCGAGGGTGGCTCGGCGCTCAGCGCGGGCCCGATGAGCGTCAGACATGGATGCAATGGTCGGAGAAGAACATGGCGATGGAAGAAAAATTCCGGCGCACCCCTACCTGGCGCGTCAAATGTCGGATTTCGGGTTCCAGCAGACCCTTGAGGTTCGAACACTGGGGTGCGCGCGGAGATTTCGCCCTCTACCTACCTGCTCCTCACCGACTCGCTAGGATCTAAACTACGAAAGGAACAACACAAGAGACACAGAGTTTATACTGGTTCAGGCTACCATTGCGGTGTAATACCCTACTCAAGTGTGTGGTGTGGTGGATTGCCTCTTGGGCTGTTGATGAACAATACAAGGAAGAACAGTCTCGCGAGGTTCCGTTCTTGGCTGGTGTGATGAACTGCTAGGAGGAGTTCAGTCGCTCTCTCTACTGGTTTTCTCCCTTCTCTACCCTGGGGGTGGCTAGTCCTATGTATAGGCAAAGGCCCTGGGCCTCTTCCCAAATATTGAGCGGGAAGGGCGCCAACAATTGGCCATTTTGAAGGGGAACATCGGGTACACTTATCCTGACTAAAGTTGGTCCTCGCCTGTCAAAGGCTCTGGTGATGACGCCTGCTTGGGCTCCACAATGACTTCCTTCCTGCCGTTGGGCTGGTCTTGGTTTTGTTGCACCGAAATGGATGCCTTTCCTTGATGCTCTCGCCTGCGCTTTCTCCCTTTGCACCGAAGAGGAAAGGAGGACACTGCGCGGGCTGGCGCCCGACTGGCGCCCTTGGTCGTCATGGCTTGCGTCATGAGCTCCTCGTGAGGTACCCCGCCTTGAACTCTCCGCCTCCTCGTGAGCCAGCCTGATGAGGCCGTGCCTGAGGAAGCTCCTTGTCATCCGCCCCGCGAGGCTTGGCCCCTCGCGAGGGTCTTGGGCTTGTGTTGATGAAGACGGGCCGTGCTGGGCCCCCTTTTGAGCCATGCCATAGGCTGCAGGTAGGCATGTCTGGGGACCCCGTTCCCAGAACGCCGATAGGATAAAGGGGACTTGATACTTTAATGCTATGGTTGGGTTTTACCTTAATGAATCTTTAGTAGTTTTGGAGCTTGCTAGAGTTCCAATCATAAGTGCATATGATCCAAGAAGAGAAAGTATGTTAGCTTATGCCTCTCCCTCAAATAGAATTGCAACAGTGATTACTGGTCTAGTTATCGATTACCTTGGACAAATAACAAAAAGCTCTCTACTAATACTTACTTTATTGCATCTTTATCTAAACAGCCTCTGCTTTTTATTTACATGTTCTTTATTATCTTGCAAACCTATCCTATCACACCTACAAAGTACTTCTAGTTTCATACTTGTTCTAGGTAAAGCGAACGTCAAGCATGCGTAGAGTCGTATCAGTGGCCGATAGGACTTGAGAGAGTATTTGTTCTACCTTTAGCTCCTCGTTGGGTTCGACACTCTTACTTATCGAAAGAGGCTACAACTATCCCGTATACTTGCGGGTCATCAAGACCTTTTTCTGGCACTGTTGCCGGGGAGTCATAGCGTGGGGTGAATATTCTTGTGTGTGCTTGTTTGCTTTATCACTAAGTAATTTTTATTTTCTGTTCTAAGTTGTTCTCTATCTTTAGTTATGGATATGAAACACAAAATACCAAAAAAATTAGGTGTACTTGTGTAACATCCCGGATGTAACTTTCCATCTTTGTAACTCCAACTCTTGCCATTTTCGGCTATGTGCTATGGTATTCCCTCCGTGGTCGGGTTTTTTCTTTTGTTTTGCATTTTTTTCATGTCATGCATTTCATATCATGTCATCATGTGCATCTCATTTGCATACGTGTTCGTCTCATGCATCCGAGCATTTTCCCCGTTGTCCGTTTTGCATTCTGACACTCCCACATGCACCGGAGCACCCCTCTTGTCTCTTTTCGTGTGCGGGTGTTAAAACGATCTCGGAATGGGACGAGGCTTGCCAAGTGGCCTTGGTACACCACCGGTAGACCACCTGCCAAGGTTCGAGTCATTTGGAGGTCGTTTGATACTCCAACGGTTAACCGGGTAACCGCGAAGGCCTCTAGTGTGTTGCAGCCCAACACCCCTCCAAAGCAGCCCAATAACCCATCTACGTCACTTCCATGCTCTCCGTCGTCGGATCACGATCGTGTGGGCGAAAACCGCACTCCATTTGGAGCCTCCTAGCTCCCTCTACCTATAAAAACACCCCTCCTCCCGAAATTTCGGGTCATTCCACCCCTAACCCTAGCAGATTCGTCCCCGCCGCCACCGGACATGTCCGGGTCGCCCCGCCGCCGCCACGTGGCCCCAGCCATCGCGCGCCGCCGCCGGCCCGCTCGGCCCGTGCGGGGCCTCCGCGGCCCGCCGCCGCCGCCCGCTCCCGAGGCCGCGCCGTGTCGCCGTCCTCCGCGCCATCCCGGCGTCCCGCGCCTCCGACCGCCTCCGCCGTCGCCGTCCTCCACGCCGCCCC
>NC_041391.1:185368093-185370323 GCF_002162155.2 Triticum dicoccoides | reverse complement strand
GTCCCGCGTCTCCGCCGTCGTCCCGCCTCGCTGCCCCGGCACATCGGCGCCGCCGCCCGCCGTCCCGGCCGCCGCATCCGCCCGGCCGGCCCGTCCTCCTCCGGCCCGTCCTCCTCCGGCCATCCTATTCTCCGGCGAGGCTCCGGCGCCGCCTCGATCCGTGCGCCGAGCAGGATCCAGATCTGAGACTAGGGTTGACTTCTTTCTCCCTTGAAATCCTCTAAGTCATTTTCTGTTACATTTATTTGGCCATATTCATCGCATCATAACTCCGTCACCATAGCTCCATTTCGTGCGCATGATATATCGAATTGTTCGTCTCGATGAGTACATCATTTTATCTCATTGCATCATTGTCATTTGAGTTTGTCTTGATGCCCGAAATGCTGTTGGAAGAGGGCTATGTGATGTTAGTTTCAGATTCTTATCAGAACATGCATGTTTGTCATTTTTGCCATGATTGATGTGTGCATCTTATGAACTTGAGCCCTACATATGTTTTGAACTATGCCATGCCATCTTTACAGGGGTGTATGCCATGTATTTTTGTGATCAATGTGGTGACTAGCACAAGCATGTAAACTAGGCTCCGTGATGTTGCTATTTTTAGTCCCTGTTCTGCGGTTATTTTTATGCCATGTAAACCTGATGCTACAGAGAGATCCATGCTTATTTTGAGATACTTCAGTAAGGGTGTTTTGAACATATGGTTATGCTCTATCCATTCATGCCCCTTTTTGAAATTATTTATTAGTCTAGCATGTCATTTTCGTGCTCTACTTTTGCTACAAAATGTTTCCTGGCAGATTGTTTACATGTTATTCAATTTTGCCAAGGTTATTGTAGTTGATCCGTGTATGCTATGATGTTGTTCTTGCCATGTATAGCTTCTATGCCATGTCTTCTTGATGGAAGTATGCTTAGTTTATCATGAAATGCTCTGTAGTGAGTGCATCGAGCTCACAAAGATGCCTTCATAATTCTGTCAATGCCATGTCCTGCTTGCTGAATCTGTTAACGAAACTTGCTATGTTTACATGGGTGCCATCATTTCTTCTGATCCTTTTTGGCTCATGGTCAGTAAGAGACTTTTGTTCTATGCTTTGAGTAGAATCATGTCATGCCTTGTTTGCAATTATAAGTTCCTGTAGCATGTTGATTCCTTGATCTGAACATTGCTACCTGATGTTGTTTATGCCATGTCCAACCTAATATCTTTTGCACTTTTACCATGCTTGTTTGAAGCTGCTATGGTGTGATTTAGCCGCAGCTCAGTATTCCTCTTTTGTTAAGCATCTCCTGTAGATCACTGCCATATGCTTTGTTTTTATGTTGGGGTGCTGTAGCAAATGTTTCTTGTTGCATGCCAAGTAGCATCGTGCTGTTAATCGCAGATTTGTGTCATTCTTGTTTTGCTTGCCATTTGCAAACCGTGCATCCTATTCCGGTGATTCTTATATCGATTTCAACCGAAATCATCTCATCTTTCCAGCGGCATACTTGGTTTGTCAAGTTGATGCCTTGTTCATCATTTTTCCTTCCGGAGCACGCATATGCATTGCATAACACATCTCGCATATCATGTCATGTATTGCATCATGTTGCTTGTGCATTGCCCCATGTTTGATTGTGGTTCCATTGCTTGTGTTCTTGCTTTGGGTAGAGCCGGGAGACGAGTACGGGCACGAGGAACCTGTTGAGAACACTTACGAGGATCAAGCCTTCGACAACTCTGAGAACTTTGCAGGCAAGATGACCATACCTTCGATATCACTTCTATCTTTGCTTTGCTAGTTGCTCGCTCTATCGCTATGTTAGCTCTACCTACCACTTGGTTACCATGCCTCCCATATTGCCATGTCAAACCTCTAATCACCCTGTCCTATGCAAACCGTTGTTTAGCTTTGTCACCGCTTTTGCTCAGCCCCTCTTATAGCGTTGCTAGTTGCAGGTGAAGATGAAGTTTGTTCCTTGTTGGAACATGGATACTTTGGGATATCACAGTATCTCCTGTTTAATTAATGCACCTTATATACTTGGTAAAGGGTGGAAGGCTCGGCCTTATGCCTGGTGTTTTGTTCCACTCTTGCCGCCCTAGTTTCCGTCATACCGGTGTTATGTTCCTTGATTTTGCGTTCCTTACGCGGTTGGGTGATTTATGGGACCCCCTTGACAGTTCGCTTTGAATAAAACTCCTCCAGCAAGGCCCAACCTTGGTTTTACCATTTGC
>NC_041391.1:185360567-185367746 GCF_002162155.2 Triticum dicoccoides | reverse complement strand
CCCCCGGGCCAGTGCTCCTTCGAGTGTTGGTCTGAACAGGGCAGACTGCGGGGCCACCACGGGGCAACTCGAGGGCTGGTTTTACTCGTAGGCTGACCTATCCGTTATGCCCGGAGAACGAGATATGTGCAGCTCCTATCGGGATTTGTCGGCACATCGGGCGGCTTTGCTGGTCTTGTTTTACCATTGTCGAAATGTCTTGTGAACCGGGATTCCGAGACTGATCGGGTCTTCCCGGGAGAAGGTTTATCCTTCGTTGACCGTGAGAGCTTATGATGGGCTAAGTTGGGACACCCCTGCAGGGTATATTATATTTCGGAAGCCGTGCTCGCGGTTATGAGGCAGATGGGAATTTGTTAATGTCCGGTTGTAGATAACTTGACACTTGACTTCATTAAAATGCATCAACCGTGTGTGTAGCCGTGATGGTCTCTTCTCGGCGGAGTCCGGGAAGTGAACACGGCTTGGGTTATGTTTGACGTAAGTAGTTTCAGGATCACTTCTTGATCGCTTCTAGCTTCTCGACCGATGCGTTGCTTCTCTTCTCGCTCTCACTTGCGTATGCTAGCCACCATATATGCTTAGTGCTTGCTGCAGCTCCACCATATTACCCCTTTCCTACCTACAAGCTTAAATAGTCTTGATCTCGCGGGTGTGAGATTGTTGAGTCCTTGTGACTCACAGATTCTACCAAAACAGATGTAGGTGCCGAGGATACCAGCGCAAGTGGCGCAACCGAGATCAAGTGGGAGTTTGACGAGGATCTTGGTCGTTACTATGTTTCGTTTCCAGATGATCAGTAGCGGAGCCCAGTCGGGACGATCGGAGATCTAGCATTTGGGGTTGTCTTCTTTTCATTTGGATTTGACCGTAGTCGGTCTATGAGTGTATTTTGAATGATGTATGGATTAAATTATGTATTGTGTGAAGTGGCGATTGTAAGCCAACTCTCTTTATCCCATTCTTGTTCATTACATGGGATTGTGTGAAGATGACCCTTCTTGCGACAAAACCACCATGCGGTTATGCCTCTAAGTCGTGCTTCGACACGTGGGAGATATAGCCGCATAGTGGGCATTACAAGTTGGTAATTAGAGCCATCCCCGACTTAGGAGCCCCCTGCTTGATTTTTTGCTGGCGTTGTTGAGTCTAGAACAAAAAAAATGTTTTGAGTCTTAGGATTATATATATCGGAGAGTAGGATTCTTTTTACTCCTCAGTCCCTTCTTCGCTCTGGTGAGGTCTCCTGACGTAGAAGTTTTGACTTTTCTCTCCTCAAATTTCACTAAAAAAATTTAGGATCACACGGTATCTTGGAATCGTTCCGATGGTTTTGTGACGAGAACATTGTTCTTGGTGCCTCCTGACATTTAGGGGTTGTGGCAGTGTCCCGGGGAGTTGAGCTCCGAGGTGTTGTCATCACAATTTTATCATTGCAGTTCTGGAATACCTGAGTTTTGCCGACATCGAAAATCTCTTTTATGCAGTTGTTGGTGAGATAACCTCGACGTCACCCAGTACTGGGGAGTTCGGGAGTATTGCCATAACTCGTCTAACAGATGCTTTTCGAAGGTTGAGGTACACGATTTCCGAAGGTTTCTTGGTTATGTGTTGACGGATGGATACAGCTGGATGTAGGGATTGTTAGTTTGGGTGAGATATATTGCTTCCCCTGTATCCCCAACACCTGATTGCATAACCAGAAAGTTTCGGGAGTTTATAGGTGGGATTCAAGTAGCTCTAGCATTTCTTCCCGCAGATATTTGGTTTGTGATTGGGTAATCCTTACCACTTATTTGTTCCAGTTGTACCTTGTTATTTTCATTCATCAATCTCTTATCAAGTGGCTTCTCAACTTAATGGATGTGATGTTTACTTTGGAATTAATTCGTTCATCGTTGTTCGAATGTTTATTGTGAAGACTATATGTTGCAATTTCTATCCGTTGATTCAACTTGTCTTTCTGTCTATCAAGATGCTAAAAGATGTCAGCCTCTTCAGGATGGCTCCGCCAACGCGTCAGAATCCGGAACGCAATGATGGGAGTCAGGCGAACCCTCCACCTCCACCTCCGCCTCCGGAGGCATGGCAAACTTTGATGGCAACCACAAACGCCAACGCTCAGTTGTTGATCCAGCTGATGCAAGAGCGCAACCAAGGCCAAGGCAACCAAGGGAATCAAGGTCAAGGGCAGTTCAACCATCAGCCTTAGTTTCCTACCCTCAACCAGTTCCTTGCAAATCAGCCGAAGTCTTTCAGCTACTATGTCGAGGCCACAGACGCCGCCGATTGGCTCGTGGATATCAACAAGCATTTCGATTGCAGCAATGTCAGGCCTGAGGACTACGTCAAGTTCGCTTCTTTTCAGCTCAAGGATCAAGCAGCTGATTGGTTCCAGCAATACAAGGATTCAAGAGGAGGTCGAGTGATTACTTGGACTGACTTTTGTCGGGACTTTAAAGCTCACCACATTCCTACCAGTGTTGTTGAGAGCAAGCGTGAGGAGTTCCGCAATCTCAAGCAAGGCAACATGTCAGTGTACGAATACAACAAGCAGTTTCAGAAACTTGCTCGCTTTGCTAAACAAGACGTTTCGGATGAAAAGAGTATGATCTATCAATTCAGAGGTGGCCTCAGAGAGGATCTGCAGTTAGCTCTTGTTCTTGTTGAGCCTACTCAGTTTGATCAATTCTACAATATGGCCCTCAAGCAAGAAGGTGCTCAGCTCAAGTGTGAGGCTTCAAAAAGAGAATTAGGGATACAGTTCAGTCTTCTTCTTCCTCTCAAGTGGCAGCTAAGCAGCAAAAGTTCTACCTTTCTCCTCCTCCGGTTCGTCAGCCTTACCAGCAGAAGAACTTAGGTGGTCGTGGATCTTCCCACCCACCCAACCCAAGGCATCAGAACAAGTCTCGGCCTCAAGCTCCAAGGTCAAATGCTCCTTATCACCGTCCGCTCTCAGAGGTGACTTGCAACAAGTGCCAGTAGAAAGGTCACTACGCGAACAAGTGCTTCAACCAAAGGCGCCTTCCTCCTCCTCCTCCTGTGAGATCTTCAAGCAATGCAGTGGTCAAGCATAATCCTAAGTCTTCAAAGGTGAACATGATGAATGCAGCGCAAGCAGAGGAATCTACTGATGTGATAATGGGTAATCTCTCAGTTAATGATATTCCTGCAAAAGTTTTATTTGATACCAGTGCATCGCATTGTTTCATGTCAACACCGTTCTTTACCAAGCATGATTTCACTTCGGAATATTTGGATAGAACTCTAGCAATTGTTTCCGCTGGCAAGCACATGAATTCTCGTTTGATGGTTCCAAATGTCGGTATCAAGATGGGCGACTATAAATTTCTGTCTTCTTGTTCTTGGTGACTCGGATATTGATCTAATTCTTGGGATGGACTGGCTTTCTAAGCACAAGGCTCAGCTTGATTGTGCTGCCAGGCATATTCTATTGACACACCCTTCTGAGGATGTTATCATCTATGTCGCTCATGATGAAACCATTCAGTTATTTTCTCTCAATGAGAAGGGCGAGTTGGATGCTATTTCTCAAATTCTAGTCGTTTGTGAGTACCAAGATGTCTTTCTAGAAGAGCTTCCGGGTATGCCTCCTCATCGGCCAGTCGAGTTCGTTATTGATCTTGATCCTGGAACTGAACCCATTTGCAAGCGTCCTTACAAGCTTGGACCTGAAGAATTGAAAGAATTGAAGAAACAGCTCGATAAGCAAGAGCGTCTGGGTTTGATCAGACCGAGTTCATCTCCATGGGGTTGTGGAGTTCTTTTTGTCCATAAGAAGGATGGCACGGACCGACTGTGCGTCGATTACCGTCCATTGAACAAGAAGACAATCAAGAACAAGTACCCACTTCCCAACATCAATGAGCTTTTCGAGCAACTCAAAGGTGCTAAAGTATTCTCCAAGCTTGACCTCCGTATGGGTTATCATCAGATTCGCGTTCGTGAACAAGATATTCCCAAGACAGCATTCAGAACAAGCTATGATTCTTATGAATATACTGTCATGTCTTTCGGCCTTGTCAATGCTCCTCCAACATTCTCTCGAATGATGAACTTCATTTTCAACCCCTACACCAATGAATTCGTCTTGGTGTATCTCGATGATATTTTGGTCTTCTCCAAGAATAAGTCGGATCATGCCAAACATTTGCGATTGGTGCTCGACAAGCTCAGAGAGCATCAATTCTATGCGAAGTTTTCCAAATGTGAGTTCTGGCTTGATGAAGTTCTTTATCTTGGTCACATCATCTCCGCCAAGGGCATCGCTGTTAATCCCGAGAAGGTGTCTTCAATTGTGAATTGGGAACCTCCTCAGAATGTCAAGCAGCTCCACAGTTTTCTTGGGCTTGCAAGCTATTGCCGAAGATTCGTTGAGAACTTCTCTAAGATTGCAAAGCCTCTTTCCAACCTCCTCCAGAAGCATGTCAAGTATGTCTGGTCGCCTGAGTGTGACGTTGCTTTCAACACCCTCAAAGAGAAGCTAGTAACAGCTCCTGTCTTGACTCCTCCTAATGAATCCAAACCATTCGAAGTTTCCTGTGATGCTTCCTTGCAAGGTCTCGGTGCTGTGTTAATGCAAGAGAAGAAAGTTGTGGCCTATACCTCTCGTCAGTTGAAGCCCAACGAAAAGAACTACCCCACTCACGATCTTGAGTTGGCGGCAGTTGTCCATGCATTGATAACATGGAGACATCTCTTGTTGGGAAGGAAAGTGGACATTTTCACTGATCACAAGAGTCTCAAGTATATCTTCACTCAACCCAACCTCAACCTCAGACAAACTCGATGGGTCGAAATGATTCAAGAGTACCATCCAAGTATTGAATATACTCCTGGCAAGGCGAATGTGATTGCAGATGCGTTGAGCAGAAAGGCTTATTGCAACAGTTTAATTCTCAAGCCCTTCCAACCGGATCTTTGTGAAGCTTTCCGCAAGCTGAATCTTCAAGTTGTTCCTCAAGGCTTTCTTGCCAACCTCATAGTCTCTCCTACTTTGGAAGATCAAATTCGTGAGGCACAACTCCTGGATACCATGGTGAAGAAGGTGAAACATGGTATCGACAAGGGCATTTCCAAATACAAGTGCTATCGCTTGGATGACAAAGATACTCTTTTCTTCGAGCATCAAATTGTGGTTCCAAAAGGCGATCTGAGAAAAGTCATTATGAACGAGGCACACAATTCCCTTCTATCCATTCATCCTGGAAGAACGAAGATGTACCATGACCTCAAGCAGTCGTATTGGTGGACTCGAATGAAGCGAGAAATTGCTCAATTCGTGAATGAATGTGATGTCTGCAGAAGGGTGAAAGCAGAACACCAAAGACCAGCTGGTCTCCTCCAATCTCTTGTTATTCCATAATGGAAGTTTGATCATATTGAGACGGACTTTGTGACTGGTTTTCCTAAGTCCAAGCGTGGGAATGATGCTATTTTCGTTGTCATTGACAAGCTTAGTAAAGTGGCTCATTTCCTTCCTATCAAAGAATCCATCACAGCAGCTCAGCTGGCAGAGCTATACACCTCCAGAATTGTCTCCTTGCATGGCATTCCACAATTGATCTCTTCAAACCGTGGAAGCATCTTCACTTCTAAGTTATGGGACTCCTTTCAGAAGGCCATGGGCACCAACATTCGTTTCAGCACAGCTTTCCACCCTCAAACAAGTGGCCAAGTCGAGCGAGTCAATCAAATCCTCGAAGACATGCTCAGGGCTTGTGTCATTTCCTTCGGTATGAAGTGGGAAGATTGTCTTCCTTATGCCGAGTTCTCCTACAACAACAGCTTCCAAGCGAGTTCGGGCAAGGCCCCATTCGAAATTCTCTATGGCAGGAAGTGCCGTACTCCTCTCAATTGGTCTGAGACAGGTGAACGCCAACTTCTTGGCAACGACTTGATCACAGAAGCCGAAGAAATGTGCAAAGTCATTCGTGAGAATCTCAAGGCCGCGCAATCGCGCCAGAAGAGCTATTATGATGACAAGCACCATGATGTGGCTTTTGAAATCGGAGACCATGTCTACCTCTGCGTCTCTCCAATGAAAGGCACTTGTCGCTTCGGTATCAAAGGGAAGCTTCCCCTAGATACGTGGGTCCTTTCAAGATAATTGGTAAAAGAGGCGATCTCGCCTATCAACTTGAGCTTCCATCCAATTTTGCAAACGTGCACGATGTGTTTCACGTGTCAGAGCTTCGCAAGTGCTTCAAGACTCCTGAGCGCACTATCAACTTCGAAGAAATTGACCTCCAAGAAGATCTCTCTTATCATGAGCATCCCGTTGCTATTCTTGAAGAAACCTGGGAGCGCGAGGATCACCTCCGTTCTGAATATTCACACCATTCGTGAAAGTGAAGTATTCACACCATTCCGACCGAGAAGCCACCTGGGAGCGCGAGGATCACCTCTGTTCCGAATATTCGGAGTTCTTTCAGTCCTAGATCTCGGGACGAGATCCTCTTGTAGTGGTGGAGTGTTGTAACACCCCGGATGTAACTTTCCATCTTTGTAACTCCAACTCTTGCCATTTTCGGCTATGTGCTATGGTATTCCCTCCGTGGTCGGGTTTTGTCTTTTGTTTTGCATTTTGTTCATGTCATGCATTTCATATCATGTCATCATGTGCATCTCATTTGCATACGTGTTCGTCTCATGCATCCGAGCATTTTCCCCGTTGTCCGTTTTGCATTCTAACACTCCCACATGCACCGGCGCACCCCTCTTGTCTCTTTTTGTGTGCAGGTGTTAAAACGTTATCGGAATGGGACGAGGCTTGCCAAGTGGCCTTGGTACACCACCGATAGACCACCTGTCAAGTTTCGAGTCATTTGCAGGTCGTTTGATACTCCAACGGTTAACCGGGTAACCGCGAAGGCCTCTAGTGTGTTGCAGCCCAACACCCCTCCAAAACAGCCCAATAACCCATCTAAGTCACTTCCATGCTCTCCGTCGTTAGATCACGATCGTGTGGGCGAAAACCGCACTCCATTTGGAGCCTCCTAGCTCCCTCTACCTATAAAAACACCCCTCCTCCCGAAATTTCGGGTCATTCCACCCCTAACCCTAGCAGATTCGTCCCCGCCGCCACCGGACACGTCCGGGTCGCCCCACCACCGCCACGTGGCCCCAGCCACCGCGCGCCGCCGCCGGCCCGCTAGG
>NC_041391.1:185358060-185360273 GCF_002162155.2 Triticum dicoccoides | reverse complement strand
CGTCCCGGCCACCGCCTCCGCCCGGCCGGCCCGTCCTCCTTCGGCCCGTCCTCCTCCGGCCGTCCTCTTGTCCGGCGAGGCTCCGGCGCCGCCTCGATCCGCGCACCGAGCCGGATCCAGATCTGAGACTAGGGTTGACTTCTTTCTCCCCCGAAATCCTCTAAGTCATTTTCTGTTACATTTATTTGGCCATATTCATCGCATCATAACTCCGTCATTGTAGCTCCGTTTCGTGCGCATGATATATCAAATTGTTCGCCTAGATGAGTACATCATTTTATCTCATTGCGTAATTTTCATTTGGGTTCATCTTGATGCCCTAAATGCTGTTGGAAGAGGGCTATGTGATGTTAGTTTCAGATTCTTATCAGAACATGCACTTTTGTCATTTTTACCATGATTGATGTGTGCATCTTATGAACTTGAGCCCTACATATGTTTTGAACTATGCCATGCCCTCTTTACAGGGGTGTATGCCATGTATTTTTGTGATCAATGTGGTGACTAGCACAAGCATGTAAACTAGGCTCCGTGATGTTGCTGTTTTTAGTCCCTGTTCTACGGTTATTTTTATGCCATGTAAACCTGATGCTACAGAGAGATCCATGCTTATTTTGAGATACTTCAGTAAGGGTGTTTTGAACATATAGTTATGCTATATCCATTCATGCCCCTGTTTGAAATTATGGAGTAGTCTAGCATATCATTTTCGTGCTCTACTTTTGCTACAAAATGTTTCCTGGCAGATTGTTTACATGTTATTCAATTTTGCCAAGGTTGTTGTAGTTGATCTGTGTATGCTATGATGTTGTTCTTGCCATGTATAGCTTCTATGCCATGTGTTCTTGATGGAAGTATGCTTAGTTTATCATGAAATGCTCTGTAGTGAGTGCATAGAGCTCACGAAGATGCCTTCATAATTCTGTCAATGCCATGCCATGTTTGCTGAATCTGTTAACGAAACTTGCTATGTTTACATGGGTGCCATCATTTATTCTGATCCTTTTTGGCTCATGGTCAGTAAGAGACTTTTGTTCTATGCTTTGAGTACAATCATGTCATGCCTTGTTTGGCTATTATAAGTTCCTGTAGCATGTTGATTCCTTGATCTGAACATTGCTACCTGATGCTGTTTATGCCATGTCCAACCTGATATCTTTTGCACTTTTCCCATGCTTGTTTGAACCTGCTATGGTGTGATTTAGCCGTAGCTCAGTGTTCCTCTTTTGTTAAGCATCTCCTGTAGATCACTGCAATATGCTTTGTTTTTATGTTGGGGTGTTGTAGCATAGTTTCTTGTTGCATGCCAAGTAGCATCGTGCTGTTAATCGCAGATTTGTGTCATTCTTGTTTTGCTTGCCATTTGCAAACCGTGCATCCGATTCCGGTGATCCTTATATCGATTTCAACCGAAATCATCTCATCTTTCCAGCGGCATACTTGGTTTGCTAAGTTGATGCCTTGTTCATCATTTTTCCTTCCGGAGCATGCATATGCATTGCATATCACATCTCGCATATCATGTCATGTATTGCATCATGTTGCTTGTGCATTGCCCCATGTTTGATTGTGGTTCCATTGCTTGTGTTCTTGTTTGGGTAGAGCCGGGATACGAGTACATGCATGACGAACCTGTTGAGAACACTTACGAGGATCAAGCCTTCGACAACTCTGAGAACTTTGAAGGCAAGATGACCATACCTTCGATATCACTTCTATCTTTGCTTTGCTAGTTGCTCGCTCTATCGCTATGTTAGCTCTACCTACCACTTGGTTACCATGCCTCCCATATTGCCATGTCAAACCTCTAATCACCCTGTCCTATGCAAACCGTTGTTTGGCTATGTCACTGCTTTTGCTCAGCCCCTCTTATAGCGTTGCTAGTTGCAGGTGAAGATCAAGTTTGTTCCTTGTTGGAACATGGATACTTTGGGATATCACAATATCTCCTGTTTAATTAATGCACCTTATATACTGGGTAAAGGGTGGAAGGCTCGGCCTTATGCCTGGTGTTTTGTTCCACTCTTGCCGCCCTAGTTTCTGTCATACCGGTGTTATGTTCCTTGATTTTGCGTTCCTTACGCGGTTGGGTGATTTATGGGACCCCCTTAACAGTTCGCTTTGAATAAAACTCCTCCAGCAAGGCCCAACCTTGGTTTTACCATTTGCCACCTATACCCTTTTTTCCCTTGGGTTTCCGCGAGCCCGAGGGT
>NC_041391.1:185279353-185357642 GCF_002162155.2 Triticum dicoccoides | reverse complement strand
GCAACTCGAGGGCTGGTTTTACTCGTAGGCTGACCTATCCGTTGTGCCCTGAGAACGAGATATGTGCAGCTCCTATCGGGATTTGTCGGCACATCGGGCGGCTTTGCTGGTCTTGTTTTACCATTGTTGAAATGTCTTGCGAACCGGGATTCCGAGACTGATCGGGTCTTCCCGGGAGAAGGTTTATCATTCGTTGACCGTGAGAGCATATGATGGGCTAAGTTGGGACACCCCTGCAGGGTATATTATCTTTCGAAAGCCGTGCCCGCGGTTATGAGGCAGATGGGAATTTGTTAATGTCCGGTTGTAGATAACTTGACACTTGACTTCATTAAAATGCATCAACCGTGTGTGTAGCCGTGATGGTCTCTTCTCGGCGGAGTCTGGGAAGTGAACACGGTTTGGGTTATGTTTGACGTAAGTAGTTTCAGGATCACTTCTTGATCGCTTCTAGCTTCTCGACCGATGCGTTGCTTCTCTTCTCGCTCTCACTTGCGTATGCTAGCCACCATATATGCTTAGTGCTTGCTGCAGCTCCACCATATTACCCCTTTCCTACCTACAAGCTTAAATAGTCTTGATCTTGCGGGTGTGAGATTGCTGAGTCCTCGTGACTCACAGATTCTACCAAAACAGATGCAGGTGCCGAGGATACCAGCGTAAGTGGCGCAACCAAGCTCAAGTGGGAGTTTGACGAGGATCTTGGTCGTTACTATGGTTCGTTTCCAGATGATCAGTAGCGGAGCCCAGTCGTGATGATCGGGGATCTTGCATTTGGGGTTGTCTTCTTTTCATTTGGATTTGACCGTAGTCGGTCTATGAGTGTATTTTGAATGATGTATGGATTAAATTATGTATTGTGTGAAGTGGCGATTGTAATCCAACTCTCTTTATCCCATTCTTGTTCATTACATGGAATTGTGTGAAGATGACCCTTCTTGCGACAAAACCACCATGCGGTTATGCCTCTAAGTCGTGCTTCGACACGTGGGAGATATAGCCGCATCGTGGGCGTTACAACTTGCTACTCATGGAGATGGGGTAACTCCTAAAACCCTCGATTCTCATTATGTGAAAGATATTATGTACTACTTTGATAATCCTGAGAAAACCCCATTCAACTTTATAATGGGAGACACGTTGGATCAACGTGAATACTTTAGGGATTATCGCTCGACACAAAAAAGGAAACTATTGTGGGATCAATTTATTATGTTGCGTTGGTATGCCTAGGATCTATGCTTGAGATATGATATTACTTGTTGCTCTAGGATGAAGGCTCCACACCTTCCCTTTTCATGCAAATTTAATGATAATGAAACCTTAGCTTCTTATGCTAATGGTATATATGATTACTATGATGTGGAACAAATAGAAGAATTTGTTGCTTTTAAGGCTGCTTATGAAATTGAATCTTTGTTTGAAAAGTATGAAGCTTTAGATGATGATGTTTATAGGCCTAAAAATCTTGCTATACTTAGATATTGCTATGAAAATTATGAATACAATTACTATATTAATGCATTTATTGAGAAAGTCTCCGTTGTCCAAGAAGAGACTAATATTTTGCAGGAAGCTATGGAAGAAGAAATTGATAAAACTGTGAGCTCATTGGATGAAAAAGATGATAAGGAGAGCGAAGAACAAAAGGAGGAAGAGTGGATTGATCACCCGTGCCCACCTTCTAATGAGAGTAACTCTTCAACTCATACATTGTTTAATTCCCCTTCGTTCTTACCGAAGGATGATTGCTATGATCCCTTGGATTCTCTTGAAATATCCCTTTTTGATGATGCTTGCTATGCTTGTGGCCAAGATGCCAATATGAATTATGCTTATGGAGATGAACTTGCTATAGTTCCTTATGTTAAACATGAAACTATTGCTATTGCACCCACTCATGATAGTCCTATTATCTTTTTGAATTCTCCCGACTACACTATATCGGAGAAGTTTGTGCTTATTAAGGATTATATTGATGGATTGCCTTTTACCATTGCAGATGATGATTTTGATAGATGTAATATGCATGTGCTTGCTGCTCCTACTTGCAATTATTATGAGAGAGGAACTACATCTCCGCCTCTTTATGTTTCCAACATGATAGAATTGCAAGAAACTGCTTATACTATGCATTGGCCTTTACTATGTGTGCATGAATTGTTCTTTTATGACATGCCGATGCATAGGAAGAGAGTTAGACTTCGTTTTTGCATGATATATGTTACTTTGTTCTCACTACTAAATTACAAATCATTGTTAATTAAAATTGGCTTTGATATACCTTGGGATCCGGGTGGATTCATTACTTGAGCACTATATGCCTAGCTTAATGGCTTTAAAGAAAGCGCTGCCAGGGAGACAACCCGGAAGTTTGAGAGAGTCATTTATTTCTTTTGAGTGATTTTATATAGTTTAAAAACAAAAAATAAAGAGGGGAACATAAAACCTTTTCAAAAAGGAAAGTGAAAGTGAGAGAGACAAGCATTGTTGAAGTGGGAGAGCTCCTTGAACTTTGTTCATGCTCACGGAAACTTTGTGAATCTTAATTACAGAAATTTTTCATCAAAAATAATTATCCCCTTGTACAATTCCTTTGTATTATAAAAATATTGTGCTAAGGTTTGCCTTTAAAATGTTTACAATGCTTGTTGGTTTGTACGGTGTAGGACAGAAACTTTGGATGTAGTGCACGATTTTTCATTTTTAACTGGAACATCAATTGGCTCTGATTCCTTTTGCAATGTCTTGATATGCGACTTGTTTATTTTTCCTAATTTTGTTATAATTTATGGGGTACCATAAGTATGGTGGATGTTCAGATTGCTACAGACTGTTCTGTTGTTGACAGATTCTGTTTTTGATGCATAGTTTGCTTGTTTTGATGAATCTATCAATTGTATCAGTGGATTAAGCCATGGAAAAGCTATATTACAGTAGACATAATGCAGAAACAAAATATGAATTGGTTTGCAACAGTACTTAGTGTGGTGATTTGCTTTATTACACTAACGGATATTACCGAGTTTTCTGTTGAAGTTTTGTGTGGATGTAGTGTCTAATCGAGGATGTCTCAATATGAGGAAAAGGAAGAGAGGCAAGAGCTCAAGCTTGGGGATTCCCGAGGCACCCCAAGTAAATATTAAAGGATACTCAAGCGTCTAAGCTTGGGGATGCCCCGGAAGGCATCCCCTCTTTCTTCAACAAGTATCGGTATGTTTTCGAATTCGTTTCGTTCATGCATTATGTGCAAGTCTTGGAGCGTCTTTTGCATTTAGTTTTCACTTTTATTTTATGCACCATGCTGGTATGAGATATTCCTTGGTTGATTTATAGAATGCTCATTGCACTTCACTTAAATCTTTTGAGTATGGCTTTATAGAATGCTTCATGTGCTTCACTTATATCATTTGAAGTTTGGATTGCCTGTTTCTCTTCACATAGGAAACCGCCATTTGTAGAATGCTCTTTTGCTTCACTTATATTTGTTAGAGCGTGGGAATATCTTTTGTAGAAAGAATTAAACTCCCTTTCTTCACTTATATCTTTTTAGAGAGATGACAGGAATTGGTCATTCACATGGTTAGTCATAAAATCCTACATAAAACTTGTAGATCACTGAATATGATAAGTTTGATTCCTTGCAATAGTTTTGCGATATAAAGGTGGTGATATTAGAGTCGTGCTAGTTGAGTAATTGTGAAATTGAGAAATACTTGTGTTGAGGTTTGCAAGTCCCGTAGCATGCACGTATGGTGAACCGTTATGTAACGAAGTTGGAGCATGAAGTGTTTTTTGATTGTCTTCCTTATGAGTGGCAGTCGGGGACGAGCGATGGTCTTTTCCTACCAATCTATCCCCCTAGGGGCATGCGTAGTAGTACTTTGATTCGAGGGCTAAGTAGACTTTTGCAATAAGTATATGAGTTCTTTATGACTAATGTGAGTCCATGGATATACGCACACTCACCTTTCCACTTTGCTAGCCTCTATTGTGCCGCGCAACTTTCGCCGGTGCATCAAAACCCCATGATATGATATGCATCACACATAAGCCTCCTTATATCTTCCTCAAAACAGCCACCATACCTACCTATTATGGCATTTCCATGGCTATTCCGAGATATATCTCCATGCAACTTCCATCATCATCATATACATGACTTGAGCATTCATTGTCATATTGCTTTGCATGATCATAAGATAGCTAGCATGATGTTTTCATGGCTTGTCCGTTTTTTGATGTCATTGCTATGCTAGATCATTGCACATCCCATGACACCGCCGGAAGCATTCATATAGAGTCACATCTTTGTTCGAGATATCGAGTTGTAATATTGAGTTGTAAGTAAATAAAAGTGTGATGATCATCATTATTAGAGCATTGCCCGAGTGAGGAAAGGATGATGGAGACTATGATTCCCCCACAAGTCGGGATGAGACTCTGGACTTTATGAAAAATAAAAGAGGCCAAAGAAGCCCAAATAAAAATAAGAGGCCAAAGAAGCCCACCAAAAAGAAATAATAATAATAATAATAATAATAATAATAATAATAATAATAAAAGAAAATATGAGAGAAAAAGAGAGAAGGGGCAATGTTACTATCCTTTTATCACACTTGTGCTTCAGAGTAGCACCATGTTCTTCATATAGAGAGTCTCTTGAGTTATCACTTTCATATACTAGTGGGAATTTTCATTATAGAACTTGGCTTGTATATTCCGATGATGGGCTTCCTCAAACGCCTGAGGTCTTCATGAGCAAGCAAGTTGGATGCACACCCACTTAGTTTCCAGTTTGAGCTTTCATACACTTATAGCTCTTAGTGCATCCATTGCATGGCAATCCCTACTCGCTAACATTGATATCTATTGATGGGCATCTCCATAGCCCGTTGATATGCCTAGTTGATGTGAGATTATCTTCTCCCTTTTTGTCCTCACAACCACCACAATATACCACGATAGTGCTATGTCCATGGCTTGCGCTCATGTATTGCGTAAGAGTTGAAAAAGCTGAAGCGCGTTAAAAAGTATGAACCAATTGCTCGGCTCGTCATCCGGGTTTTGCATGATTTGAATGCTTTGTGTGATGAAGATGGAGCATAGCCAGACTATATGATTTTGTAGGGATGAGCTTTCTTTGGCTATGTTATTTCGATAAGACATAATTGCTTGGTTGGTATGCTTGAAGTATTATTGTTTTTATGTCAAATGATAGACTATTGCTTTGAATCACTCATATCTTAATATTCATGCCATGATTAGACACATGATCAAGATTATGCTAGGTAGCATTCCACATCAAAAATTATCTTTTTTATCATTTACCTACTCGAGGACGAGCAGGAATTAAGCTTGGGGATGCTGATACGTCTCCGTCGTATCTATAATTTTTGATTGTTCCATGCCAATATTCTACAACTTTCATATTCTTTTGCAACTTTTTATACTATTTTTTTTGGACTAACATATTGCTCCAGTGCCCAGTGCCAGTTCCTGTCTGTTGCAAGTTTTATGTTTCGCAGAAACCCCATATCAAACGGAGTCCAAATGGGATAAAAATGGACGGAGAATTATTTTGGAATATTTGTGATTTTTGGGAGGAAGAATCAACGCGAGACGATGCCCGAGGTGGCCACAAGATAGGGGACCACGCCCACTTAAAGTGGGCGCGCCCCCCACCCTCGTGGGCCACTGATACGTCTCCAACGTATCTATAATTTATGAAGTATTCATGCTATTATATTATCCATCTATGATGTTTTATATGCATTTATATGTCATTTTATATGATTTTCGGGACTAACCTATTAACCTACAGCCCAGTGCCAGTTTCTGTTTTCTCCTTGTTTTAGTGTTTTACACAAAAGGCATACCAAACGGAGTCCAATTGACATGCCAATTTTTGAGGATTTTTTATGGACCAAAAGAAGACTACGGAGCATCGGAGTTGGGCCAGAAGAGTCCCGGGCTGCCCACGAGAGTGGGGGCCGCGCCCCCCTATCTCGTGGACAGCCCGAAGACACCCCTGACGTGAAACCAATGCTAAAAATTCCTATAAATAGAGAAACCTTCGGGAATTAACCTAGATCAGAAGTTCCGCCGCCGCAAGCCTCTGTAGCCACGAGAAATCAATCTAGGCCCTCTCTAGCACCCTGCCGGAGGGGGCCATCATCACCGGAGGCCATGGAGGAGGATTTCTGAGGGGCCATCATCTCCATGAAGGCCAAGGACCAGAGGGGGAAATCCATGGAGGAGGAAGCACAAGGGGGAGAACCTCTCCTCCTCTCTCTTGGTGGCACCGGAGTGCCATCGGGAGGGGAATCATCGCCGCGGTGATCGTCTTCATCAACATCACCATCATCATCACCATCCTCATCTCTTTTACGCGGTCCACTCTCCCGCACCCCGCTATAATCCCTACTTGAACATGGTGCTTTATGCTACATATTATGATCCAATGATGTGTTGCCATCCTATGATGTTTTGAGTAAATATCTTTTGTCTTTGGGTTGATTGATGATCTAGATTGGTATGAGTTGTATGTTTCACTTTGATGTTGTCCTATGGTGCCCACCATGTCGCGCAAGCGTGAGGGATTCCCGCTGTAGGGTGTTGCAATACGTTCATGATTCGCTTATAGTGGGTTGGTGAGTGACTGAAACACAAACCCGAGTAAGGGGGTTGTTGCGTATGGGAATAAAGAGGACTTGATGCTTTAATGCTATGGTTGGGTTTTACCTTAATAATCTTTAGTATTTGCGGACGCTTTCTAGAGTTCCAATCATAAGTGCATATGATCCAAGTAGAGAAAGTATGTTAGCTTTTGCCTCTCCCTCATATGAAATTGCAATAGTGATCACCGGTCTTGTTAACAATTGCCTAGGATAATTCCGCACACCGATCCACCATTATTCCACACTCGCTATTTATATTATTTAGTAATATATTCTAATTTTATCATAACAGCACCTACTTTTATATCTTAGCTCTCTGATATCATACAAAGTTATCCTCTTTATACCCACAACACGGTTTTATTTCTTGTTTCTAGTTGGAAGCAAACGTTCGGTGCACGTAGAGCCATATCAGTGGCAGATAGGGTTTGAGAGAATATTGATCTTACCTTTGGATCCTTGTGGGTTCGACACTCCATACTTATCACTTCCACCTTTGGGAATTGCTACGATGATTCCCTGCACTTGGGGATTATCAAGCTCTTTTCTGGCGCCGTTGTTGGGGAGCAATAGCGTGGGGTTGATATTTTCGTGTGGGCTTGTTTGCTTTCTTCCCTAAGTAGATTTTGTTTTTCCTTTTTTGTTTCTGTATAGTTGTAGGTGAAAACATACAAAAAAATTCAAAAGGATGAAAATACCAAAAAAAATTACTTGCCTCTCATGCCTAAAAACGTTTTTCAAAAAGAGAAGTGATTGGAAAGTTATGCCTTGAAGAAGTGAGGGTCGACCTTGAGCACTCGTGTTCATGCTCACGGAAACAATGTAGAATTTTTCATGGAAGTTTCTCTGTAAATAATTATCCCCATTTATATATCCTTTGTATTATAAAAATATTGTGCCTAGCTTTGGTTTTAGTTTGATAAGATTACTTGCTTACTATGTGCAGAACAAAAGCAGAAACTTTGGCTGTAGTGCATGAATTTACGTTTTTACTAGAAAGTCAAATGGGTCTGAAACTTTTTGCAAATTAATTCTGTACAAATTGTTAAAATTGTCAAATTTATTTCATAATTTTTGGAGTTACAGAAGTTTACTAAACTTCCAGATTACTATAGACTGTCCTGTTCTTAACAGATTCTGTTTTTCGTGTGTTGTTTGCTTATTTTGATGCACCTATGGCTAGTATGTAGGGTATGAACCATAGAGAAGTTGGAATACAGTAGGTTTAACACCAATATAAAGAAAGTTTGAGTTAATTACAGTACCTTAAAGTGGTAGTTTGCTTTATTACACTAACGGATCTCACAAGGTTTTGTTTAAGTTTTTGTGAATGAAGTGTTTGAAGAACGAGGAGTTACCGATGTGAGAAGAATAAAGAGAGACAAGAGTTCAATCTTGGGGATGCCCAAGGCACCCCAAGTAAATATTTCAAAGGATACTCAACCATCTAAGCTTGGGGATGCCCCAGTTGCATCCCATCTTTCTTCTTCAACAAATATCGGTATACCTCGGTTTTTGTTTTGTTCACATTGTTTGAGTCCTTTGTGTTTTTATTTTTCTTTAAAAATCATGCTAGTATGAGATAGATCTTCATTGATTTATAGAATACTTCATGTGCTTCACTTATATCTTTTAAGTATGATCTTATAGAATTGCTCTTTGTGCTTCACTTAAATCGTTTGAGTATGGTTTTATAGAATGCTTCGTGCGCTTCACTTATATATTTTGAGCTTGGACATTGGTTAGTCTGTATTAATTGTAGAATGCTCCATGAACTTCACTTATATCTTTTGGAGTATGAATAAAACTATAATTTAAAGTGGGTTTGTAAGAGTGTCAACTTTAGGAATTAGTGATCCCACTATCTTGGAGGGTGTTGAATCTTGGTACGAAATTTATGAAAGTGGATTTGCAAGAGTGTAAACTTTAGTTAGTATTCCACTATTTCGGAAGAGGTTCCAATTGAGTATGAGAACAAAGTAGATATCCATGATGCTACTGAAAATTATTATGAGGGAGGAATATGTGCTTGTAGGAGTTGCGATAATATCAAGTTTCCTCTCTATGTGCTTAAAGTTTTGAACTAATACTTGTTCTGCCTTCCTATGCTAGTTGAATTTTGTTCCTATAAATTGTGTGCTCACAAAATCCCTAGGCATAGGAGGTGGGTTAGATTTAAATGTGCTAGTCATATTCTTCATGATGCTCTTTTTTGTTTCAACTCTTATCTTTTATGCGAGCATCATTGAAATCATCATGCCTAGCTAAAAGGCATTAAAGAAAAGCGCTTGTTGGGAGACAACCCAATATTTACCCTTACTGTTTTTGTGTGTCCACATGATTAGGCTACTGTATTAATCATGTTTTATAGCTTTTGTTTCAATAAAGTGCCATGTAAGATCTTTGGGAAGACTTGGGTGAGAGTTAATGTGATCTTGCTGTAAAAAACAGAAACTTTGCGCTCACGAGATTAGCTGTAATTTTTTACAGAAGAGTGATTTTGAGTTGATTATTTTTGTAGAAGATTCATATACAAATTCCTCACTTACAACAATATATCTCATAATTTTTGGAGTAGCTGAAGTATGGTTATTATTCAGATCATTACGGACTGTTCTGTTTCCGACAGATTCTGTTTTCATCGCATAGTTTGCCTGTTTTCTAGTTTCTATGGCTTATATTTCGCAATATAAATTGTAGAAATGATTTGTAAAGTAGGCATTGTGTGAAAACAATTATGAACCTTGTCTTTTACAGTACCAAAGTGCATGGTTTACTCTTTATCATACTAACCTATCTCACGAAGTTCCATTAAGTTTTGTGTGATTGAAGTTTTCAAGTTTTGGGTGAGATATCGATATGAGGAGAATAAGGAGTGGAAAGACCCTAAGCTTGGGGATGACCAAGGCACCCCAAGGTAATATTCAAGGAAGACTCAAGCGCCTAAGCTTGGGGATGCCCCGGAAGGCATCCCCTCTCTCGTCTTCAAAACTATCGGTACATCTTACTCGGAGCTATATTTTTATTCGTCACATGATATGTGTTTTGCTTGGAGCGTATTTTCAATTTTACTTGCTGTTTGAATAAAATCATTGGATCTGAAATATTGAATAAGAAAGGGAACCCTCCCATTGTCTTTCACTCATATCTTTCGGAGTAGTTTGTCATTTACTCATGCGCTTCATGTATATCTTATGAGTACATGGGGGAATGAATTGAATGTCATGAATCTGAACTTTTATATGTTTCATATGCTCATAACATGGTTAGTGACGACTTCACACATAGAAAGTATGAGGCATAAAAGTTGTTGATAGTTGGCAAACGTAGTTTTGGTCATCGTTGCGATTAATAGGAAGTAATAAGGAAAGAGAGGTTCACATACAAATATATTATCTTGGACATCTTTTATGATTGTGAATCACTCATTAAGTATGACGTGCTAAAAGAGTTGACGTTGGACAAGGAATACAACGTAATGGTTTATGTTTTCCGACATCTCAGTTAAAGTATATTGTCATTGAACTTCCAAACATGTTGAGCTTGCCTTTCTATCTCATGCTAGCCAAATTCCTTGCACCAAGTAGAGATACTACTTTTGCTTCCAAATACCCGTAAACCCAGTTTTGCCATGAGAGTCCACCATACCTACCTATGGATTGAGTAAGATCCTTCAAGTAAGTTGTCATCGGTGCAAGCAATAAAAATTGCTCTCTAAATATGTATGACTTATTAGTGCAGAGAAAATAAGCTTTGTACGATCTTGTTGTGGAAGTAATAAAAGCGACAGACTGCATAATAAAGGTCCACATACAAGGGGCAATATAAAGTGACGTTCTTTTGCATTAAGATTTTGTGCATCAACCCTAAACGCGCATGGCAACCTCTGCTTCCCTCTGCGAAGGGCCTATCTTTTACTTTATGTTTTTACTTTATGCTTGAGTCAAGGTGATCCTCACCTTTCCCTTTTTCATTTTATCCTTTGGCAAGATCCTCGTGTTTGAAAGATCATGATATATATATATATCCAATTGGATGTAAGTTAGCATGGGCTATTATTGTTGACATCACCTAAAGGTGAATACATTGGGAGGCAACACAATAAGCCCCTATCTTTCTTAGTGTCCGGCTGAAACTCCATAACCACAAGTATTGCGTGAGTGCTAGCAATTGTAGAAGACTATATGATAATTGAGTATGTGGACTTGCTGAAAAGCTCTATTCTTGACTCTTTCTGATGTTATGATAAATTGCAATTGCTTCAATGACTGAGATTATAGTTTGTTAGTTCTCATTGAAGTTTCTGAACCATACTTGACATTGTGAATAGATTGTTACTTGATCATGAAAAGTTTTATGAGATAAGCTATTATTATGACACATATTGACGCTAGAAGAGGTGATTGAAATTATCGTTGATCAAACTTGTGCACCTTCTAGCATTCACACTTCATAAATTATTTCTTTTATCATCTACCTACTCGAGGACGACCAGGAATTAAGCTTGGGGATGCTGATACGTCTCCAACGTATCTATAATTTGTGAAGTATCCATGCTATTATATTATCCATCTATGATGTTTTATATGCATTTTGTCATTTTATATGATTTTCGGGACTAACCTATTAACTTAGAGCCCAATGCCAGTTTCTGTTTTTTCTTTGTTTTAGTGTTTTACAGAAAAGGGATACCAAATGGAGTCCAATTGACATGCCAATTTTTGAGGATTTTTTATGGACCAAAAGAAGACCACGGAGCATCGGAGTTGGGCCAGAAGAGTCCCAGGCTGCCCACGAGAGTGGGGGCCGCGCCCCCCCTCGGGCGCGCCCCCCTATCTCGTGGACAGCCCGGAGACCCCCCTGACGTGAACCAACGCCAGAAATTCCTATAAGTAGAGAAACCTTCGAGAATTAAACTAGATCAGAAGTTCTGCCGCCGCAAGCCTCTGTAGCCATGAGAAATCAATCTAGGCCCTTTCTGGACCCTGCCGGAGGGGGCAATCATCACCGGAGGCCATGGAGAGGATCTCGGAGGGTCCATCATATCCATGAAGGCCAAGGACCAGAGGGGGAAAGCCATGGAGGCGGAAGCACAAGGGGAAGAACCTCTCCTCCTCTCTCTTGGTGGCACCGGAGTGCCATCGGGAGGGGAATCATCGCCGCGGTGATCGTCTTCATCAACATCACCATCATCATCACTATCCTCATCTCTTTTCCGCAATCCACTCTCCCGCACCCCGCTGTAATCCCTACTTGAACATGGTGCTTTATGCTACATATTATGATCCAATGATGTGTTGCCGTCCTATGATGTTTTGAGTAAATATCTTTTGTCTTTGGGTTGATTGATGATCTAGATTGGTATGAGTTGTATGTTTCACTTTGATGCTGTCCTATGGTGCCCTCCATGTCGCGCAAGCGTGAGGGATTCCCGTTGTAGGGTGTTGCAATACGTTCATGATTCGCTTATAGTGGGTTGGTGAGTGACTGAAACACAAACCCGAGTAAGGGGGTTGTTGCGTATGGGAATAAAGAGGACTTGATGTTTTAATGCTATGGTTGGGTTTTTCCTTAATGATCTTTAGTGTTTGCGGACACTTGCTAGAGTTCCAAGCATAAGTGCATATCATCCAAGTAGAGAAAGTATGTTAGCTTTTGCCTCTCCCTCATATGAAATTGCAATAGTGATCACCGGTCTTGTTAACAATTGCCTAGGATAATTCCGCACACCGTCCACCATTATTCCACACTCTCCATTTATATTATTTAGTAATATATTCTAACTTTATGATAACAACACCTACTTTTATATTTTAGCTCTCCGATATCATACAAAGTTATCCTCTTTATACCCACAACACGGTTTTATTTCTTGCTTCTAGTTGGAAGCAAATGTTCGATGCACGTAGAGCCATATCAGTGGCAGATAGGGCTTGAGAGAATATTGATCTTACCTTTGGCTCCTTGTGGGTTTGACACTCCATACTTATCACTTCCACCTTTGGGAATTGCTACGATGATTCCCTGCACTTGGGGATTATCAGCCACCCGTAAGGAGGTTGATGCCCTTCTTTGGCTGCAAGAAAGCTAATTTTTGGGAAACGATCTGGGCGAAGGTTTCAATCCAATCGGAGTTACGGATCTCCAGATATAAAGGAAACGGTGCCAGGGCAGAATTCCAGAACGCAGAAACAGAGAGATAGATCCAATCTCGGAGGGGCTCTCGCCCCTCCCAAGCCATGGGAGCCAAGGAACAGAGGGGAAACCCTTCTCCCACCTAGGGAGGAGGTCAAGGAAGAAGAAGAAGAAGAAGAAGAAGGTGGCCCTCTCCCCCTTGCTTCTGGTGGTGCCGGAGCGCTGCCGGGGGGCCATCATCATCGCCGTGATCTTCACCAACAACTTCACCGCCTTCATCACCAACTCTTCCTCCCTCTATGCAGTGGTGTAACATCTCTCTTACCCGCTATAATCTCTACTTAAACATGGTGCTCAATGCTATATATTATTTCCCAATGATGTATGGCTATCTTATGATGTTTGAGTAGGTCCGTTTTGTCCTATGGGTTAATTGATGATTGTGATTGGTTTGAGTTGCATGCTTTATTATTGGTGCTGTCCTATGGTGCTCTCCATGTCGCGCAAGCATGAGGGATCCCCGCTGTAGGGTTTGCAATATGTTTATGATTTGCTTATGATGGGTAGCATGAGTGACAGAAGCACAGACCCAAGTAAGTAGGTTGTTTGCGTATGGGATAAAGGGGACTTGATACTTTAATGCTATGGTTGGGTTTTACCTTAATGAATCTTTAGTAGTTGCGGAGCTTGCTAGAGTTCCAATCATAAGTGCATATGATCCAAGAAGAGAAAGTATGTTAGCTTATGCCTCTCCCTCAAATAGAATTGCAACAGTGATTACCGGTCTAGTTATCGATTACCTTGGACAAACAACTTTCTCGTAAGAAAAAGCTCTCTACTAATACTTACTTTATTGCATCTTTATCTAAACAGCCCCTACTTTTTATTTACGTGTTCTTTATTAACTTGCAAACCTATCCTATCACACCTACAAAGTACTTCTAGTTTCATACTTATTCTAGGTAAAGCGAACGTCAAGCGTGCGTAGAGTCGTATCAGTGGCCGATAGGACTTGAGAGAGTATATGTTCTACCTTTAGCTCCTCGTTGGGTTCGACACTCTTACTTATCGAAATAGGCTACAACTATCCCGTATACTTGCGGGTCATCAAGGATCCTCGTCCATCTCGTCGTCCCGCCCGTTCAGCCGCCCCCTCCTCCACCTCCAAGGAGTTGCTACGCAATTGCCTCGTCTATCGTGGCTGCTCCATCCCCATAGCGCCGCCTTAACCTGCTCCACCAGAACCGCAGCATCCTCACGACTCCTCGGACGAAGCCGAGGCCTACTCGGCGCCACCAAAGAGGTTGTACACTCATCGCATCACACCTTCTCCTTAACTCGACCTCCGGCGCCAACGGTGCTCCATCCCGCACCCCCATGGCGTGACTACCTCAAAGCCGGCGTCGTGGGCGACATCTCCACGGTGGCTCTTGCTACGTCTTGAGCTCGCGTTGGTTTTCCTTGAAGAGGAAAGGGTGATGCAGCAATAGTAGCGTAAGTATTTCCCTTAGTTTTTGAGAACCAAGGTATCAATCAAGTAGGAGGCTCCTCAAAAGTCCAACGAACCTATGCAAATAAACAAAGAACTCGCAACCAACGCAATAAAGGGGTTGTCAATCCCTTCACGGCCACTTGTGAAAGTGAGATCTAATAAAGATAGTATAATAAGGTAAATATATTTTTGGTATTTTATAATATAGATGCAAAAAGTAAAGATGCAAATAAAAGTATGTTGGAAGGAAATATGATAAGAGATAGACCCGGGGGCCATAGGTTTCACTAGTGGCTTCTCTCAAGATAGCATAAGTATTACGGTGGGTGAACAAATTACTGTCGAGCAATTGATAGAAAATCGAATAGTTATGAGATTATCTAGGCATGATCATGTATACAGGCATCACGTCCTGCATCTACTACTATTACTCCACACATCGACCGACTCCTGCCTGCATCTAGAGTATTAAGTTCATAAGAACGGAGTAACGCATAAAGCAAGATGACAGGATGTAGAGGGATAAACTCAAGCAATATGATATAAACCCCATCTTGTTATCCTTGATGGCAACAATACAATACGTGCCTTGCAACCCTTTCTGTCACTGGGTCAGGACACCGCAAGATTGAACCCAATGCTCAGCACTTCTCCCGTGGCAAGAAAGATCAATCTAGTAGGCCAAACCAAACTTATAATTCGAAGAGACTTGCAAAGATAACTCAATCATACATAAAAGAATTCAGAGAAGATTCAAATATTATTCATAGATAAACTTGATCATAAACCCACAATTCATCGGATCTCGACAAACACACCGCAAAAAGAGTTTACATCGAATAGATCTCCACAAGAGAGGGGGAGAACATTGTATTGAGATCCAAAAAGAGAGAAGAAGCCATCTAGCTAATAACTATGGACCCGTAGGTCTGTGGTAAACTACTCACAACTCATTGGAGGGGCTATGGTGTTGATGTAGAAGCCCTCCCTGGTCGATTCCCCCTCCGGCAGTACGTCGGCGAAGGCTCCAAGATGGGATCTCGCGGATACAGAAGGTTACGGTGGTGGAAATTGTGTTTCGTCTGCTCCCTAGATGTTTTCGGGGTACGTAGGCTTATATAGGAGGAAGAAGTATGTCGGTGGACGCCCGAGGGGCCCACAAGACAGGGGGCGCGCCCTATAGGGGGGGGCCCTCCTATCTCGTGGGAGCCTCGGCTGCTTCTTGACTTGCACTCCAAGTCCTCTGGATCACGTTCATTCCAAAAATCACGCTCCTGAAGATTTCATTCCGTTTGGACTCCGTTTGATATTCCTTTTCTTCGAAATACTGAAATAGGCAAAAAAAACAGCAATACGGGCTGGGCCTCTAGTTAGTAGGTTAGTCCCAAAAATGATATAAATGTGTAAAATAAAGCCCATAAACATCCAAAAGGGATAATATAATAGCATGGAACAATCAGAAATTATAGATACGTTGGAGATGTATCAAGCATCCCCAAGCTTAATTCCTGCTCGTCCTCGAGTAGGTAAATGATAAAAAAGAAATTTTGGATGTGGAAATGCTACCTAGCATTATTCTCAATGTAATTTTCTTTATTGCGGCATGAATGTTCAGATCCAAATGGTACAAAATAAAAGTTCATATTAACATGAAAATGGTGATACTTCAAGCATACTAATCAAAGTAATCATGTCTTCTCAAAATAACATGGCCAAAGAAAGTTATTCCTACAAAATCATATAGTCTGGCTGTTGCTCTATCTTCATCACACAAAGTATTTAATCATGCACAACCCCGATGACAAGCCAAGCAATTTTTTCATACTTTAATAATCTCAAACTCTTTCAACTTTCACGCAGTACATGAGCGTGAGCCATGGACATAGCACTATATGTGGAATAGGATGGTGGTTGAAGAAGACAAAAAAGGAGAAGATAGTCTCACATCAACTAGGTATATCAACGGGCTATGGAGATGCCCATTAATAGATATCAATGTGAGTGAGTAGGGATTGCCATGCAACGGATGCACTAGAGCTATAAATATATGAAAGCTCAACAAAAGAAACTAAGTGGATGTGCATCCAACTTGCTTGCTCACGAAGACCTAGGGCATTTTGAGGAATCCCATCATTGGAATATACAAGCCAAGTTCTATAATGAAAAATTCCCACTAGTATATGAAAGTTACAACATATGAGACTCTCTATCATGAAGATCATGGTGCTATCTTGAAGCACAAGTGTGGAAAAAGAGATAGTAGCATTGTCCCTTCTCTCTTTTTCTCTCATTTTCTTTTTTTCTTTTTTTTCTTTCTTCCTTTTTTTTCTTTGGCCTTCTTTTTTCTCTTTTTGGCCTTTCTCTTTTTTCTCTTTTTTTTCTTTTTGTAAAGTCCGAAGTCTCATCCCGACTTGTGGGGGAATCATAGTCTTCATCATCCTTTCCTCACTAGGACAATGCTCTAATAATGAAGATCATCACACTTTTATGGATTTACAACTCAAGAATTACAACTCAAAGCTAGAACAAGATATGACTCTATATGAATGCCTCCGGCAGTGTACCGGGATATGCAATGAATCAATAGTGACATGTATGAAAATTATGAAGGTGGCCTTGCCACAAATACAATGTCATCTACATGATCATGCAAAAGCAATATGACAAAAGTAATGCGTGTCATATGAACGGAATGGTGGAAAGTTGCACGGCAATATATCTTGGAATGGCTATGGAAATGCCATAATAGGTAGGTATGGTGGCTGTTTGAGGAAGGTATATGGTACCGGTGAAAGTTGCATGGCACGAGAGAGGCTACTAATGGTGGAAGGGTGAAAGGGTGCGTATAATCCATGGACTCAACATTAATCAAAAGAACTCATGTACTTGTTGCAAAAGTCTAGAAGTCATCAAAAACCAAAGCACTACGCGCATGCTCCTAGGGGAATAGATTGGTAGGAAAAAAACCATCGCTCGTCCCCAACCACCACTCATAAGGAAGACAATCAATAAATAAAATTGTGCTCCAACTTCATCACAAAGCGGTTCACCATACGTGCATGCTATGGGAATCACAACCCTTAACACAAGTATTTTTCATAATCACCTCATGACTCTAATATCACTACCCCCATATCTCAAAACAATTATCAAGCATCATATTGATCATAGCATCCAATTCCTTTCTATGATAGTTTTTATTATACCCAACTTGGATGCTCATCATTCTAGGACCAACTTTATAACCATAGCAAATACCATTCTGTTCTAAAAGACTTTCAAAAAGATATAAGTGAAGCATGAGAGACTAGCAATTTCTTCAAAATTAAGTCAACACCGTGCTCTAAAAGATATAAGTGAAGCACTAGAGCAAAAACTATCAAGCTCAAAAGATATAAGTGAAGCACATAGAGTATTCTAGCAAATCCAAATCAAGTAGGCTTCTCCCAAAAGGTGTGTACAGCAAGGATGGTTGTGGTAAACTAAAAAGCAAAGACTACTATAAAACACGACGCTCCAAGCAAAACACATATCATGTGGCGAATAAAAATATAGCTCCAAGTAAAGTTACCAATGAACGAAGACGAAAGAGGGGATGCCTTCCCGGGGCATCCCCAAGCTTAGGCTTTTGGCTATCCTTGAATTTCTTGGGGTGCCATGGTCATCCCCAAGCTTAGGCTCTTGCCACCCTTTATTCCATAGTCCATAAAAGCTTTACCCAAAACATGAAAACTTCACAACACAAAACTCAACAGGAAATCTTATAAGCTCCGTTAGTGAAAGAAAACAAAACCACAACATAAGGTACTGTAATGAACTCATTATTTATTTATTTTGGTGTTAAACCTACTGTATTCCAACTTCTCTATGGTTTATAAACTATTTTACTAGCCATAGATGCATCAAAATAAGCAAACAACAGATGAAAAACAGAATATGTAAAAAAACAGAACAGTCTGTAGCAATCTGTGACTAACGCAAACTTATGGAACTCTACAAATCCTAAAAAAAATAGGAAGTCCTGGAAATTTGTTTATTGATCAGCATAAAAAAGAATCAACGCAAAATCACATTTCTGTGATTTAACAAAATTATATTTGTGCGCGCAAAGTTTCTGTTTTTCAGTAGAATCAAATCAACTATCATCATAGGTTATCCTATAGGTTCTACTTGGCACAAACACTAATTAAAAGATAAAAAAACATCTAAACAGAAGGTAGAAGCAAGATTTATTATTAACAGGAACAAAAACAAAAAACATAAAGAAAATTGGGTTGCCTCCCTCCCTTTGCTTAAAATTGAGAATTTCTTGTTCGGGAGTGATAATAAGGATAGGAGGACTAGCAATGGTGACAACGTAAATGAACTAACACACGGCAAACGGAAAAAGGCAAGCGAAAGAGAGGAGGAGATTGGGAAAGAGAGGGCGAATAAAAACGGCAAGGGTGAAGTGGGGGAGAGGAAAACGAGAGGCAAATGGCAAATAATGTAAATGCGAGGGAGATGAGTTTGTGATGGGTACTTGGTATGTCTTGACTTGAGCGAAGACCTCCCCGGCAACGGCGCCAAAAATCCTTCTTGCTACGTCTTGAGCTTGCATTGGTTTTCCTTGAAGAGGAAAGGGTGATGCAGCAATAGTAGCGTAAGTATTTCCCTCGGTTTTTGAGAACCAAGGTATCAATCCAGTAGGAGGCTCCTCAAAAGTCCCACGCACCTACACAAACAAATAAAGAACTTGCAACCAACGCAATAAAGGGGTTGTCAATCCCTTCACGGCCACTTGCGAAAGTGAGATCTAATAAAGATAGTACGATAAGGTAAATATATTTTTGGTATTTTATAATATAGATGCAAAAAGTAAAGATGCAAATAAAAGTAGATTGGAAGCAAATATGATAAGCGATAGACCCGGGGGCCATAGGTGTCACTAGTGGCTTCTCTCAAGATAACATAAGTATTATGGTGGGTGAACAAATTACTGTCGAGCAATTGATAGAAAAGTGAATAGTTATGAGATTATCTAGGCATGATCATGTATATAAGCATCACGTCCGCAACAAATAGACCGACTCCTGCCTGCATCTACTACTATTACTCCACACATCGACCGACTCCTGCCTGCATCTAGAGTATTAGGTTCATAAGAACAAAGTAACGCATTAAGCAAGATGACATGATGTAGAGGGATAAACTCAAGCAATATGATATAAACCCCATCTTGTTATCCTCGATGGCAACAATACAATACGTGCCTTGTAACCCTTTCTGTCACTAGGTAAGGACACCGCAAGATTGAACCCAAGGCTAAGCACTTCTCCCATGGCAAGAAAGATCAATCTAGTAGGCCAAACCAAACTGATAATTCGAAGAGACTTGCAAAGATAACTCAATCATACATAAAAGAATTCAGAGAAGATTCAAATATTATTCATAGGTAAACTGGATCATAAACCCACAATTCATCGGATCTCGACAAACACACCGCAAAAAGAGTTTACATTGAATAGATCTCCACAAGAGAGGGGGAGAACATTGTATTGAGATCCAAAAAGAGAGAAGAAGCCATCTAGCAAATAACTATGGACACGTAGGTCTGTTGTAAACTACTCACAACTCATCGGAGGGGCTATGGTGTTGATGTAGAAGCCCTCCATGGTCGATTCCCCCTCCGGCAGTACACCGGCGAAGGCTCCAAGATGGATCTCCCGGATACAAAAGGTTACGGTGGTGGAAATTGTGTTTCGTCTGCTCCCTAGATGTTTTTGGGGTACGTAGGCTTATATAGGAGGAAGAAGTACGTCGGTGGACCCTCGAGGGGCCCACGAGATAGGGGGCGCGCCCCCCGAGATAGGGGGCGCGCCCTATAGGGGGGCGCGCCCTCCTATCTCGTGGGAGCCTCGGCTGCTTCTTGACTTGCACTCCAAGTCCTCTGGATCATGTTCGTTCCAAAAATCACGCTCCCGAAGGTTTCATTCCATTTGGACTCCGTTTGATATTCCTTTTCTTCGAAATACTGAAATAGGCAAAAAAACAGCAATACGGGCTGGGCCTCCGGTTAGTAGGTTATTCCCAAAAATGATATAAATGTGTAAAATAAAGACCATAAACATCCAAAAGGGGTAATATAATAGCATGGAACAATCAAAAATTATAGATACGTTGGACACGTATCAGCTCTCCCCCAGTGCAAGGCCCCTTCGGCGGCGGCGTCCATGCCAGCCGGATCTGCTGCTGCTGCTCCGGCTCTTGCTCGCTCGCCCGCGCAGCTGCTGCTACTCTGGCTCTCGCTCGCTCGCTCTACTGCTGCTGCTCTCCCCCTTGCTCGTGTTGCTGCTCTGCTCTAATTTATATACACTTCAGTCGACTGAATCGACTTTTGGGTCAGTCGATTTTCAGGGGGGGCTCGCCAGAGTTAAGGAAGAACCACCCACAGCGGGGTGGGGACTCACCGGAGAGGTACCCCACTATCTATCTTAGCGTTTAGGGTGGGGTCGGTGGTCGCCAACAGTGGGGAGCGCGGTGGTGGGGCGGTGGCATGGGGATCGCCAAAGAAAAAGCTCGTCGCGGGGGGGGTGGCTAGAGGGCTGGCCGGGGCGGCGGCAGACTGGCGGTGGGGAGTTGTTTCGGGGCTGCGAGGCAAGGACCGGCTGTTCGGCCGGTGGTGGCTGGCGGCTCAGGTTGTGCAGGTTGAAGATGAACTGTAGGCCCTCTCTAAACTACATGTGAAGTGCCTCTCTACTACCATTGCATTCAGTTTTGACAGTAACATTCAGATTCCACAGTAAATTTCAGTTTCGATAGTTAAGTTCAGAGTCAACAATTTTTACCTCATCTGTTGTAGTCAGGTATTTTTTTGGTGATGTAAATTTTACATCTATCACTTTTTCGTAATGTATTTTACATCATCTATAGGAGATGCTATTAGAATCCCACTTGAGATTAACGATGTCTGTCTTGTACTACTTCAGCCTCGACATCTTATGGCTCGCCGGAGCTGCTCCAATGATGGAACCATCCATCACAAAAGAGCAGTGCCCTGGACACCGTCTACATAATCCTCAGATCTTCCTCCACGCCTTTGACAGCCACCTCTGCCTCAACTTCTTCAGCGATTAACCCAATGATGCCGAGGTCGACACGGCTATGGCAAAGAGGTTGTACACTTGTCACATCACTTATTACTCTACATTCATGACGATCCATTAGGGCTATTTTGGTTCAAAGGAAAAACATAGCAATAGGGAATTTTCCAATGGCACTCTGCTATTCAATTATTCATGCATTTTGTTGAAAGGAATGAAGCAAAACATCCACCTGGACCTACTTTTCAAAATCCTGTGCATGAAAACAAGACCAAGTGCATTATTGCCAGAATAACATTCTAACTATACACACTTTCATATGGTTTCACGTTATTTTGGCCATGTTTCTTTGCATTCCTCTGCTCTTCCAATTCCTGTAAACCAAACACCCAAGTTGACAGAAATCATGTGTTTACAAATGCTCTATTTACCATGTGCATTCCTATCCTATTCCAGTGTTTTTCCTATCCCTGCGTTTTAAGAATCATGCAAGCCAAATGAGCCCTTACAGAATTACTTCAGTTACAGGTACGTGTCGAAGGGAACTTTGTGTGGTTTGTCCTGCTCCTGCTGCGACGTCGTCCACCTCACCTGAGCTGCTCCATCGATAGAAGCATCCACCAAACCAGACATCATGACTCCTTCCCATCTTTGCCGCCTCGGATCTCCTTCCCTGCCGCCGGCACCCACCGCAACAGCATCACCATCATCGACTCGGCAGATGAACCTGAGGAGTACACAGGTCCAGAAGAGAGGTCGCACTCTTTTGTTTCTTCTTATGTTATGCATTGCTTAATATTACCTGCTACTTTATCGTCCTACTCATCTCTTAGGCTCCAAGTCAGGTCCAAATTAATGTTCAAACTTGAGTTCTAAATTAGTTGTGGGGCACATATCGAGGCAGCAATGAATAGTATCTCTGTCTAATATCTAGTTCACCTAGATATGCATATGTTGTTCATCTTGGGTGGGAAATAAATAGAAAAGCAATCATCATCTGTCTTTTTATTAAATTAAAGCAATCATCTTCCTGCTATCATTATTTTTGGATCCATCCACTAGTTGTTACCATCACTCTAGATTTCGTCATGCTCTCCTTACATAATGTCATAAAAAAAATTTGTATGCATGTCAGATATTGTACACAGTCATGATGAACATGTATAGAAAAAGAGAAGAGTTTTGCGCGGCAATACAATATCATGCGGACATATCTCCTTGGTGGGTTCAATGGCAACACCTCCCCCCTCTAGATTGTAATCCAGAGGAAGATATCTGTTCTGAGGCGGATTCAGATGCAGTGACCACTCCTATTTACCCCCCAAGGTGTTTTCTCTAACTTGGCATGATGATGCTAGTCATATCATGCATATGTTGCCTTGCAGTGCCTACTTTCGACATCATATATGTCATCTGCTTACTTAAAACATGTTTTGTAATGCCAACTATTTAGTTTCTATATCATATATGTGAATTTTGCAGTCTCATGTCTTTTAGACAGCGATTAAATGTGAAATGTGCAATGCCATCCTGTTTAACCAGGCATCATATATTTGAATGATATCTTGCCCATCCTTTTCTTCATTACTTTTCCATTTGTCGACAATGTTTGTACATTAAACTACTCTTCCTGTGAATCAGCCATTTGAGTGCACTACTACAGGATGCTGCTAACACGACACTACGATCAGAGACCCTTCGATGAAAGTGTGTGCGATGCCATAATCACAAATGATAGTGTAAAAAACCTTCAAAAAAGGTGCAAAACATTTGCGATGGAGGATGCATCAAACACGGTTCAGATTTTAGTTGTGTGTGCAATGCAGGGCATACGGTTCAGCTCAATTAACTGTTTGCGATGAGAAGGAACAAAAGAAACGGGCAGCCAGATGAAGGTGTGTGCGATATATAGCATACGGTTCACTCGGATGAACTGTTTCTGATTAGGCAACACAAAAGAAACGGTCAGCCAGGTCAAGGTGTGTGCGATATATGGCATGCGGTTCACTCGGATGAATTGTTTACGTTGAGACATGAGAACAAAAACGGTTCAACTTAACAAGATGTATGCGATACGCGGCAAATTGGTCTGTAATCGGAAACGTGTGCGAAGACCAATAACAACGCAGACGATTACTGCTAACAAGTCGTGTGTGTTGTGAGCAAACGATTGCTGGTATACAATTGTGAGTGATTGATGGAAACATCACCAACGGGCTCCATTTTTAGTCCGTGGGCGATGTGATTTTCTTTGTCCGCACAACATCTACGCTCTGTCTATAGAGCATCAACATATATACATAAAAAGACAGCATTGCATAACCAAATTAAGCATACACTCTACGAGAATACTTCTGCTTGAAGGAGCCAATGGCCCGTCCTCTTGCATGCGCCGGAACAATTAGATACACGTCATGAAGCTTGTGGTTGCAAAATGGGCATCGATAGCCGCCGTTCCAGGTCCTAATATGCCTGTTATGCTTTCCCGCATAAAGCTCCCTCAGGATTTTCCTCTTGTACCTCCTCTAGCAATCTTCATCCTCGTTGCCCACATCGTCACATAGCACCTATACAAATAGTAAAACAAATTTGGCATCAAGTCAATGATTACATGTCGTGAAGTAGGATTAGGAATTTATGGCTATTTATTTATACACATCCAGAGATTATGGTTCGATTTTTAAGCACAGTCGTCTATGTACAGACCAATCTTGAAGAAAATAATGGCACAAACATATGTAGGTCATTAAAAATCAATTGTCACATCCTGGCTAGGAATTATTAGCACGAACACTAACCCTAGTCGGATTACTAGCAGAAATCATTTGCACAGATGAAACAACTAATCACTTATCACTTGTACCATTCAAACAATCAATACAATACACGGATCTAACGAGAGTTACTCAGATTTCATGGATTGGGAGAACATAACCATAGGATTTCTATTCCAAAAGGGGGGGAGTAACCAGAGAAACCCTATGATCTATTTGACACATAAATGGGTATAGATGACTAACCAGCTGTCCGTCATCGCAGGAGTTGTCACCAAAGTGGTCGTTGGAGTCGGAGTCAGGGTCGTCACCAGAGTCGGTGTGGAACTCCGCCTCCGGCTGTGGAAGCTCGACGACGTCAGGGTGCAGCGATAACTCGCCGGCGGTGACGGCAACCTCTGTCTCCATCTCCACACCGTGCTTCTGTGCTTTAGCAACCCCGGCGTCACCACTCCCTCCGATGGGGCACTTCGGCGGCATCCTCGTACACTTACGGCTTTGAGGACTAAGAGCGGCAGCAAGGATGCAAGCGGAGAGAGAGGAGTGTGTGTGTGTGTGTGTGGCGAGGATGGGGGATGCGGCCGCTCGGGCGCACCATTAATGTGGAGTAGTTGGAATTGTGGGAGAGAGGTGGGCTACAGTCAAACCGATGGCTCGCCTCCCAGTGAGCCTGCGCACCGGAATGCTGGCATGCCTACCAAAGTTTCACACAGCTACTCACATGCCTCCCGATGACACTGCGCAGCTAGCATGCCTCCGTCAATTCACACGCCTGCACGCACGCCTCCCCGTCTACCTGCACGGCGGACTGCACGCATGCGTCTCGTCAACTCACGCCTGCTCGCACAACACACAGGTCGCGCGGCGGCACGTATATTTTTCTTCTATTTGGATGATTAATGTTGTCCTTTATTGCTTAACCGAAGCATGGCACGTATCCATTGTTGGTTGAATGCTCATGGTTTGAATAAATAATCCATTTGGGATATTGATTCCCAATTATTCATAATCTCTCGTTTGTAATTAGATAAAGATTATGTCGGGTGGTAGGTGCGACATATGCCAACGGGTGGCTTATCATTGTGGGAGCCAGTAAGACATCGCCAGTACCTGGAAACAGGATAAGGCGAAGACATGCACGCCGGCGGATCTTACCCAGGTTCGGGGCTCTCCGTGGAGATAACACCCCTAGTCCTGCTCTGCGGGGTCTCCGCATGATCACTAGATCAACAAGTAGTTACAAGAGGCTCCTTGAGCTGTTCGGTGGGAGGAGGAAGAAGAGCTAGGCCAGCTCTCTTCTCTCCCTATGGTGATGTCTAAAACTCTCTGAGATCAACCCTTTGCATGGGTGTCCCGGGGGTTTATATAGGCCTACCCCCCGGGGATACAATGGTAATCCGGGTGGGCGCAGGCCCAGTCCGTCAGTGTCTACGACCACCGTCTTCTGGGGCCCGCCGACTGGTGGGTCCCGCCGGCTGTCGGCCCGTTGGTCGACCTGCCGGCCCCACCACTTGGGGGATCTTGTTAGGGGCTGGTTACTGTGGCCTCGCCTCTGATGATGAGGGCTTTGTCGAGGTAAGCATGGCTACAGTGCTGCCACCTTGCGGGCTCCCACTGTAGCCTTACCGCATCTCATCTGCTTAATGGCGCGCCCACACCGAGGGGGGACCAAGCCAGCTATTGGAAACCGGCCCGGCCTCGGGCCGGCTGGGGGAGGCTGGGCCGCCTTCGGATGTCTCTCTGACCGAAGGGGCCCACCGCCTGCGGGCCGTACTGGCAACCCGTCGTGGATGGCGTCATGATCCACATGGCAACAGTGCCATGCCGGACGGGGGATGGCCGCCCCGTACGGTGTACTGTAGCCATGCATACACCGGGATTCGGGGGTGGCAGGGTTCACTGTAGCCACGCCTCGTCCCGTCACCGTTATGGGGGATGGACTTTTAGGACGCGGCCTTCGGCCGCTTGCTTCTCGGAGTCGGTCCTTCAGGGGGCGGCTTCTTGGAGTCGGTCCTTCATGGGCCGGTTTCTTGGAGTTGGCCCATCATGGGCCGGTTTCTTGGAGTCGGCCCGATCATGGCGTCCTCCAGAGGTTGTTTATGGCCAGTCCGCCTTCCTTCAGCCGGCCTCGGTGATAGCCGGCCGGAGGAAGGCGGCCCCGTGTCTCAGGTGCTTTGAGGTCTGATCGGCCCATTGTTTTTTCTGAGGACCAAAGGGAGCCGGTTGGGCTACTCGTGGTCATTTACTCCGACAGTAGTCCCCGAAGCTGGTTGGGCTTCACGGCTGAAGGGGAAATCGAGAAGCTCGGCCAACTTCATGTCCCGAGGAGCTGGCAGCTAGGAGCCGGCCTTCCTTGCGCGTGCCTTCTCGACGAAGCCTCCTCAAAATTCGAAGGCGGGAACCAGCTGGCGCGCTAGCCGAGCGGTGGGCTGACCGCCCGCTTTCCGTGCGCCATGTGGCGCCCTTCGGCTGGCAGGGCCAGCCAGCCCACGCGCGTGACGGGACGCCGTCACAGGTTGGGGCCCGCCACTTCCACGCCTCGGACCGCGCGTGGATCTTCTGTGGCCCAAATCGACCGCACGTCTTCCGGCGGTGGTTCCCACTCGCCATCAAGGCGCGATAATCGCGGGTCGTGGGGAAGTGGGCGCAGTCAATCCCACGCCCCCCCCCATGCCTCGCCTCCTCGGCTTCGCCGCGCGAGGCTATAAGTAGGGATGGGGAGGGGAAGCAGCAATCGTTCGCACGCTCGCCCTCGCCCTACCCCCTTCTTCTTATTCTTCACTGCAGTAGCCCCTCGCCGTGCTCCCGCTTCGCCATCCCTTCTTCCTCCCAGCGTGCCGCAGTCTTGCTGCCTCCATGTTGGGCGCTTCTCGCCGTCGCGCTCGCCGCCATGGCTCCGACGTCGAGCTCTTGGGACGGCTCCACCGTCCGCGACGACCACATTGAGTTTCTGCGCAAGACGCGACGGCTACCGAGCGAGGATCTCGTGCAAGTCCGCCTCGCGCTAGCGAGGGAGGTTTCGCCGGTGCCGGAGGAAGGCGAGCGAGTGATCTTCTACTCGCACTGCCTGCGCGGCATCGGCCTCCCCGCGACCGGCTTCTTCCGCGCGTTTCTTGACTTCTACCAACTCTAGCTGCACCACGTCACCCCCAACACGGTGGTGCTGCTGTCGGCCTTCGTCTCTTTGTGCGAAGGTTTCCTCAGCGTCCTCCCCACCATCGAGCTCTGGGGGGAGTTTTTTCAATCTAAGCTCGGCACGGTCGTCACCGGCGTGCTGGCTCCGTGCGGTGCCTTCATCGCCATGAGGAGGTCCACCGTCGACAACTCCTTCCCTTCTATCGCGCTGATCCAGTCGGTGAAGCTGTGGCAACGGTCTTACTTTTATGTAAAGAACATTGCCCTGAATGGTGATTATGTCAACTTGCCGGCTTACGTAGCCGGCCCGCCGGCTGGGAGGCTGGCTTCATGGTCCTACCGGGCCAGGTCGCTGACGCCGGCTGAAGCCGGAGCCGTTGACCGACTTCGGGTGCTCATCCAGTCGGACCGCCTGACCGGGCCCGACTTGATCGCCGCCTTTGTCGAGCGCCGGATTCTTCCGCTTCAAGGCCGCCACATCTAATCTGTCAGATGAGCGGCCGCTTTGACCCAAGCCGGCTCAGCACGAGGGAGATGCCTCACGACGAGGTGTCTTACATGGTGAACTACATCGCCAACTGCAAGCTCAAGCCGGACTGGCAGTATGGCATGGCGCCGTTCTCTCACGCCAATCCACCACCTATGGTAAGCGTTCTTTCTTTATTTGTTGCTGAATCCCTTTTCGGGCCGACTCTTGACCAGTCGGTCTGTCCTCAACCAGAACCCCCTTCTTCATCCTTCGACCGGGACCGCGGGGCCGGAGCGCGAGTTCGCCCCCGACCGCGAGGCGGACGATCCTGACGACCCCGACTTGGGGGCGGCCACCCTGGACGACGACGCTGCGGGGGGCGGCGGCGAGACAGGCGGCTCCGGCTTCACCATCGGCTTCGAAGACTGGCCCGACAATGACGAGGCCGATCCCGCTCCACGCTGCCAGCCGGCGTCCGACCCCCAAGGCGCCGGCCCATCCGGCGGGCCGGCTGCACGAGACGGCATACTGAAGCGTTGAGCGGCACCGACCCCCTTCGGCGGCCGGCCGAAGAGGCCTAAGGTGCCCGCGGCGGCAACCAAACGGGAGGAGGCGGCCGCGAAGGTGGCCCACTTCCGCAAGGTGGTGAAGCAGCCGCAGGCGGTCTCGGCGTAAGTTCTGGTTCTTACGCATCTTTCTCTTTTTTTCTCAACTGATGTTCTTCTAAGTCCTTTCTCCATTTTGTCAACCAGGGCCCGCTCTCTCTTGAGCGGACTACCGCCGCCTCCATAGTCGGCGGAGCGGGAGGGTCTGCGGGCTCCCGTCGCATAGATCCTCACGCCGAGCTTCAGGTGGCGACGGAGCGGAACGCGCGGGAAGCGCGGGAGGAGCGGGAGGCGGAGGAGAGAAGGGAAGCCGCCGCCGAGCTGGCCCTGGAGATGACGGCGGAGTCGGCCGGGGCGCAGGCCGACGCGGCGGCCAGGGCCCGGGCGGAGGCTGAGGCCGTAGAGAGGACAACAGAGGCCTTGCGTGGCCAGCCTCCACAGCTCGTCATCCCCCTCCGTTCCGTGCCCCGGGACGTCCCGTAGCCCCCGCCGCAGGAGATTAGCCGCGACCCGCCGATGATGGAGGGGGAGGAGGGCGACGTAGTCGTCCTGGAGGGAGAAGTAGTGCCGCCTCCATCGGTCGGGACCGGCCAGGGCGGCCAGCCCGAGGTGCCGCCTGAGCAGGCGACTGCACAGGCGGATCTCGTGGTCTTGTCGCCGACTCGTCGGCACGTGGTGAGGGCGGCTTCGGAGCTGGATCCGCAGAGGGCGGCCGGCTCCAGCTCATTGTCGCATGAACTGGAGTCGGCCACCGCTAGCTCGCCAGGGTGGACGCAGGGCAGTGGGATGGCCGCACTGAACTTGGCGGTGCAAGACGTCCGCAGTCGGCTTCAGGCCCAAGCAACCGCGCTGCAGTAGTGTACCTGAGAGTTTCTCGCGACACGGGCGGTCGTTCGGGTGAGTTCTCTTGTTCTTGATTTCTTTCCGTGGGGGCGCGTCAGCGCACCCACTGGGTGTAGTCCCCGAGTTCTGAGCCGGCTGCTGAGCAGGCAGCTTGGAACTTCTTCGAAGACTTGTTTTACTGATTTGCTCTTGCTTGCTTCTTTGTCCTGTTTGCAGGATTACCACAACCTTCACGCCACTACCTTCAACTCCCAAGTCCGGGAGGCAGACAAAAGGGCCGCCGATCTGTCAGAGAGCCGGCATGAGTGTCTTTGTCTTTTCATCTCATGTGGGGGCGCATCAGCGCACCCATTGGGTGTAGTCGGGTCGGATTTTTCTTGCCGACTTCTTCTTTAATTTCTTTTTTCCATGCTGGCAGGAGCCAACGCCGACTTGAGGCAGCAGCTGGGTGTGGCCCAGACCGCCCTTCGCACCAAGAAGGGTGAGCTCAGTGCCTTGGCCCAGGAGCGTGACCGCCTGGCCAAGAAACTGGCCGACCAGGAGGAGAGCCACAAGGCGGCCCTGAAGGCGGCTCAGGACAGCGAGGCCGCCCTCAAAGCCGAATTCGAGACCGAGGCGGCGGGCTGGGCCGAGGCAAGGCATGCTCTGAGCGAAGGCTACGGCCGTGTCGAGGATTTGGTTGACGGTAGGCCGCCTTCTTCTTCATTCTTTGCTTGTCCTTGAAAGTCAGTTTATCTCCTGACTTGCTCTGTTTCCTCTTCTTTGTGAAGAGTACTTTCCTGGCCACTCTGTCGCCGCCAACCAAGCCATCGAAGCCCACCGAGAGGCCCGGCGGCAGGCTGGGGTTGAGATCGCGCCGGATGCCAACCGGTCGCTTGAGGAGCAGCTTCTGGTGATCGAGGCCCGCCTCCAGCTGGCCTACCGCATGCTCCGCCGGCTTCAGCATGCCGGGGCACAGGTGCTAGCCGCCCTTTGGCCTGGCGAGGTAATTCCTTGCACCCCCATCCGTACTACCAACTGGCTGGAGGTAGCCGTCGGCCGCCTTGAGGCCTGGAAGGCTTCAGGACCTCGATCCGGCGCTCGACGGGTGCTAGAGTTCGTCCGGGCTTGGTACCCTAGGCTGAACTTGGATCAGCTGCGCACCTCGCGGCAGGAGGCTGACGAGGAGCTGGAGGCGGTGCGGCCGGCTATTATCCAGCGTGCCTCGGCGATCGCCGACTTCACCGACACCAGTGCCTTTGCTCCTGAAGTGACCAAGGACGGCGTCGCGCAGCCGGAGGAATGGTTCGGGCTGAACCCGGCCGACGGTGAGGACTCGGCGGAGGAGATTGACTACAGCGACGAGGGTGAGGAGGAGGAGGAAGACGGCGAAGATGATGTGCCGGATGTCGGAGCAGCCGGCCAGCCTCAGCCTGACCATGCCACTAGCAACGAGACGCATGCGAATGCTCCACCTGCCACCGGTGATGACCAGGCCGAGATTCGCCAGCCGGCCACTCCTCCAGCCGACACTGCCGTCTCCACTGTTCTTCCTGAAGCTCCGGGCGCTCCCTTGGCTTGATTCACCGTTTTACTTTCCTGCCAGTCACTCTTTGAACAGACTTGTTATTTTTGCGCAATTCCACCCACTGGGGGTGTATTCAAACTTCGTTGAATGTCGGCCTTTCGAAGGCTTTGGGTGTAAATATTATTATGTACGTGCTTGGCTTCCATTCCTACTTGCTTCTTATCTTTTTGCTTTCTTCCTTTGCCGACTTCCCTTGGTTGCCGCCTTCCCAGACGGACAGCTGCTCTGCAGTCTGTGGCCGGGTAAGGAATTCAGCCGTCTGGGAAGGCAAGGATTCAAGCTTTCTTAGATTATGGCAGAGTAGGAAAGGAAGCCGGCCAGCCGACTGCTTCTACAGTCGGTTGGCGAGGGGGGAAGCCGGCTTGTGTTATGTAAGTTCGTTAGTCCTTAGCCATTTTTCATGTGGGCATCCTTTCCGCCTTTAGCTCTTGCTAGTCGGGCAGCTATTTCTTTGAGCTGTGACTCTCGCAAGAGAGGGTTTGAGTGCCGGCACACTACTTGTCTGACTGCAGGTAGAACTTGGACATAACTCAAGGCGGCCAGTCCCCGGGCCGACTAGTCAAACACGGTGCCGGACGGAGAAAGTAAATGCAGTAGGGTAACCATGGGTGTGATACCCGGCATACATAGATAAAATAGGGTAGTCCCCGAGAACTCCTCGGGGGCCCGTTGTCTCATACTTAATACAAAAGGTAGCGTGATACATACTGCATTTCAACTGTAAAATCTTCGAAGAAGATTGGCGTTCCACGGGCGCTCCGACTCCTTGCCGGAGTTGTCTCTCTTGCGTGCCTTCGACTTCTACGCGTCGATTAGGTAATAGGAGTCGTTTCCCAGAGCCCGGCTGATGACGAAGGGGCCTTCCCAAGGGGCCGAGAGCTTGTGCTGGCCGGCTGTTCGCTGGATTAGCCGGAGCACAAGGTCTCCCTCTTGGAAAGTTCTTGGCTTCACTCTCCGACTGTGGTAACGGCGTAGTCCTTATTGGTAGATGGCGGACCGGCTGAGGGCTAACAGCCGGCTTTTTTCCAGCAAGTCGACCCCGTCTTCTCTTGCTTCCTTGGCCTCCGCCTCCGTGTACATGGTGACTCGAGGTGAGTCGAACTCGATGTCAGTTGGGATGAAAGCCTCAGCACCATATACAAGGAAGAAGTGGGTGAAGCCGGTCGACTTGTTTGGAGTAGTGCGCAGACTCCAGAGGACGGTCGGTAGCTCGTCGAGCCAGCAGCCGACCGAACGCTCCAATGGCACGACCAGTCAGGGCTTGTTGCTGGAGAGGATAAGGCTGTTTGCTCGCTCGACTTGGCCGTTTGACTGCGGGTGAGCAACGGACGCTAGGTCCAGTCGGATGCCCTGTGTCACGCAGAAACGTGCCAATGCTCCCTTGGCAAAATTTGTGTCGTTGTCGGTGATGATGCTGTGTGGTACGCCGTACCGGGTTGTAATGTTGGCAATGAATGTCACGGCAGTCGGCCCATTCAGTTTCTTGATCGGCTTTGGTTCAATCCACTTGGTAAATTTGTCTACGGCGACAAGCAGATGTGTCATGCCGCCGCGCGCCATCTTGAATGGTCCGACCATGTGCAGTCCCCAGACGGCAAAGGGCCAAGTGATGGGGATGGTCTTGAGTGCAGAAGCCGGCAGGTGTTGCTTGGAGCCGAAGACTTGGCACCCTTTGCAGTGTTTGACTAGTTCCTTGGCATCCTCCAATGCAGTCGGCTAGAAGAATCCATGGCGGAAGGCCTTGGCGACGAGCACCCTGGAGGTGGCATGGTGGCCGCATTCGCCTTGGTGGATGTCTTCGAGGATTGCTATGCCCTTCTCTTGCTCGACGCAGCACTGGAAGACTCCGGTAGCGCTGCGCCTAACTAGCTCTTGATTCATTATTGTGTAGGCTCCGGCTCGGTGTTGGACCTGTCTGGCCGAGATCTCGTCGGTCGGTAGTTCTCCATTCACCAGAAACCGGAGGATGGACTGAGCCCATGATGGAGCTATGATTTCTTCGATTGCCAAGACGGCTACTACAACCAGGGTGGGTGGGCTGGGTTGTGAGGAGTTGGAGTCGGCCTCCGCCTGCTGTGCCGCTGCAGTCCTCGGGCCCTGTTCGACTGTGGCAGTCCCCGGGCCGGGTTCGACTATGGTAGTCCCCGAGCCGGCTGCAGAAGTCCCCGGGCCGCCTGCCTGATCCCCGAAGTTGGATCCGGCTGTGTCGGGGTCAGGCGGCACGAAGATGGAATTGGATTCCGGAGACGGCTTGACAGATGGCTTGAGGAGGCGTTGGAGGGCGACGCCGGTTGGTATAGCTTGTCGGGTGGAGCCTATTCGTGCCAGGGCATCTCCTTGCTCGTTGTTGGCTCGTGGCACGTGAAGGAACTCGCACCCCTCAAAATATCCGCTGAGCTGCTGGACAAGGAAATGGTAGCTCGCCATGTTTGCGTCCTTGGCATCCCAGTCGCCGGATGATTGCTGAACCACTAAGTCCGAGTTGCCATAACACAGGATCCGGCGGATGCCGAGTTCCTTGGCTAGCCGGAGCCCGTGTATGAGCGCCTCATACTCGGCCACATTGTTGGAGGAGGCAAAGTGGATTTGCAATGTGTATCTGAGTTTGTCGCCCTTGGGAGAGGTGAGGACGATGCCGGCTCCCAAGCTGGTGCGCATCTTGGATCCATCAAAATGCATCCGCCAATGAGTATAGTCGGGGGCTGGTGGCAGGTACTGGGTCTCAGCCCAGTCGATGAGGAAGTCGGCCAGTGCTTGGGACTTGATGGAGGTGCGGGGCTGATAGTAGATTGTGTAAGGAGCCAGCGCAATGACCCATTTCGCCACTCGGCCGGATGCATCTCGGCTGCCTATGATCTCGGCAAGCGGGGCAGTGCATACGACCGTGATGGGGTGCTCTTGAAAGTAGGGCTTGAGTTTCTTGGAGGCGAAGTACACACCATAGCACATTTTCTGATAGTGCGGGTAGTTCTGTTTTGAGGTGGACAATACTTCGCTCAAATAATACACCGGCCTCTGGACTAGCTGAGCTCGGCCTTCTTCTGGGCGCTGAACCACAATGACTGTGCTGACCACCCGGCTGGTGGCGGCGATGTAAAGGAGCATGGGCTCCTTCTTAGTTGGGGCCGCCAAGACAGGCGGTGTGGACAGCATCTTTTTTACCTCGTGGAAAGATTAATCCGCCTGGACATTCCACTCAAAATGAGCGGACTTCTTCATGAGTCGGTAGAGGGGGAGAGCCTTCTCTCCAAGCCGGCTCATGAAGCGGTTTAATGATGACAGGCATCCGGTGAATTTCTGGACATCTTGCAGCTTGGTAGGGACCTTCATTCTCTCTATGGCCTTGATCTTCACTGGGTTGCACTCCGTGCCGCGTTCGGAGACCAGAAAGCCTAGAAGTTGGTCGGCTGGTACTCCGAACACACATTTCTCCGGGTTGAGCTTGATTTGAAACCGGCGCAAGTTCTCAAAGGTTTCCTTGAGGTCTTCCAGCAGGGTGCCGCGTTTCTCCGTCTTCACCACGACATCGTCTACATAGACGTGGGCATTTCTGCCGAGTTGCTTGAGGAGGCATTTCTGCATGCAACGCTGAAAGGTGGCACCGGCATTTCTCAAGCCGGATGTCATAGTCAGGTAACAGAAAGCTCCGAATGGGGTGATGAAGGCGGTCTTCAAGCGATCAGCCGGGTTCAACTTTATCTGGTGGTAGCCGGAATAAGCATCCAAGAAACTCAACAGCTCGCATCCGGCTGTGGAGTCTATCACTAGGTCAATCCTTGGTAGGGAGAATGGATCTTTGGGGCAGGCTTTGTTGAGGCTGGTGTAGTCGATGCACATGCGCCACTTCTTGTTCTTATTCAGCACGAGGACCGGGTTGGCAAGCCAGTCTGGAAAGAACACTTCCATAATGAAGCTGGCTGCCAGAAGCCGGGCTATTTCTTCTCCGACTACTCTTCTCTTCTCTTCTGACAGGCGGCGTAAGGGCTGCCTGACCGGCTTTGCATCAGATCGGACGTGTAGCTTGTGCTCGGCGAAATTCGTCGGGACACCCGGCATGTCTTTGGGAGACCATGCGAAGACGTCCCGATTCTCATGGAGGAAATCGACGAGCTCGCCTTCCTATTTGCTGTCAAGGCCTGTGCCTGTGACAGCGTGCCTCTCTGGGTGCTCCGGGTCCAGGGGTATCTTCTTTGTCTCCTTGGCCGGCTGGAAAGAACCTTGAGCTTCACATTCTTTGGGGTCAGGAGACAAAGCCGGCTGCTTGCCAGCCAAGGCCACAACTCGATCCAGCATCTTCTCTTCTTTGGCGATCACGAGGGACTCGGCCAGCCGACTACTGGCTGCTGCACACTCAGAAGACTTCCTGTAGTCTCCGGCTATGGTGATGATGCCCTTGGAACTCGGCATCTTCATCTTGAGGTAGGCATAGTGGGGCACAGCCATAAACTTGGCCAACGCTGGTCGGCCAAGCAGTGCGTGGTACGGGCTCTCCAAATCCACTACCTCGAACTATATTGCCTCTCGGTGGAAATGATCCTTGTCTCCAAAGAGGACATCCATCTTGATCTTGCCGATTGGTGAGCAGGACAGGCCGGGTACGATGACATGGAACACAATCCGGCTAGGCATGAGTTGCTTCGGCTTGATGTTGAGCTTCTCCATTGTATCTCGGTACAGTATGTTGATATTGCTCCCGCCGTCTATCAGCACACAGGAGAAACGAGCGGCACGCCTCTCCGTTGCCAGGGTAGCATCCAAAACAAGGGCATAGGAGCCAGGAGTCGGCATCACCTCTGGGTGGTTGTCCCGGCTCCAGCTGATGGGCTTCTCTGACCAATGCATAAACTCAGGGCTACTTGAGGCGACTGTGTTGACTTCTTGGTGCTGTCGGCGCCGACTTCGCCGATCGTCCGGTTGGCTCATAAAGATGACGTAGGCGGCATGCTCGTCAGGGAACTCGTCGTGGACGGCTCCGACTGCTGGCCGAGCGGCCGGCTGCTAGGGGGTAGGAGGCGGCTGGCCCGCAGGCGGAGGCGACAACAGCCCCTCGCCCTTGGAGATTCGGGTGAGCCAATGGCACTTCCGGGTTGTATGGTCGGACGGCTTCGCGCCGCTGTGGACCTTGCAGGGGCGTCGAGAGTTTGCTCGTAGGAGAAAGCCGGCTACCAAGCCGGCCTACCACCCTTCTGTTTCTTGGGAGCCGTCCGTCCCTCAGGCTGCTCTTCTTCGATCGTAGCCACCTGCCGACTAGTGAAAGGCGGCATCGGAGCCTTGCGCTTGTTGTCATTCTGGCGCAGAGTGGACTCTCCAGCCGGCGTCTTGGGAGCCGGCGCAAGCACTTTCCCGGAGGCGTTGACTCGAAGCTCGGTCTTCATGGAGGAGTCGGCTGTGGCGTATTTGTCCACGATGATCAGCAGCTCGTCAAGGGTAGTCGGCTCATCGCAGAGGAGTCGGTGCTTGAGGAGGGTGCCTTCTCGGCACCCGGCCGTGAAGTACTCGATTGCCTGAACCTCGTGCACCCCTTCGCAGGAGTTTCGGAGCTCGTCCCAATGCGTAAGGTAGTCACGAGTCAACTCATTGGGTCCTTGCACGCACAAGGAGAGCTGTTGGGGCTTGGGAGCCCGCTTGTAGGTGCTAGTGAAGTTGTAGATGAAGGCTTCCGTGAAGTCGAGCCAGCTGTTGATGCTGTAAGGCTTGAGGGTATTGAGCCAGGTGCGTGCCGTGCCTTGGAGCATTAGGGGGACATACTTCACGGCAACGCGTCGGTTGCCGTTTGCTATGCGAACCGCGGTGGAGTAGTCGATCAACCAGTCCTCTGGCTTCACAGAGCCGTTGTACTTGGGCGTGTCTCTTGGGAGTGAGAACCCTTTGGGAAAGGGCTCGTCACGGATGCGGGGGCCGAAACAAGGCAGGCCGACATCATCTTCTTCTTCTAGGGCTAGGGATCACGCAAGGCGGTCAATCCGATGGCGGGCATCGTTCTCGCCGACTCCTTCGCGGCGACCAAGTCGGCCCCTGGGAGTCGGATGCTCGATAGGCAGCAGGGTGGGATATCTTTCCCCGCGAGGTGAAGGAGGGGCGGGTCGCCTCGTCTCTCCATGCCTCGGGGATGGCCTTCTGCGTCGCGCTCGATGGTGATTCGTGTCCGGCTGCGGCTAGCAGCCGGCTCCTTCTCTTGTCTAGCACGAGCGCCACCCGCAGTCGGCGTTCGCAATTTCGCGCCGTGTTCTCGGCGCGGGGGGCTTCCAGCTCGGACGCCGGCTTCGTGCCGCGCTGCGGCCGCGTCGATCAGCTGCTGGATGCGTCTGGTCATGTAGGGGAGCTCGTCGGCCCCCAGTCCGTTTAGCTCATCAACAATCGACTGGGCGGCGTGCAGATTCTCAAGGGGCGTGGCGTAGACCGGGCGGTCCTCCCCCAACATGCTGGCGATGGCCGCGCCGTGTTTCTTGACGGCACCGACTCGGCTTGGCCCTTTTGGAGGCGGCGTGCCGAAGGCGGCGCGGTCGACTTCGCACTGGTGGGCTTCCGTGAGGCGTCTCATGGTATTTATATTTTGTCCCTCCGCGACGAGGGCAAGGCGGCGAGCCTCCAGCGCCTCGGCATCGTCGTCGGCCGGGATGGGGACAGACAAGTCCTGCAGCACCGCTTGCAGGGCGTTGTGGGTGTTCTCGCCGGAGGCGGCTCCGTGGCTGATGACCAGCACCTCGGTGACGGTGCTGCCGCCACTGTCAGCTCGCGGGAGAGGGTCGTCGAAAATGATCACGTCGGTGGGGAAGGCGTCGAGTGACGCCATGTCAGAGTCGACAAGCATCGGGTCGGTGGATCCGACCGACTCCAAGTCCACGGTAGGCTCACCGGAGACGTGGAGTTCGTCGAGGAGGCTGACGAGACGGCTCTGAGGCAGCCGGTGCCCGCATTGGATGCGGGCTCGTCGGAGATGCAAACCTCGCCAAGGAGATCGGCGAGGCAGCTTGCCTCGCAGGCGTCGTCGACGCTTTGAAGCGCGTCGGGGCAAGCGCCATCGGGCATGCCGGGCTGGCTACGCTCGCGGGGGAGGAAGAGGGTTCTCGTCCAAAGCAGGTCTCCGGACGACGGTGCACCTGGCCCCACGGTGGGCACCAAATGTCGGGTGGTAGGTGCGACATATGCCAACGGGTGGCATATCATTGTGGGAGCCAGTAAGACATCGCCGGTGCCTGGAAACGGGATAAGGCGAAGACATGCATGCCGGCGGATCTTACCCAGGTTCGGGGCTCTCCGTGGAGATAACACCCCTGGTCCTGCTCTGCGGGGTCTCCACATGATCACTAGATCAACAAGTAGCTACAAGAGGCTCCTTGAGCTGTTCGGTGGGAGGAGGAAAAAGGGATAGGCCAGCTCTCTTCTCTCCCTATGGCGATGTCTAAAACTCTCTGAGATCAACCCTTTGCATGGGTGTCCCGGGGGGTTTATATAGGCCTACCCCCCGGGGGTACAATGGTAATCCGGCTGGGCGCGGGCCCAGGCCGTCAGTGTCTACGACCGCCGGCTTCTGGGGCCCGCCGACTGGTGGGTCCCGCCGGCTGTCGGCCCGTTGGTCGACAGGCTGGCCCCACCGCATGGGGGATCTTGTCGGGGGCTGGTTACTATGGCCTCGCCTCTGATGACGAGGGCTTTGTCGAGGTAAGCATGGCTACAGTGTTGCCGCTTTGCGGGCTCCCACTGTAGCCTTACCGCGTCTCATCTGCTTAATGGCGCGCCCGCCCCGAGGGGGGGAGCAAGCCGGCTATTGGAAACCGGCCCGGCCTCGGGCCGGCTGGGGGAGGTTGGGTCGCCTGCGGGCCGTACTGGCAACCCGTCGTGGATGGCATCATGATCCGCATGGCAACAGTGCCACGCCGGACGGGGGATGGCCGCCCCGTACGACGTACTGTAGCCATGCATACACCGGGATTCGGGGGTGGCAGGGTTCGCTGTAGCCACGCCTCGTCCCGTCACTGTTATGGGGGATGTACTTTTAGGACGCGGCCTTCAGCCACTTGCTTCTTGGAGTTAGTCCTTCAGGGGCCGGCTTCTTGGAGTCGGTCCTTCAGGGGCCGATTTCTTGGAGTCGGCCCGATCGTGGCATCCTCCAGAGGTTATTTATGGTCGGGCCGCCTTCCGCCAGCCGGCCTAGGTGATAGCCGTCCGGAGGAAGGCGGCCCCGTGTCTCAGGTGCTTCGAGGTCTGATCGGCCCATTGTTTTTTCTGAGGGCCAAAGGGAGCCGGTTGGGCTACCCGTGGTCATTTACTCTGACAGATTACATCAAAACTGGTCTCAAATCTGACAAAAAAAGTATAATGCCACTTTGTATTGGTGTCCATCTGACAACACGATAAGTTTCATGAAATTCAAATAAGTTTTGGATGTACTAGAATTTAATAATCAAGATTCTCAATGTTTGAAATTTGTTGCAAGGGGAGTAAACATGCACCCAGTGAGATACATGTGTTTTTGCAATTCATTTAGGTGCACTGTCATGTGTGCATGTAGCTCAAATTTGATTTTTGCACATTATACCCGTAGAAAATCAATCAATTAATGTACTAAAATGTCTTAATGATCTATGTGATTTTTTTGAAATTAAAACGTCCCTCCTTTGGTAACATATGTTCACCGCAAGATAATTAATTTAACATGCATCGTAGTTGCGGTGGATTCGCGGTGTGTGTGTGGGTGTGTGCGTCTAGGGGTGGCGGTGGCTCGCAGTACACTACGAGTTGTGAGCCGCCGTGTGGGTTGGCCGTTTTTTTAGGCAGGCCGGTGCCACATCAGCGTTGTGAAATCATTATTTAAAACATTACAAAACCCTTCCATACATACATGTTTTGGCCACATGCAGTCGATGGTTGTCCTACAATATAGTCGATACTTGCCTGTGACGCTTTCTGTGGGCCCGCAAGGTCGTCATCCATCACTTTGACGAACTGCCGGCAGTGAGGTTAATTTGACCAGCAAGGTAGAATATTTTTTGTTCGTGTTATGGTGGTATATAGTACGCGTCGAAGAGGTGGGAGCGGACTAGCATATATACTATACGTACGCGTCCGTGAACAAGTACACCTCACTCAGTGTCGGGACTTTTTAGTTTCCGAGGCACGTGCCACATCAAAATTGTGAAATTGGCTATTCAAACATCACACAACGCCTTTTTGGGCCACATGCATGCACGCGATGGTTATCCTAGCTAGGACACTCACGTGTGTGATGCTTCCATCTGTGGGCCCACGAGGCCATCGTCGATGCATGCATGCATCACTTTGACCTACATCGGGTGAGGTTACTTAATTTCACCATCGATGAGGATTCTTTTGGGTTGTACATATTAGGCAGGAGCATATAGTATTCGGTGAAGAGGGGGGAAGGGATCGCGCAATGTGTAGTACGCTTCATGAACCTCGCTCTGTGTGGGTGCATGGTTTACGGTTTTTGAGGCATGTGGCACATCAAAGTTGTGCATGTTTGGCCCACATGCAAAGCGGTGGTGGTTGTCCTCTTGCACCCACTTAAGTGGTTATCAGCGAAATCGATGCTTTCCATCTGTGGGCCCGCTTGGTCCATCACTACTTTTTGCCTGACAACAAGAGAGGTTAATTTGACTTAGGAGGGGATTATTATTTTTGCTTGTAATATGGTATATATATATATAGGTCATGCTCTGGGATGACATGCATGATACAGTTTGAGCGCACACACATGCATGTGTATGCATGAATCCCTCCCACCGAGTCGAAGTGGCTAGTACAATGACACATCATGAACCGATCTCGCTCTGTGTGGGGAGCTAGTGTACAATTTTTTACGCACGCGCCACATCAATGTTGTGAAATGGTATTCAAACATGCATGCACGCATCACCTCCATACATATGCATGTAGTAGTTGCCTTCGAATGGTACACTCCCTCGAGTGGTTATCGATGACAAGCCTATATATTCATGGGCCCATGTGGACATCCTTGATCACCTTGACCAACAACAAGATAGGTTACCATGGCGGATTCTTCCTTGATCACCCCCCAAGCCTATATATACTATGAACGCATGCATGCATGAATCCCCGTCGTTGGCTTGAACTATGGTGTAACATACATATGCATCGTCAACCTAACCCTCACTCAGTGTGGGGATTTCTAGTTCAAAATCACGGTGCCACATCAAAGTTGTTCCATTGTTACTCAAAAAAACACCTCTCCATACATATGTTTGGGCCACACGCATGCAGTGGTTGTCTTCGGGACTAGCTACTTGCGTGATTATTGGCGAGCTAGCCCATCTCAGGGGTCGCATGGATGGCCATCACTTTGACCAACAACAAGAGAGGGGTTGTACGACCAAGGTGGATTATTATTGGTCCATTTTACGATCCATCTTGGTGAGATATGCCTCTCTGGCCTGCCGACTAAAAGTGTGTGGGGGAGGGGTTGCTACTTCACACTTAGCTAGGAGAACCTTGGTTGGGGGGCATGCATTCATAGCTTAGGATTCCCTTCGTGGCGACATGAGGGGGGCTGCTAGCTACTTCACACTTTGCTAGGTGAACCTCGTTTGGGGGGTGAGGGAGTCCTGGATTAGGGGGTATCGGGACAGCCGGACTATATACTTTGGCCGGACTGTTGGACCATGAAGATACAAGACTCGAGACTTCGTCCTGTGTCCGAATGGGACTCTCCTTTGCGTGGAAGACAAGCTTGGCGATCCGGATATTATATTTCCTTCTTTGTAACCGACTCCATGTAAACCCTAGCCCTCTCCATGTAAACCCTAGCCCTAGAGGCACAATCATAATCATCATAGGCTAGCTTCTAGGGTTTAGTCTCTATGATCTCGTGGTAGATCAACTCTTGTAACACCCATATCATCAATATCAATCAAGCAGGAAGTAGGGTTTTACCTCCATCAAGAGGGCCTGAACTTGGGTAAACATCGTGTCCCTTGCCTCTTGTTACCATTAGCCTAAGACGCATAGATCGGGACTCCCTACCCGAGATCCTCCGGTTTTGACACCGACATTGGTGCTTTCATTGAGAGTTCCTCTGTGTCGTCGCTGCAAGGCTCGATGGCCCGTCTCGTTGTCAAGGACAACATCACCTCTGGGGGAGCGCTGGCTGTAGGCCAAACTCTCCGACTTGGCGGCTTCATCATGGCCGCCCAATCGGCTGTCGCGCCGACGATGACCTCTCGGGTCGTCGCGAATAGCCTCCACGTCAATTCGGAACTCGCCGAACAGATGGATCTAATGGAGCTCTCCTCTCTTAATGAGCTCTTGGATCGCATCGCTGCTTTGGGAGTCGCCATAGACTATGATCGGATTGGGCTTAAACCCAACCAAAGGGATGTTAAATCCCCGCCGGTCACCCACGAGATAGCGGTAGTGGAGGAGCCACATACGGATTATCCCTCTATTTAGAGGACAAATTATTTCCGGATCACCGAGCTCCCTGAGCCGGACACCCGCTCAAGGGAGGACATGACCCAGACCTCGGACTTAGAATCGGGTATTGGGCCGGAAAAATTGGGCAGCACCCCGGATCCCGAGCTGTCAAGCCCGGAAGCTCCCCTGCCCCAGGGCGTTAGATTGGATCAGAATCCAGGTTCAGCTACACCCACCCACCCAGACTTAAACCGTCTCTCCCATATCAAACAAGAGCCCCAAGAGACAGTACATCGCTACTGGGCCAGATTCCTCCTTGTGCTAAACAAGGTCAAGGACTATCGTGAGGACGACGCAGTCTCAGTTTTCTGCAAAAACTGCACGAACAAAGGAATCCTTAAGTTTCCGTGACATAGTACACTTTGCAGACTTGGCAACCATAGTACATAAGTACTGTGCGATGGAAAGCGCCTGGAAAACCCAAACAGAATTTTGGGATTGTCCGGCTCTCACTAAAACCTTTGTCCGAGCTAAACGGGCGAACTCTTGTAAGTCAGCCAATCCAATCCCCAAGAAACGAAAGCCCACCCCAGGGCATGGAACCGTGTTGGAAGAATGGCTCAATGGGCCATGTAAACTCCACATTACGCCAGACACTACACCAACACATAGCCTTAGAGCATGTTGGATACTCCGGCAGGTAGCAAAAAGTGGCAAGGATCTTCTTGTAAGCCATAAAGCAGAACAACATCCCGCCAAAGAAAACAATATAGTACTGACAGTCTTCGAGACTTTCGCCTCAAACAATAGGCGCAAGCGAGCTCATCAAAGCTCCGCTAAAATCTGCCACGTGGCAAAAGTAAATCCGTGGAACAACACTGCTATAACTTTCAGTGCCAGTGATGAACCTCAATTCCAGACAGTCCGGGCACCAGCCGCTTTGGTCCTTAGCCCAATCGTGGACGGCTTTCGTCTCACTAAAGTACTCATGGACGGCGGAAGCGGATTAAACTTGATCTACGAAGAAACACTCAACAAGATGGAAATTGATAAAAGCCGCATCGAGCAAAGCGGCACAACGTTCAGGGGAATCATCCCTAGTCGAGAAGCACGGTGTGCGGGAAAAATCACACTTGATGTGGTATTCGGCACTCTGGAGAATTACAGGTCCGAAGAAATCACATTCCAAGTGGCTCCTTTCAGCAGCGGATACCATGCCCTTTTAGGGCGGGACGCTTTCACAAGCTTTCAAGCTATACCCCACTACGGGTACATGAAGCTTAAGATGCCCGGACCCAATGGAATCATCACTCTAGCCAGTGATCCGGACGTTGCACTTCGCGCCGAAAATAAAACCGCAGCACTAGCCCTGGAGGCATTATCAAAAGCTCTAGCAGCCGAAGAACTAACAATGCTGCATGCCACCATGGACAGAGACGACGTGATACTCGACAAGCGACCCAATTCCACCTCATTCAAACCCGCAGACGAGATAGTCAAACTCCAGGTCCACCCAACGGACCCCACGAAGACAGCTTCCATCGGGACACAGTTGAGCCCCACAATGGACGCCGCACTACGAGAATTCCTACGCGAGAATTGGGACATTTTCGCCTGGCACCCTTCGGACATGCCGGGCATCCCACGCAGACTGGCCGAACACAGCCTCAATATACTGAAAGGATACAAACCTGTCAAACAGACTCTTAGGCGCTTCTCAAAGCCCAAGCGGCAAGCCATGGGGGAAGAGCTAGCCAAGCTACTCGAGGCTGGATTCATCAGAGATATCAAGCATCCGGATTGGCTGGCAAATCTGGTAATGGTACCAAACAAGGACAAATCCTGGCGCCTATGCATCGACTTCAAAGACCTCAACAAGACTTGCCCCAAGGATCCCTTCCCCCTCCCTCGTATCGACCAAATAATCGACGCCACCACAGGACACGACTCACTGTGTTTCCTCGATGCATACTCTGGATACCATCAAATAAAGATGGCAGAGTCCGACCAAGCTGCAACGGCTTTCATAGCACCATATGGTCCTTTCTGCTTCAACACTATGCCTTTCGGGCTTAAAAATGCTGGCGCAACTTATCAACGCATGATTCAAACATGCCTGGAAAGGCAAATTGGCAAAACAGTGGAGGCATATGTGGACGACGTGTTCATAAAAACAAGACACGTCGAAACCCTAATAGACGACTTGAGGCTTACGTTCGATAACCTCCGAACATACGACATTAAGCTGAACCCGGAAAAATGTGTTTTCGGCGTCCCCTCTGGGAAACTGCTCGGATTCATTGTTTCCAATAGAGGAATTGAAGCGAATCCGGCAAAAATCCGAGCTCTATCGTAGTTGGCTATACCAACAGACCTCAAGCATATCCAGAAACTAGCTGGATGTGTGGCTGCATTAAGCCGCTTTATCTCCCGGTTAGGAGAAAAGGCATTACTCCTTTACCGCCTCCTTCGGCGCACCGAACACTTCGTGTGGACGGATGCGGCCGCGGCCGGACTAGACGAAATAAAGACCTTACTGGCCAGTAATCCAGTCCTAACAGCGCCAAATACTGGCGAACTTATGCTATTGTACATAGCTGCAACACATCAAGTTGTAAGCGCAGTGCTCGTCGTTGAACGAGGGGCTGACGGATACAAATACCCTCTCCAGAAGCCGGTATATTACGTATCCACGGTCCTCACCCCATGCAAATCCTGATACCCACACTATCAAAAGATAGCATACGCGGTCTTCATGGCATCCCGGAAGGTACAACACTACTTTCAAGAGTGTTCAATTACGGTGCCCTCCGAAGTACCACTCAACGACATAATAAATAACCGCGACGCTACGGGCCGGATTGCTAAATGGGCCATCGAGCTCCTTCCGTTCGACATAACATACAAGCCACGGCGGGCCATCAACTCGCAAGTACTAGCTGACTTTGTCGCCGAATGGACAAAAGTCGAACTCCCTAAAGACTATGGCGCGTACTCTAACTAGATCATGCACTTCGAAGGCTCTAAAATGCTGGCCAGATTGGGAGCATGTGTAGTCCTGATATCTCCCACCGGAGACACGGTCCAATACGTACTCCAAATATTATACACAGACTACAACAATGCAGCCGAATATGAGGCTTTGTTGCACGGTCTTCGGATGGCAGTCTCTATGGGCATTCAACGCCTGGATGTGCGCGGGGATTCAAACCTCGCAATATCACAAATAAACGGAGACTTTGATGCCAAGGATCCGAAAATGGTGGCCTACCATAATTCCTTCCTCAAAATGTCAGCTCGGTTCGAGGGGCTCGAATTCCACCATGTGGCTCGAGAAAACAACCAAGCGGCGGATATCCTCGCCCGCATCAGCGCTAAACGCGACCCTGTCCCACCTAACATATTCCTGGAAAGGCTGTTCAAGCCATCCGTGGTATGGGAAGGGGAGTCCGGCAACACTAGCACGGATCCGAATACACCCCCAGATTCCGAACCATCAGACATAATTGGAGGCTCCACCACCGAAATAACACCTTCGGCCCATGAAATCATGGTCGTAATCGCCTCGTGGACTGAGCCTTTCTTGGCCTACCTAACTAGGCCGGAGCTCCCCGAGGACCAAAATGAAGCACGTTGCATCGTGCGGCGTTCTAAAGCATACAAAGTCCATGAAGGGGAACTCTATAAGAAAAGTGCGACCGGAGTGCTCCAAAGGTGCATCTCCGAAGAGGAAGGGCGGTAGCTCTTGGCTGAAATCCATGCTGGACTCGGCGAACACCACACTGCGGCTCGGGCACTTGTCGTCAAGGCCTTCCGCACAGGCTTTTATTGGCCTACAGCCCGAGCAGGCGCACAGGACCTTATCCAACACTGCGTCGGTTGCCAGCTCTTTGCCAATCAGAGCCACATGCCCCCTACCGCTCTCCAAACAATCCCCATCACTTGGCCCTTCGCGGTCTGGGGGCTAGATATGGTCGGACCCCTCAAAGGGGGAAGCCACAAGAAAAAATACTTATTGGTCATGGTCGACAAGTTCACCAAATGGATAGAAGCCAAACCAGTCAAAACGGCCAAATCCGGACCAGTGATAGACTTCATATTTGGGGTTGTACACCGATACGGCGTCCCCCACAGCATCATCACGGACAATGGCTCAAACTTCACAGCCGATGAAGTAAAAACTTGGTGCGGCAACATGGGCATTAAGCTCGATTATGCCTCTGTCTACCATCCCCAAACAAACAGCCCGGTAGAATGTGCAAACGGTCTCATCATGAGCGGCATCAAACCCAGACTAGTGCGATCCTTGATAGAATCGGACACGCACTGGGTCGAGGAGGTCGACTCCGTACTCTGAGGCTGCGGACCACGCCGAATCGCACCACCGGATACACACCATTTTTATGGTGTACGACGCAGAAGCAGAACTACCCTGCGGCATAATACATGATTCGCCTCGCGTGCGCATGTACAAAGAGAAGGAAGCTGAGTTAGATCGGCAGGACAACTTAGATGCCCTGGAGGAGGAGCGCGACGTTGCAAAAGCCCGTTTCACATTCTATCAGTAGCTGGCTCGACGGTACCAAAGCAGAGAAGTGCGGGCCAAGACTTATAATATTGGCGAACTCGTTCTACGCCTACCGGAGAAGAAGAAGGACAAGCTCAAACCTAAGTGGGAGGGTCCCTTCGTCATTGATGAAGTTCTCACCGGAGGAGCGTACCGCTTACGTAATGCATCCGATAACAGACTTGAGCTGAACCCATGGAACGCGGCCAGACTCCGAAGATTCTACGCCTAGCGCCGAACTCAGTATTCGTCTACTTACCCCCTCCTTTTTAATTATGTTCTCTCCTTTTTCCTTTCTCGACCTTTTTCCCTCTTCACACAAGGCACTCAATACAGTGCGTACGCCCGGATCACTCCGGCCGTGTCGGATTTCGGGTTCCGGCAGACCCTTGAGGTTCGAACTCTGGGGTGCGCATGAAGATCTTTCCCCTACCAACTCGTGTCTCGAAGCCTTGTAAGGAATCTAGGCTAGAAATAAGAACACACAAGGGACACGAGGTTTATACTGGTTCAGGCCACCATTGTGGTGTAATACCCTACTCCAGTGTGTGGTGTGGTGGATTGCCTCGGGGGCTGATGATGAACAATACAACGGGAGAACAACCTCGCGAGGGGCTGTTCTTGAGCTCGTGCGTTGAACTGCTTGGGTGATTTTGGTCGCCTCTCTCTAGTCTATGCACAATCTGGATCCCCTCTCTACCGTGGTGGCTAGTCCTACTTATAGAGGGAGGCCTTGGGCCTCTTCCCAAATAATGAGCGGGAAGGGCACCAACAATTGGCCATTTTGAAGGGGAACATCTAGTACACTTATCCTGACTAAAGTTGGTCTTCGGCTGCCAAAGACTCTGGTGGTGACGCCGCCCTTGGCTCCACAATGACTTGCATCCTGCCGTTCTGCTGGTCTTGGTCTTGCTGCACCGAAACGGTAACCTTTGCCTGATGCCTTGACCTGCGTTTGCCCCCTTTGCACCAAAGGGGAAACAAGGACACTATGCAAGCCAGCGCCCGCCTGGTCTCGATCGTCATGGCTTGCGTCATGAGCTCCTCGCGAGGTGCCCTGCCTTGATCTCTCCGCCTCCTCGCGAGCCTGCTTGATGAGGCTGCTCCTGAGGAAGCTTCCAGTCGTCCGCCCCGCGAGGCTTGGCCCCTCACGAGGGTCTTGAGCTTGAGCTGATGAAGCTGGGCTGTACTGGGCCTTCGCTTGAGCCACGTCGCAGGCCGCAGGCAGGCAAGTCTAGGGACCCCTGTTCCCAGAACGCCGACAGGCCGCACTATGTGTGTAAGCCATACCTGGGGGCTTCCTATACGGAAGCTAAATATAATTACTTTAATGGCTTTTTGCCCATCACATATGCGTTCTTTTTTCCATATGTGCCTTTTTTCACCATTATATGCATCGATATAACTTAAGATGTGGCCATGTTGGGTTGCCTGGCTCTTGTGTTTATGCCCTACGTTCCTGTTAATTCGGCTAGGGCAGAAGGGGAGCACCTCTACGATTGTTACTGTCGGTTCAGCCGGATGTGTACCTCAGACTGGGTGAAGCCGAAAGCTAGCGTTCTTAAGGGAATATTCGGCCGGTGACCAAAATATGTTCCTTTCGTTTATTACAACATAAATCCCCAGAAGTTGTGTATCCTGCATCCTTGTTCGCAGTCCGGACATGTACATCGATGCATGCGTACCCAGGGAAAGGAACCCCTAACGGAACTATTCTCCCTGGAAGATGTTTCTTACTATCCATGTAATATAACATAGCTAGTTGGGTACTTGTATGTTCAAGCACTTATGACCCCTACGCCTGGTTTCCATGCATACCCCGGTTCTGCATAACTGAGCGGGTATTCAGACACACCCCGGACTATCGGATCCAGGGGCTGAAGCGAAAAGGTCCGCCATGACAAATGATTTTTAACCCGGCTAGGGACTACATATGTCCATTGAATTACATAGTCACTTGGACTGACTGTATTCTTCCTCTATATCGTCCAACAGGCTATCTAGCTTACAATCCTATTGGGAATACTTTGCGGCTAATGCTACCTGGTCGTACACCAGACTAACAGGAATTTCTTGCCCATCTGGCCCTGCCGGTCCAACTTCAGCCATATGGTTCGGGTCAAGCTTGGTGTAGCACGTCTTCACCATGGCCCAGGCTTCTCTTGCACCTTGTCGGCAGGCTGACATCTTCCACAATCGGAAGCGCCGCCGTGCTCCTTGGAGCACATCCATGAGCTCCCCCATGCCTTTTGGCAGGGAGGTGGATGGCCACAAGGCCTGGGCAGTACCCTGCATCACCTGCTGAGCTCGCTCGCGCAGCTGTGAGAGGTCTTGCAGCATATCACCTACGGACGCGGGCATCTCCTCTTCAGGGCAGCCCGTCAACATACCTACAGACATAAACTTTTTTCAATAAGCTTCCTCGCCGAGCTGTACTACAGTTCGTCTAGGCACTCACCATAAATGCCGCGACGCAGCCTTCTGTTCTCCTTTACGAAGTCCGCCAGCTAAGCGCGAACATCTTTTAATTTGACGCCCGACTGGACATTGGCATCTTGAAGATTGTTCTTCTCCTGCCTAACTTGCATAAGAACACGCTCGCCAGCTTTTAGCTGCCTTTGGAGATGCGACTCCTTATCTCTTACGCCCTCCGGATTCACCCTGGGATTGTCTGCAGAATTTTCTGTTAGACTTATCATACAAGCCACTCACTACCTGGTACATTTCTGTACAATTGAGACAAATGTTACCAGATGAGGCCTTCTGGGATTCCTCTAACTTGGCAACCATGGCTCTCAGCTGGGGCTTGCACTCCTCCAGCTCTCGAGACAATCGGGCATTCTTATCTACAAGGACCTGCACATAAATTGATCCTTAAAATAGCTGTTCCAACCGTTTCAAGTCTCAGGGGCTACTGCTATACATGCTTATCAAATTTTCTTACCCGTATATCTTTGGCATACTGGTCCGTCGCTCCAGCAAGCCCGCCTTGAGCAGCTCGGATGTATGCGTCCCCCGAATTGAAAGCATTAAATGCCTCTTCGGAAAAGATGTTGTTGCAAAGTATGGCCCGTCGGCACCGGTGATTCATGGCGCTCTCTACTTCAGAATTTGTGGCGGAGAGCATATACGCATCCTCTGTCGGAGGACAATTCAGCATCGGCCCCGCATCCGTTTCCTCTCTCGAAGCCGGTTCCGGAATCCGGCTGGTGGAGGCGTGATTGGCAGGATCTCCGGATATAGTCCGGATACTCCTCTTTCTACCAGGACATGCAGGACACTGTTACATTTCAAACACAATAATCACGGAGCAGGTTTTTGCCACACCTCTGTAGCGGCGTTTTGGCCCTAACTGCCTTCCTCTTAAGCCTGCCCAATCCGGACGCCCTTTGCCGACGAGCCCCCAGGGGCTTGGCGCCGCGTCCCGACGGTCGTCTCTACAAAAAATACGATATTTTAGGCATGACATCAGAAAGGAGTCCTCTTCGAAGGATAGGGTTTTTGGCCTTGCTTACACGCAATGAAGGCAGCAGTTCGGGATAGTCAGTGACAATAGCCACCGAGGCACCATCACAGCTGGCCTGATAAAATGTCCCGTTGACAAGCTCCACAGTAATATCCGGATCTTCTTCAAGTCCAGCATCAAAGACCCTTCCGGGGTCCTCTGGCTGCGAGGAGGGGCTGTTCAACCCTTCTACGGCCCTCCTCAGTTCCTGCTCGGAAATGTTGAGGTAAATAATCTTGACGAAGGATGCCAGAATGAATGAAGTGGGGGAAAAGGGTGACGACTTACCCAGCTTGGGGGGTTGTACATAGAAAACCCATCCTGCGGTTTAATGTGAAGGAATTCTTCTTCCTCTCCTTTATACAGATCGGACAATATCCTCGCCAGAGTAGTGGCGGAGTCCGGACCCTTACGGCCATAGCGGGTGGCATCATCTTCCCCGTTGTAGTGCCATATGGGCTTCTCCCGATATTGAAGCAGCTGCACTCCCCGCATTATGCATATTGCCATAACCTCGACTATCATCAGCCCGAATTTGGCCAGTAACTTTATCCTGCTCATCAGGAAGTGTATTTCTCTGATACCCTCCTCTTGGGGGCCCCTTCTATGGCCCTCCTCAGCTTCGACGTGCCTTCGGCAGAGCGTTACTGAACTCAGGGAGACCTGTCCAGATTGGATCCGGAAGGGGAACGTCGTCGACATAAAACCACTCCAAAGGCCAGTTCTCCGGTACCTTCTTGGTAGTATCGGATAGGTATCCGGTCTCGATGATGCGCCATACTTTGGCTCCGCCCACTTGACATAGGGATTCCCCCTGGTTGCGAGGGACAAGGCAGAACAGCTTCTTCCATAACCCAAAGTGAGCCTCGCAGCCTAGAGATAGCTCACAAAGGGCAACATATCCTACTATATGCAGCACGGAGGCAGGGGTGAAGTTGTGCAACTGGAGGCCGTAGAACTCCAAGAGCCCGCGAAGAAATGGGTGGATAGGAAACTCGACGCCCCTTAGCAGATGCGGGATGAGGCGTATTCGCTCCTCTGGGGATGGATTAGGAGATCCCTCCGCTTGCTCCCCACCATTATAGGTGGCTAATCCGGCTCGGACAGGACCATGAACGCCGATGGGAGAAACCCTTGGGTCTGTAAGTCTATCAAATGGCTGTAAGGAACTGAACACTCTTCCCAGTCACCCGGCTTGGTGCGAGGGGAGCGAGAAGAAGAGCTGCGGCGACCGGCCATGTTGGAATGGTTTTTCCGGAGCACTCTGTTAGATGCTTGCTCGAGGGAAGAGGGTGAGGTTTGGATCTGAGAATCCCCGTCTCTTCAAATAGATGGTTAGCCTGCCGGACCAGGGGTGGCAAATGCAAAAGTGCCTCGGCTCCTCGTATTCGCTCGACACGTGGAGATGGTCATTATTGAGGCATAGAAGCCGAGGAGTACAACATTGAGGGGAAGCCGGACACTGTTTGTTGCAATAGGTACTTTCGAGTATTCAGAGATGGAACCCGCCTTGAATGCCGAAGACAAAACTGCGCGCCGGACTCGTCGTCATTGAAGCCTGGTTCAGGGGCTACTGATAGAGTCGTGGATTAGGGGGTATCCGGATAGCCAGACTATATACTTTGGCTGGACCGTGAAGATACAAGCCTCAAGACTGCGTCCCGTGTCCGGATGGGACTCTCCTTTGTGTGGAAGACAAGCTTGGTGATCCGGATATTATATTTCCTTCTTTGTAACCAACTCCATGTAAACCCTAGCCCTCTCCGGTGTCTATATAAACCGGGGGGTTTAGTCCCTAGAGGCACAATCATATTCATCATAGGCTAGCTTCTAGGGTTTAGCCTCTATGATCTCGTGGTAGATCAACTCTTGTAACACCCATATCATCAATATCAATCAAGCAGGAAGTAAGGTTTTACCTCCATCAAGAGGGCCCGAACCTGGGTAAACATCGTGTCTCTTGCCTCCCGTTACCATTAGCCTAAGACGCACAGATCGGGACCCCCTACCCGAGATCCGCCGGTTTTGACACCAACAGGGGGGCATGCATTCATAGCCTAGGATTCCCTTCGTGCCCACACGAGGGAGGGGGGCTTCTAGCTACTTTGCACTTCGCTAGGTGAACCTCAGTTGGTGGGCATGCATTCATTACTTAGGATTCCCTTCGTGCCGACAAGAGGGAGGCGGCTGCTATCTACTTCGCACTTTGCTAGGTGAACCTCGGTTACGGGGCATGCATTCATAGCTTAGGATTGCCTTCATGTCGACACGAGGGAGGGGGGCTGCTAGCTACTTCGCACTTTGCTAGGGTGAACCTCGGTTGTCACTACAAAAAAAGACACATCCGTGACATTTTGGGCCGAACGAAAAAAAAATATGCCATACTTATGACACTTCTATGACAATAATTGTGACAAAACACGGTATCATCATAGATGTGTTGGGCTCCTACTTCTATGACAAAAAATCATGATAGAAAATGGGCTTTTCGTCCTGGGTGGGACAGAGACGCAGCTGCATGACATTATTTGGCCCGTCCATGACGGAAAAAACCGTGGTAGAAGTGAGGGCGAGGAAAATTTCGAGGAGTTCCCGGTTATGGTGGGTGGTCGGGGGCCGAGCGATGCGCGTTTCTCTCGTACACGTACGCGCATGTGTGCGAGGCGTTGGCTCTAACTGAACCCGAGCGAGGCGTTGGGCTCTAACTGAACCCGAGCGATTGCACTGCAGGCTACGCGTTACTAAACCCGAGCAATCAATCGATGGCTGTTAACTGAACCCGATCGAGCGATTCCTTCGCTACTGCTGCTAACTGAAGCCGATCGATGCTGCCTCTGGATGAACAATGAGCGTTGCGGGGGGGTTTGGATGAACAGTGAGCGGTGGGGGTGGATGAACAGGTCCCTGTGGCATTGCCTCTGGATGAACAGGACCCCAATCAATCGAGCCGGTTGGGGCTTGATGAACAGGACCCCGTGGAGGGCTGGATGAAAAGGACGACCTCGTGGAGGGCTGGATGAACAGTACATGATGGAGGGGTGGATGAACAGTAGCCTGTGGAGGGGTGGTTGAATAGTAGCTGGTGGAGTAGCGCGCGGTGGAGGCTAGATGAACAGGAGCCGGTGGATGAACAGTCACAGGTGGAGGCTGGAGGAGGTCGATGGTGGATGAACAGTAGCCCGTGAGGCTGGAGGAGGTCGACGGTGGAGATCAACAGTATCCCGTGGAGTCCCGTTTTGCGGTACGCCACACCCCTCCCGATGAACAGGACCCCCGTTTCGACTGTAGCGCTCCAACACAAGTCCGTTTCGTCCGTTTTGCGGTACGCCACACCCCTCCCGATCAACAGGACCCACGTTTCGATGGTAGGAGGTCCGTTTCCTCCGTTTTGCGGTATGCCGGACCCCTCCCGATGAACAGAATCCCGTTTCGAACGTGGCCGGTCGAACACAAGGCCGTTTCCTCCATTCTGCGGTACGCCAGGACTCGTTTCCATTGCCTGTTTCGTTCAATCCCTCCTGATGAACACGACGATGCATTCCGTTCCGACCCAGCCGGTTGGCTCCCCATGAACACGACGACGACGTTGTTTCTCCGTACCAACCCAGCCATGTACACGAGCCCTGGCCATACGTATGCGCGAGTAGGCGTTTGAGACCCCACCCGTATGTACACATACGTGTCCGTATTTTCTTTCTTGCACACTGGCCGCTTTACATACGTGTACATGCTACGTGTGCGCCTCTACTACGACACGTGCACGCCTCTACATCCACCAGTATGTACGTACACGTTCGCGACCAGAATGACAATGCTACGTACGCTTCGACCTGGTGGGTCCCGACTGTCAGGCACTTCCTTGCGTGCGAAGATGTAACTGGTGGGTCCCAGCAGTCAGGGGGGTGAATCGTTTTTTTTTTTGCCCGGACGCACTTCCTTGCGTGTAAAGATGTAGCTGGTGGGTCCCATCAGTCAGGGGGGAAACGTTTTTTTCGTGAAATACAGTGGCCCGTCCGATGGGTCCCTGCTGTCAGCTGGAGGTATCATTATTTTCTGCGTAATAAGGAGGCACATCCTTGCTACGGCCACGGACCCAGCTGTCAGCCTCTCCACGTACAGTCGATGTTCGATGGAAGTCGTTCCTTGACCATGTTGACCACGCCGCATCGAGAGCACCAGGGCGGTGGATGACGGCGAGGCCTAGGAATGGGACGACGCGGAGCCGGGGAAGACGCGGCAGTGGAAGCCTGCATGGAGAGGAGTATGAGGGTTCACTGGTTCGGCTGCGGTGTGAGGCTGCCGTCACTGCAGGGCCTAGCCAGCGGTGGGAATAGTAGGGGGCGATGAGGCCTCCGCGGTAGCACAGCCGGCCACGCGAGGCAGGAGCATGCGGCACGACCGGCGCTGCTTTGGGCAGCTGGAGCAAGAAGACCAGAGGTTGAAGAAGCACTACGGCCGTTGGATGGACATCGTACAGTCACTGGAGCTAGAATCGTTCATATTGACTAAGTTGACAAAGCCCTCCGTCCGCGTCAACTTAGTAGGCCCACAAGTCAGCCTCCCACCAAGATGGGTCCCAGCTAGCAGGGGGAGTATTCATTTTTTTGTGCGTAATAAGGAGGCACTTCCAGTGCGTCCGAGCTGACAGCAGGGGGAACGTTTTTTTGTGAAATACGGTGGCCCGTCCGGTGGGTCCCAGCAGTCTGGGGGGAAATGTTTTTTTTACGAAATAAGGTGGCATGTCCGGTGGGTCCCTACTGTCAGGTGGAGGAATAATTATTTTCCGCGTAATAAGGAGGCACTTCCTTGCGGCCGCCATGGACCCAGCTGTTAGCCTCTCCACGTACAGTACTCTTCCAATGGAAGTCGATCGTTGACCATGTTGACCATGCCGCGCCGAGAGCACCAGGGCAGTGGACGATGAAGAGGCCTATGAAGGGGACAACGCAGAGTCGGGGAAGACGCAGCAGTGGAAGCCCGTGCGGAGAGGAGGACGAGGGTTCACTGGTTCGGCTGCGGTGTGAGGCTACTGTCGCTGAAGAATAACAGGGGTGTGGGTGAGTGGAGGGATGGCCTGGCCAGCGGTGGGAGTAGTATGGGGTCGGTGAGGCCTCCGCGGCAGCACAGCCGGTCACGGGAGGCAGGAGCAGGCGGCACGACCGACGCTGCTTTGGGCGGCTGGAGCAAGAAGACCAGAGGTTGAAGAATCACTACGGCCGTTGGATGGACATTGTACGGTCACTGAAGCTAGAATCGTTTATATTGACTAAGTTGACAAAGCCCTAGGTACGTGCCAACTTAGTAGGCCCAAAGGTCAGCCTCCGAAATGGTGCGCCCCAAATGTCAGGGGGAGGATTCATTTTTTGGGCGGCCGAAGCTAAGAATATCCGAGATTGAAGAAGAAGCACGACATCCGTTGGATAGACATCCAACGGCCACTGCTGCTAGAACTGTGTGTTGACTATAATAAGTTGACAAAGCCTTGCATATGCGTCAACTTATTTTTTTAAGGGGACGCGTCAACTTAGTAGGCCCACAAGTGTGTGGCAGAGAACTTATATCCCATTTGCAATTTGTAAGAATGTACAACCCATTTTTGAATTCTAATGGAGTTTACTACAGCCCATTTACAGTTTGTTAAAAGTACAGCCCATTTTCTAGCTAGGACAACGATTAATAATTTCAACCAACCATTGAAGACAGAATTCAATAAAATTTCCTACATTTTGATGGGATCCGAAATATTTTTATCCCAAAATTTCTAGTCAGATTAAGTATAAATTTGTATTACGTAAAAATCCAACGAAACATTGCGCACGCAACAATGAAAATTTAAGATTTTCAAAATCCATAAATAATATTTTATAAACTAATTTCGTGTTTGGTGCATTTTTTTATAGTTACTGCCCAGTTTTTATAATTACATCCCATTTATTATTTTTTAAAGCCCATTTTCCTGTTAAGCCTAATGCATCCCTCCTAGGAAAGATTTGCAGCCCAGCGGGGCGGAGAATAACAAGTTGACCTTGCCTGGGTATTCCTCAAAAAATGTATGCCTGGGCTAGCCATTTTCATCTTGAAAAAATTAATATCTAGGCTGGATATCTAGCCTGGGATAGACGGGCCACAGCCCGCCCAGTTAATACCCTGCTCTTCTCTGAACAACAATGAAATCATCACCAAGAAAAACTCTGCAGTGCTCACGCCTCAAAAACACAAATACTGCTCGAGCTGCTTGGTCCCAGCTGTCGGCTGCACCATGTGCAATTCTCTCATTTATATTGAGTACATAGGTTGACAATGGTGTGGGACTGTGATGTCAGGAAACCAGGAGGAAGCAAAAAAATATATAGTTGTACATAATAAGGAGGCACTTGCGTACGTATGGCTATGGCCCTAGTGGGTCCCTAGTGTCATCTAGTCAAAATAAAGTCATCTCCTGAATCCTCATGTTCGTTGACGATGTTAACAATGCTCGGCGCCACGGCGAGCGCAACAACTCGAAGGACGACGGAGAGGGCCTCGCAGGCCCTACGGATGGTCTGATACAGCGCCAGCTGCTTATTCAGGAAGCCAGGATCATCGGACACCTATGAGCACCTTCGAGAAACTAAGATGGCATGAAATGGTAAGGCCGCGCTTGGGAGCTCTGGTTTATTTCAAACATGTATTAACATACAAGTGTAATTTACTCGTCATCAGAAACAACACGTAAAATACAGGCGTAATGAAACCGAGGGCCCGAGATCTGTAAGTAAAACTGGCGGGTTACGCGTGTAATTTGAGAGACCATTGTATATTTTACGAGCACTGCTATATGGACGACATTACCAGATGATACATGCACGGTGTGCATATTATGCCATCCATGGGCAAGGCTGAAACAGCAGCTAACGGCTGGATTAACAATCGTCCGAGTGTATTTTAGTGTTTTTATCGTGTGTGAAGTACTTTCGACATTTTACTAGTCGAAATCGACCAACCAAGCGCTTTGCCCGAGACCATCTGCTTTTATTTACAAGCGTCAGTTTTACAAGCGGTTTTGGTTGGAAAACGACGATCCAATCACGGCCTAATATCATGAGTTGGTCAGAAGATCATATGGTTTCACATCTAACCTACCCGACTTGTCGTATAGGATATGAATGAAACATAAGACGATGAACTTCTTAAGCACGGAAACAACAGAAGAGGATGATCTTATTAACAAGCAAATCACTGGCATTAGATCGACATGCAAAACAATACGAAGCATTATTCTCAGGAGGCACGGTGAACAGCTCGTGATGCCTCATGCCACAACATTCCAAGCTCAACTTTGCAATCAAACACAAGGCCTAGCATTACATAGACAATATTCAGAACAAACTCTTAACACAGGAATATCTCAGCAGAGTAACTATTTACTTCTAAACTGAACACAGGAATAGGAAAAAACAATCGACGCTGCTCACAGCAAGGGCATCCCACTCAAGAATATCAAATGCATGTCTTTTGGCTAACATCAATGAGCAAATTTTGACAAGGTTTTCCAATTCCAATATATTAAACTAACGTCTTCTTGCTAACATCAATGATTAAATTTTGATAAGCTTTTCCCATTCAAAATATGTAATTCCTATGATCATGGAGTCCTGTCATAGCTTCTTGTACTTGTTTGGGCACTTTTTGCCCAGTGCACTCCACGTGTTGTAGAATTGCCAACGCTCTCCGTAGACTAGTCATGTCACCAGCGTCTAATAATACTCTGTAAAGCTTCTCGGTCATTCCTTCTGTAATGTAGCATAAACAGTGACTGCTTATTTCTACAAAGTGGAACGACCAACTGGACCCAGTAATGCAGTAGTTTGCCTTGGACACATTGGCTCCTTTTGTGCAGTTCAACTAAAATCAAAGTCGGAATAAAACCGAGCTTTAATTTTGATATCCCTGTAAGAAACAATAGGTATAAGGGAAACAATTACTGAGAAATAACAGTTGATGACTTGTACTCATAGAAGAAAAGCATCTATTGATCTACCTTGTCTCAATGGGAAACAAAGCAGGAGAGTAGCAATTCTCCATCAGTGTGATTCATTCATATTGGCTGAGACATTATCTTAACAATGCCTTGTTTCAACATGTATAAAGAACGACAAAGTAGAAAAGTACCATTTCTAAAACAATGCAACTGATTCATTTTAACAGAGACATTATCTTAACAATACCTTGGTTAAACATGTAGAAAGAACTACAAATCAGGATGGTACCATTCCTAACAAGTGTTGTAGTTTTGAACTAAGATTCGGTAGTTAATTAATTCTGAGAGTGTCATTGCTTAATTTTACCAGCGGCATTAGATTAACAAAAAAGCATAAACAGTTCCAGGGGAGAGTGGGCGCAACAACACCATGTGCTTCCATCTACTTATAAAGGGGGTGATGCAGAGTTTGTTGTAACAAAGCAACAAGCATCATGTCTGGGTTGGTACCATTTTTGTTCACTACTTAATGGGAAAAGAGAGCAATACAATAGCTTCAATTCATCATTTATTTAAAACAGTACCAATACAAGTAGCACAGCATCTCAAAACACACTGCACGATCATGTGGATGAAGGCAAGTACCAACCTGTCATGACGCTCACAAGATAATGTACGAATATGCCAACACGAATAGGAAATCCAATCTCGTTTTGTGCAGTTGCACTGAAATCAAGCAAAGAGTTTCGCGTAGCGAAGCAAAATGTCGCAATAGCAACAAGTTGAATAGATATCCCTGTTTAAATAGAGGCAAAAAAGGAATCAATTACTGGCTAATAAAGTAGGATGAAACATGCGGCCACAAAAATGGTAATCCCGCCAATCCCTAACAAGTGTTGAAGTTTTGAAATAAGATTCAGTAGTTAATTTTGAGAGTGGCATTGCTTAATTTTACCAGCGGCATTAGATTAACAAAAATCATAAACAGTTCTAGTGGAGAGTGGGCGCAACAACACCATGTGCTTCCATCTACTTATAAAGGGGGTGATGTAGAGTTTGTTGTAACAAAGAAAAAAGCATCATGTCTGGGTTGGTACCATTTTTGTTCACTACATAATGGGAAAAGAGAGCAATACAATAGCTTCAATTCAACATTTATTTAAAACAGTACCAATACAAGTAGCACAGCATCTCAAAACACACTGCACGATCATGTGGATGAAGGCAAGTACCAACCTGTCATGACGCTCACAAGATCACGTACGAATCTGCCAACACGAATAGGAAATCCAATCTCATTTTGTGCAGTTGCACTGAAATCAAGCAAAGTGTTTCAAGTAGCGAAGCAAAATGTCGCAATAGCAACAAGTTGAATAGATACCCCTATTTTAACAGAGGCAACAAAGGAAACAATTACTTGCCGATAAAGGAGGATGAAACAAACGGTGATAGAAAGAAGCATCTAACTTATCTTGGATGGAAAACAAAGTAGGATAGTAGCATTTCTAAAACGGTTGCATTGATTCATATTAACAGAGACATTCTCTTAAAACAACATTCGCTAAACACTGTAATTTACTTTTAACAGTGGCATTGCTTCAATTTTCCAACGGCATTCTTAGATTAACAACAGCAAAATAGCTGTATGGGACATGCCAGCACCATCTGCGTCCACACGTATATATGGGTGATGCAGAGTACGTAGCCAGGCAGCATATATGTGTTGGTCCCATATTTGTTCTCTTTGAACCTTTTTCCTATATGAGGGCAGTAAATCTAGTCCTACACAAACTAACCGACCCCCCCAGTTTCTTTCCCTTTTCAACAAAGAGATCGGTTCCTTATAGATGTGTGTACTAGGTTACCCCCTTTTCCCTTTTCGACCAACAAAGCGGCTGGATAGCCAGTCTATACTACTTTCCGTCCCTCCTTTCCTCATTGAACCACGTCCTAGATTCGTGCTCTAGTCCACCGCACCCTTCTTTCCTCTTTGAACCAAGACTAGATTCGACTACAAATCGAAAAAGATCCACATGCAGCTAGAGAAACGACGGTTTCAAAGAAACTTATACCTTAGGGTCATCGGGGTGTGGCAAGGCGTGCGGCGGGAGGCCGGATATGCCCACACTACGTATGGCAGCAAGGAAGAAGGGGTCGGTGGCCCTCCCGCACACGCGCTAGGTGAAAGAGAATAGCGCAGCCGGCAGTGGATTGCCTCCCTCACCGAAGGTGGTAGAGTGAACGCTGCACCTCCAACCCTTCCCAGTGCGATGGGATACGGACGCCTCCTTCACCAGCTGTGAGGGGAGAGAGAGAGACAAGAGGCCAACACGGTCTTGTTTAGATCTGGTGAAGAGAGTGTGAGAGACTGTGAATATAGCAAACCCTAGCAAATGAACGCTGAGCCTCCAGCGTGTATATATATATGTAGTGCGGCGAGAGTGTGGAGAGTGCAAACCCTAGCGAACAAGCGCTGAGACTCCAGCTTATATATATACTACTGTAGTATGGACTGAGCTCCGGTGCCTTCACTTCACCTGCTTTTGGCTGAATGATAGGTGAGCCAGCCACATTTTGGGCCCACCTGTCATAAACCCAAAGGCAGGTGCACTAAGTCAATGAAGTTGTGTGCATATAGTACTCTCATGTATATGACTAATATATAGTGGAGTGGTTTTCTTATTCTCTCCATAACAATCGTTTTAAATTGTGTAAGTACAAAACGAAACTCTTTATTTAACGTACAGTGAAGAAACCTACTACTACTTCCGATGAACTAACGGTCCACGCCCACGCGTCCTAGTCGCACTTCCTGTCCTTCAGTGCGATACACTACCCTCCCTTAAGTGAACAACCACACATGCGCCAAATTATCAGAAACGTGTGAGAGTGTGTACAAATAAAGAATTACAAAGTTTGACTTCAGTCAGATCTAATATGCGGAGTAAATAAAAATGGAGGGCTACTACGTCCATCCGGGTTTTTAGTCCACACCATTTTTTAAATCAAAGTTAATAGCTGGACAAATAAAATTACAGGGGAGCTGGAGACAAAGTTGTGAGAAGGCTTAGAAATCAATACAAAACTTATGCTCTTAGTACCAACGTTGATCCTTCTTCGAGGAAACATTTGGTTCATAGCCAATTGTGTGATAAAATTGCACCAACGTGAAAGACGACCGCGTCTCCAACGCAACCAAGGTGAACTGACGAAGGATATCATCTTTGTGCATAACAAGCAAAGAGCACTGGTGGAATACAGCTTGTTTTTCATTGAAAATCGATCAGCTTCACCAGCCGACGCAACCATGAGGCGCAACCATGAGCATCGATAGGTCATCGTGGTGATGCATCATCCATTTGGCATCAAGTTTGGGTGAGGCACCTATGAAGTTCGACAAGTCCTCACTGTGGTCTGTTTCTTCTCAGTAATCAAGCTCGAGGAAGGAAGAACCACGTGGGGATAGTGAGGCGGAACAACAATGGCCATCCAATTTTGTGCAGTTCCACTAAAATTGAGGAAGACATGCCCGGGTATGGAGATATGCATCGCTGTTTCCAAAAATATAAAAAAGGGATATAGTGTTGTTACTTTGTTTTACAAGATTAGCAACGACATCTCAATTGTCAATAAGAATCAATGAAAAGTACACCAACAAACAGAAGCATCATGATTATCTTGATGGGAACTAAACCAGGATACCCGAGAAAAAAAGCATTTCTTCATTTAACCAGTGATAGTACTACCACCATATGGACAATGACCGCACAACCACCATGTACTACCTCTGTCCGGGTTTATTGCTCCCCATTGTATTTCGTGTCAAATTTTGACCATAGATTAAACTAACAAAATGTTCACGCATGTCACCAAACATTATATTTTTGAAAACTATGTTCAAATAAGAATCCAATGAGATAATTTTTCTGGACATGCATTAACATTTTGTTAGTTAAATCTTTAGTCAAAATTTGGCACAAACTACAAAGGGGACCTATAAACCAGGACGGAGGTAGTACTTTTTGTTGAAACAACATGTATACCTCCACCGAGGCATAAACCAGGACAACTTTTCGAGTGGTATTTCCTCTGTAATAATACTAGTAGGTGATGTTGGACCAGCCGACGAACCCTAGCTACTATACATGGGGAGCTGGGGACTAGTCGCATAGAAGAAAACCCGCACACAGCGGCCTGGGGAGCTGGACCAGTACAAGAAGTTATACCTCAGGTGGGTGAGATGTCATTTAGGCGGGTGGGCAGGATCTACCCACACGACGGCAGCGAACAAGGGCACAGAGGATATTCGTCCGCGCAAGCGCCGGCTCCGAGAGGACAGTGCGCATCGGCTTCCTCCATCGCCGACGATGACAATGTCAACGATGCACCTCCTCACCTCCCGTAGCAGAGGGATTCGGCCGGATCTGTGACCACTGGTGAGAAGAGAGATAGGGTGGACATTGTCATCTTGTTTTTATATGGAGAGGGTGAGAGAGCGAGACGTGAGAAAGTCTATCAAACAAGAGGCTATAATGCAGTAAAAAAATCTCTCCATAGTAGTGGTTTTAAATAGAATACGCGCATTCCCGAAAAAAAGAAACAAAACTGGCGGACAATTTTTTAACGTACCAAGAAAGAAAACTCGATCAGAAACACGCCCCCGCTTCTAGGTCGCGAGAGTCGTCGCGCACACACACATAGACATAGACATGCACATCTGTGTTTACGTAAAATTCCATTTCCATCTCCATCTCCAATCATATTTGTCCAACTGGCACATTATTTATGTTGTTAATTATATACGCAGCAATATTAACGTACAACATCTCTTGTTTGCGGACGTCCGGACCACTGCCACAGCCGGTCCTGACCAACCCGAACCCTCTTCGTCACCCGTGCGTGCTTCCCGCCCGAAATGGTTAGTGCCGCATTCATGCCCGGCCAGAGCGGACGCGACCTCTCGCTGGCGCCGGCATTGAAGCGGCGCGCCGTCCGAGAGAGTGTCGCCCGCGCCGCTTCCTGGTGCACGCGACTACTCCATGTTCAAAGGTCGCAATAGCCAGCTACAACATGCATGTAAAAAGTTCTTGGGAGTCCATGCTACAGCTAGTTGTCCTCCCCTAACTCGTCAATCTCTTCCAGTAGTGCTAGTACTCCATGGCCCGATCCATCGACAAGCAAGCGGGAAAGTTATTGTATACTCGGTTTGCGGTGAGTGGCATGCCGAACGACCGTGTGGGGTCGAGCCGTGGAGGAGGGTGAGACAAGAACACGATAGACATGATTTAAACGTTGGTTTTGCTAGATGGCGCGGTCCAACGAAACGAAACGTTGGTTTCTCTCCGTTTCCATTTTTTCTCCGAAAAATAGAAAATTTCCACTCCATTTTCATTCCTATTCCAAGGGTGCCCCGTTACAACATTCCATCAAATACGAAGGAAAACTAACACGCATGCTGATGCATCTCAATGATTCACACATCATAGCCAATATTTACTTCACAACTATATACAAAAGTTGTGAGAGCGTGTACGAAAGAAAAACTACTGATGGGGTCATGACGACTTAAATCCTAAACCCTAAACAGGATTTAATTTCCTGGCGAGGTAGAACCTGTCGAAGGAAATACGGCTGGCACCCTCGGATCATACGATGCTTTTGTGCAGTTCCACTAAAATCGACCTGAGCATCCCTGATGGCAAAGATATTGAAGAAGTGTGATTAGAATAATAGTACTAGCACTAGTTCATGAGACATAAACTCACAAGTAGAAGCCGGTAGAAGTAGAGAAAGATCGACATGGAGATGGAGCTACGGCAGTGGAGCAAGCCGGCTCCAAAAGGAAGATGGACTACTTGGGACGTCGGGCTGTAGCTAGAAGGGCGGTTGGGACGCGGCATCGGCCCATACCATGGTGACCCCCAATTGGGATGCACCGACTGTGGGTTTTCTCCCTCGCTGATGTAGACCGCGTCTACGCAAAACATTGTTCCCTTCCCCCAGCTGCGGGATCAGGCCCGTCGTTCTATGCTTGTGAAGAGAGCAACCTAAGCAAGCAGGCTTGTAGCTTAGGCTCCTGCTAGTGTATATATAGTGGTTTTCTTTTTCTCTCCATATCAACCATTTTATATTGCATATGTGTCATTGAAGAGTGAAATGATGGTTGCTTCTTCCGACTAACTTACTGTGTGATTTGACTGCTCCTTAGTGGCCCCCACACGTACTCCCGCTACGTGTATGCAACCGTCACACGTACACATGGACGCAAAAATGCGCGCGATGCTCTAATGCATGCATGTCCGAGCACACGAGGGAACACACACGGTCATGCTCAAGTGCTCAACCTACACGTGCATGCACACACATACTCAGTCAGGGTGAGCTAGTGACCGTATAAACACCAGAAAATATATATATTGAGCGCAATGAGCGTATTTTGAAGTCCACTGGCCGTATTTTTACAAATATACTGTGACAGACATTGTATTTATCTCGTTCGAAATTAATCCACATTAACCAGAGAGGAGGCAGTATGGACTAGCATTACTTTCTTGTGTCCCATCAACTTGACGAACCAGGAGAAGGTTGCAGGACGGGAGAAGCTTGCGCGCGATGGCTCGCAGGACAAGGAGAAACTTTTGACTAATTCAAGCTCTCCCTCACTCAGGCGGTGGACGTGCAACAGTTAATTCGGTGTCAGATTGCCAGAAGCATACACTATACTACTAGTACTATTATTGTTCGACTTCCCGAATAGGCGAACAGCCAAGCGCAAAGTTTACTAGTAGTACTAGTACTACTACTATAGTCTATATAGGTATGTACTATACTAGTACTAGGGACCGGATGGAGGAGCGTCTGCACTCTTAATATAATTTTAAAATGTGATAAAGCAATCTTCAACACATTTGGTTCTCTTCGAGGGTTCTCGCATGTGATAATGGAAGTTGATTGAATGGAACACTCACCACAATTCTCGCTTAATTCTGGCTCATATCCTGTTACAAATAGGAGCGCTCGGTAATATTTCCTCTTTTTTTGTTATTCAGCATGTAAATAGGTCAGCAAACCTTGCGGCGCATCTTCGTGCGTACCGTGCTTGCTGCACTTTGAATGTGGCCGAGAGCTGGCTTGATGAAACACCTCATTTCCTACTTCTTTTTTGCGGGGTACCTCGCTTCCTAGTGACCAGTGTCTTGGCTGATTGTCCTAATAATGCTTATATATGAATAAAGCTCTCTCATTTACCCGCAAAAAAAGATTAAGCCATATTAACCGGAAAGGAGGGAATATGGACTAGCACTACTTTTTGGTGTGTCCCATCAACTCGCAGAACAAGGAGAAGCTTGCGGGACAAGGTGAAGCTCGCTTATGCCTTTTGACTAATGCAACCTACCCTCGGTGGACATACATCAGTCCATTCGGTGTCAGATTGTCAGAGGCATACATTGTAGTACCCAACATGCGGAGTACCATCATTGTTTGACTTCATGAAGAGGCGAAGAGCCAAGTGCAAGGTTTAGTAGTACGAGTAGTACTACTACTAGAACCGCATGGTGGAGCGTCTGTACTCTTTTTTTCAATCTCTGATAAAGTACATGTTTATTCCAGAGAAGGGCGGAAAACGGCAGCCCAACATGTAATGATGATATCGATCAACCAACCATGCTCAAATATATCTTGGCCTCTGTGCGAGCCCGTCTGTGTGTTCTCGCTCCTCGTCTCTCTCAAGGAACAGCGGGTTCGCTCTTTGCCGTCAATTGAGATCGGTTTGCTCACACTCCTGTCCCACATGTCAGTGATATGCCAAGAGGAGGTGTGTTGACCGACTGGCCATACGCGTACTTGGTTTTGCACCTTCATACTACTCCCTCCGTCACCGTTTACAGGGCGCGCTTCATTATGATGCATTCTCTCAATGCATTTCCACCACAAGAGAGAGTTTAGATGAGTTTGGTTTAATGCTCAATTAATTAGGGCGTGGTAACCGCAATCAAGTCCACAATTTTCTCTCGATGTACTCCCTCCTTTCCGGTTTATAGGGCTTATCTCAAAATTTTAGTTTTTCCATTTTATAAGGCTCAATTTGGTTGTTTTCCATCACATTTTCAGATTCCAAGGTGCATTAAATCATTGCATGCAAGTATTAAAGAAAATTGACCAAGGCATGTACTTTATGCATGCATTTATTGCAATTAATGCATTCATAAACATAATTTTTTGAGGAAAACAAGAGCATTAATTAGGTGCCTTTGCAAAACTACAAAAAGTATTCCACCACTCGCCATCTACCTTGATTGGTGAGATTTTTGAATTGAGCACTATAAACCGGAAAGGAGGGAGTACTACTACAGAGTGGAGTAAGTGCATGCATGTGTGTACCCGGGGTGGAAGCACTGCATGCATGTGTGTACGCATTGTTCCCTCTAGTAATAAACGCCGTGCTATAACTACCAATTCTATTTTTCAGGCCGATCGCTAGTCGCCTTGTTCCCACATATTTTTTTTTCTTTTTTCTAAAGCGCGCTCTATAAACAGTGACGGATGGAGTAGTATGAGCGGATTCAAAGAAGATCCTATTGATGGTTGCTTCTTCCGAGCAATTTACAGTGGGAAAGGTGGGGCTTATGATTTCATTACTCACTATTAATGCGGCGCCACGACCGGGCTGAGTCTCCCATGCGGTTGTGCACTACCACCTCGGTTCTTAAATATACTCCGGAGTATTTGTCTTTCTAGAGATTTCAACGAGTGACTACTCAAATATTTGTCTTTTTAGAGATTCAAATGGACTACTCCATACGGATGTAGATAGACATATTTTAGAGTGTAGATTCACTCATTTTGCTCCGTATGTAGTCACTTGTTGAAATCTCTAGAAAGACGAATAGAGTATTTAGGAACGGAGGGAGTACACACACGAAGCAAAATGAGTGAATCTACACTCTAAAATATGCCCATTTGAAATTTGTAAAAGGACAAATATTTAGGAACGAAGGAGTATAATTTTGTGCATGGCACATGGACCCGGATGCTGAAGAGGCTTCTGGCAATGCTATCAAGCTTCCATCATTTGTTTACATAATTGACATACTATACAAATAATTTTCCAGCGACATGAAATTGTACAATGGTGTGAGCTTTCAGCTTTTGTTTCGTGTGTCTTGCCATTGATGCTCTTTCGGAAACAGTAAAAAACTAACTTCCTTGCTAATGCATGTCAATTATTAGCAGATCAGAGCTAATATTTACATCACAACTGAAGACAGAGTTGTGAGAAGGTGTTAAATTAAAATTGATCATGCTTTCATTGGCAGCAACGTCCCCCCAACTCTGTCTAAATCAACAAGGCATGTTGGGAAAAAAGTAGCTGTCTGGAGCATGCAACATTTCAATCATTTTGTGCAGTTCCACTAAAATAGAGTTGAGCATCCCTATTCCAAAGATATTAAGTGTGATTATGATAATAGAGGACTGCTGATGAAACAATAAACACACAAATAGAAGTCGGACACCTTTGTAGTCTCTCTTAAGACTAACTAGTTGGAGAAGATTAGGCTCGGAGTTGGATGAGGAGGATAGAGCAAAACCAATCTCCCTTGGTGCAGTCGCACTGAAATGTAGAGACGTTGCCCATGTGACATTTTAGTACAACTGCACAAAACACTCTTAAGAAGAAAGTGATTTGTGTAGTTCACCGAAAGGTCACAATAGCAACGAGGTGAAATGGATAGCCCTGTTTGCAAAAAAGAGGTAGAAAGGAAACAATTATTGGCCAATAACAGTTGATGACACATGCGACGACAAAAAAGAAGCATATTCCTTGTCCTAAGGGAAGATAACAACACGGTTGTACTTGTCTAAAACGGTGTGAGGATGAGATTGCAATATGGAAACTACGCCGGACGAGCTACGTTTTGGGCAAAGAACTATGGAAGATCCACATGCAGCGATGTGGGAAGACCGGTAGTGGTGCAAGGCCGGAGGGGATACCTGGAGGTCATCGGGATGTAACTAGGTGAGCGGCGGCAGCGGAAACTGATACTGCGGCAGCGAGCAGGTGGCGTAGGCCCTGCTGCGCTGGAGCTTGGTCAGAGAGAACGGCGTGTACCGCAGATCAGGGCGTGCTGCCTCGGCACCATCGAACAGAGAAACGATGCACTTCCTCCCTTTCCCCCGGCGGACAGGATGCGGCCGGATCAGTGACCAACAGTGAGAGAGAGAGAGAGGCCACCGCAGCCTTGCGTGAGATACCCTGAAGAGCGACAAACCAGGTAGGCAGGCTCCAATGTATATAGTGGAGCGGACTACCTTTTTCTCCATAAAAATCGTTTTATATTCTGTGTACGTGCCATTGAGCGCTATAACTTTATTTAAAAATAACGTGGCAACGCGTCAAGTCAAACTTTGTTTCGTGCACGCGTGGTACATGACCTCCCTAGGTAAACAACCGCTACAAGCGTTCAAATTAGCACGTGAGCTGCCATTTCGTAAAGAAATGAGCTCCACTGTGTACCCGCGCAGGTGTGGCTAGGCACAAAGCGTCAGTACGTGCACGGTGCACCTATTCTCTTCTTGTATACGTACACCACCTACGTGGGGTTGTGTGAGAGAGATACAAACCTAGAGAGATATAGTGTGTGGGTTCGTGAGAGTTTTTTTGGGGGGGGGGTCAATCAAAAAATGTAACATATGCAATGTGTGTGAAATAGAGTCCTGGATATAACATATATATAGAGGGGGCGATCCACGAGAAGAGAGTGGAGGTATCATCGGCTTGAGGTGTGCATAGAATCGAAGAGAGGGATGATGTGTGTGTGTGTGTGTGCGCGCGTGATCGATAAAGAGTGCCATCGAATTTGTGTGTGCCCACATCAAAGATATAGAGTGGCTGGCCTACTGGAACATGAGAGGGGACATGTGCAGTTTGTCTCTCTGGCATGGATACCTACTTGCAGCGCTCGACTATCGGTGTGTGGTGGGGGAAGAGTGAGGCCCAATTAACTATAGAGGTACAATGGCTGGTATATGTGTGGAGGAGGAGAGAGGCCTACCTCATGTATTAAGGAGATCGATCTGCTTCATGTATTAAGGGAGATCAATCGGCATCCATGCATATGTGCAGGAGAGGAATAAGGTTGGGAGAGAGACAGAGGTAGAGTGTTGGAGGGGGTGGTAGTGGAGTTGCTTCTAACAAATGGTGGGATAGGCTTGCTAGACAAACGGAGGGCACGCCCGCAATATCAATAAGAGATGAGATGGCTGCTTGTTGTGTGTGCACGTGCGTGTGAGAGACGGGTCAGGAGGCATGCACGAATGATGAGGGGTGATGATATGGCTGTGGTAAGCAGACGTAACTACATAGGAAGATCAATCGCCCTTTGTTAGAGAAAGGAGAGACATAACTTGTGAGGTACGTCGATCGATGGGGGGGATAGTTAAAGTCGATCTAGGTATATGTTGGGAGATCGATCGGTATACATGCATGTGTGTGTTAGAAGCAAATGAGGCACGAGGAGAAGGATTGAGAGAGAGGGATGCATCTAGGAGGTGGTATGAGAGGCATACTATATCGAGGGGGAAGGAGTGTGCGAGTACGAGATCGATGAAAAGAGTGGTGGGAGTGAGGCATGGACGGTGACAAGAGAAGAGGGGAAGCTTGTGTTTGTGCTAGGCACACCTGGCTAGAGAGGCATATCAATCGATGTGTGCCATAAAGAAGGAGCTGGGGGCCTACACACACCATGGGTGAACGACCTAAAGTGAAAAGACGAATTTGCGCGATCGAGCTAGAGAATGCTGAGGGAGGGTGAGAGGGATGCGGGCGTGTGCATGCACGAGAGAAAGTTAGCACTAGCTACAAAGATAAGAGGATTGTGTGGGTGTAAAAGACGATTAGAGATCATACTTCATTATAAAAAGTGAATTCAGATATTTGAAGAATTTATCATAGTGTTTTAAACCGACGCATGTGTGAATATATATAACGGTGATACACATGGTGTGGTTATGAACATGTTATACTACATATAATATATTTTATCTGTACTCTTATAAAAAACGGAGTTGTTGATGATGGTGTGCCTGCCATCCTACAATATAGGCCTTCCAATTTATATCTGGCGGATAGGAAGGAAACTATGGCAAGTTTGAAAAAACATACCCACACCCCTCCCCATATTTGCAAATTAGGCCCCTTGATCATGTTGATGTTCTGTGGAACGCATGGGCATCTTGATAGTACTACGTATAATATATAGAGCATTGATTATAATTTGGGCTAATGTGTGGCTTTTGTAGCTCAGGTCTAAATACTTGTCATAATGTAGGGGGCAGGGCACTATACATTGTGTGATAAACATGGTGTACGTATGGAACATGCTTTTGATTATGAATATATAGTTAGTACATCAAATGTACTATTATTTGGAATCAACATCAAGTATATTCAAAAAATAGAATTCGAGTTCATGTAGTACACATAGTTCATATCTATCTCTAAAGTAATCATGTGGTGTGTTATTAAGGTAATACACGAATGATGGTTGAAGTTGGCAACAATCATGATTGTAGATTCTTATTGAAATAGAGAAACGAATTCAAATTTAGTTTGAATTGTAGAGGTAGTATAGACATTTGGAATGCACTAAAATGTTGGTATGAGTAGGTTACATGCATTATACAGCAAGCAAAAAAATTAATCGGCAATAACATGGATTCATACTCCCTCCTTCCATCTATATAGGGCGTAATGAGTTTTTTAAGACCGCCTTTGACTATTGACAAGATTAATAGTACATGACATGCACAATGTGAAAATTATATCATTGAAAGAACCTTTCACAGACGAATTTAACTGTGTGCTTTGTGTAAGTTGCATGTCATATATTATTGCTCTAATATTTGGTCAAAGTTAGCATCGAAAAATGCATTAGGCCCGATATAGATGGAAGGAGAGAGTAGCTTTGAATAGCATTTGTATAGTAAAACGGGGCAAGACTCTCTCTTTGTGTGGTGTGAATAGTTTTATTTTTTTCGTTTTCTTTTTGGTTGAGGGAAGTGCGAATTGATTTGGTACGTACAAGTACAATATTACTACACATTAGGCTTGTCCCTAAAATTCAACCCGCGTCTTGTTATATCCCAAAAATTCAAATATCGTGCTCCCAAAACTGGCGCCTTCACAACCCGCGCCTTGCTATCCCGAAATTATAACGCGCGCGAAAACTCCCTCCAGTTGCCAAATCCCGACACGCGAAATCCCCCTTCTAACCCTGAGCCGAAAGGGATGCTAGTTCAAATCAGTGGGGGGTACTTTTGTAACACACCCTACATTTTGGACAAGCGCGTCCCTAAGTCATGGTTCACCCCCTCCCATCGCCCCCTTTTCGCCATTCGAAATCCCAGGCCGCCATAACCTCTCCGCTCCAGCCGCAAAATCCCACCCTCCTCCGTCCGCCACCTCACCGCTACCCAACTGGAGCCTCTTCACCGATGATGTCGTCCACCGCAACAACTCGACGTCCCTTGTCCACCTCCCCGGAGCTGCTCCGACGATCGCCTCGTCTATTGTGGCTGCTCCATCCCCACGGTGCCGCCTTAACCTGCTCCACCAAAACCACAGCATCCTCACCGAATCCTCGGACGAAGCCGAGGCCTACTCGGCGCCACCAAAGAGGTTGTACACTCATCGCATTGCACCTTCTCCTTAACTCGACCTCCCGGCACCGACGGTGCTCCATCCCGCACCCCCATGTAGCGGCTACCTTGAAGCCGGCGCCGCGGGCGACATCTCCACGGCGGCTCTCCCCTAGTGCGAGGCCCCTTCGGCGGTAGAGGCCATACCAGCCGGATCTGCTGCTACTGCTGCTCCAGCTCTCACTCGCGCTGCTGTTGCTGCTGCTCTAGCTCTTGCTCGATCGCTCGCTTGCCCAGCTGCTGCTGCTGCTTTCCTCCTCGCTTGTGTTGCTGCTCTGCTCTGATTTAGCCACACTTTAGTTGACTGAATTGACTTTTGGGTCAGTCGATTTTCAGGGGTTGGGGGGCTCGCCGGAGTAAAGGAAGAACCACCCGCAGCGGGGACGGGGGCTCGCTGGAGTAAAGGAAGATACACCCGCAGCGGGGACGGGGCTTGCTGGAGAGATACCCCACTATCTATCTTAGGGTTCAGGGTGGGGGCGGGGGCCTAGAGGGCTGGCCGGGCGGCGGTGGGGAGTTGTTTCGGGGCGGCGAGGCGGCGCTGGGGCCAGCGATTCAGCCGGTGGTGGCTGGCGGCTCAGGGGGGTGCAGGTTGAAGATGAACTGCAAGCCCTCCCTAAACTACATGTCAAGTGCCTCTCTGCTACCATTGTGTTTAGTTTCGACAGTAGCATTCAGATTCCACAGTAAATTTCAGTTTCGCGGTTAAGTTCAGAGTCAACAGTTTTTACCTCATATGTTGTAGTCAGGTGGTTTTTGGTGATGTAAATTTTACATCTATTTTACATCATCTATTGGAGATGCTATTAGAATCCCACTTGAGATTGACGATGTTTGTCTTGTGCTGCTTCAGCCTTGACGTCTTACGGCTCACTGGAGCTGCTCCAACGACAGAACAATCCATCACAACAAAGCAGTGCCCTGGACGCCGTCTATAGATTCCTCAGATCTTCCTCCACACCTCCGACAGCCACATCTGCCTCAACTACTTTAGCGACCAACCTGAGGTCGACACGGCTATGGCAAAGAGGTTGTACACTTGTTGCATCACTTATTGCTATACATTCACGTCGATCCATTAGGGCTATTTTGGATCAACGGAAAAACATAGCAATAGGGAATTTTCCAATGGCACTCTACTATTCAATTATTCATGCATTTTGTTGAAAGGAATGAAGCAAAACATCCACCTGGACCTACTTTTCAAAATCATATGCATGAAAACAAGACCAAGTGCATTATTGCCAGAATAACATTCTAACTATACACGCTTTCATATGGTTTCACTTTATTTTGGCCATGTTTCTTTGAATTCCTCCGCTCTTCCAATTCCTGTAAACCAAACACCCAAGTTGACAAAAATCATGTGTTTACAAATGCTCTGTTTACCATGTGCATTCCTACCCTATTCCGGTGTTTTTCATATCCCTGCGTTTTAAGAATCATGCAAGCCAAATGAGCCCTTACGGAATTACTTCAGTTACAGGTACGTGTCGAAGGGAACTTTGTGTGGTTTGTCCTGCTCCTGCTGCGATGTCGTCCACCTCACCTGAGCTGCTCCATCGACAGAAGCATCCAACAAACCAGACATCACGACTCCTGACCGTCTTTTTCCGCCTCAGATCTCCTTCCCTGCCGCCGGCACCCACCGCAATGGCATCACCATCATCGACTCAGCAGATGAACCTGAGGAGTACACGGGTCCACAAGAGAGGTCGCACTCTTTTGTTTCTGCTTATGTTATGCATTGCTTAAAATTACCTGCTACTTTATCGTCCTATTCACCTCTTGGACTCCAAGTTAGGTCCAAATTAATGTTCAAAGTTGAGTTCTAAATTAGTTGTGGGGCACATATCGAGGCAGCAATGAATGGTATGTCTGTCTAATGTCTAGTTCACCTAGGGTATGCCTATGTTTGGGTGGGAAACAAATAGTAAAGCAATCATCATCTGTCTTTTTACTAATTTAAAGCAATCATCAGCCTGCTATCATTATTTTTGGATCCATCCACTTGTTGTTACCATCACTCTAAATTTCTGCATGCTCTCCTTACATAATCTCACCATATATTTTTCGTATGCATGTCAGATATTGTACATAGTCATGTTGAACATGTAGAGAAAAAGAGAAGAGTTTTGCGCGGCAATAAAATGTCATGCAAACATCGCTCCATGGTGGGTTTAATGGCAAACCATCCCCATCCCTCTCCAGATTGTAATCCAGAGGAAGATATCTGTTCTGAGGCGGATTCAGATGCCGCTGACCACTCCTATTTACCCCCCAAGGTGTTTGCTCTACCTTGGCATGATGATGTTAGTCATATCATGCATATGTTGCCTTGTAGTGCCTACTTTTGACATCATATATGTTATCTTCTTAGTTTAGACATGTTCTATAATGCCACCTGTTTAGTTTCTATATCATATATGGGAATTATGCAGTCTCATGTCTTTTAGCCAGCCATAATATATGTGAAATGTGCAATGCCATCCTGTTTAACCAGGCATCATATATTTGAATGATATCTTGCCCATCCTTTTCTTCATTACATTTCTACTTGTCGACAATGTTTGTACATTAAACTACTCTTCCTATGAATCATCCATTTGGGTGGCAGATGGAAAAATCTGGAGTGAAAACAAGGCCTTCAGAGCAGACAGTGCTACCTGTCGAAGCAGATCTCTTGTTGGGTCCCGATAGCTCCTTAGAGATGGATTCAAAGACAGATGACCAGTCCTATTCCCCCACTTAGGTGTATGCTCAAACTTGGCACAGTTATACTGCTCATATCATGCATATGGTGTCTTGCATTGCATAGTTTAGACATCATATACACAATGTTCAACACCATGTTCTTAGTTCAGACATCATATCGAATGCCCTCTATTTAGCATATAAATCACATATGTGAATTAAATGATGCGATCCTGATTACTTAGATACCATGTAGGTGAATTATGTCATGCGATCCTGTTTAGTTATTCATCATATCTTTGAATTGTGTTATGCTATGCTATCCAGTTTAGATAGACATCATATATGTGAAATTATGTCATGCTATCCGTTTTAGTTAAAAAATATACATGTTAACTATTTCATGCCTTTTTTCCACACTATCTATTGCATCTGTCTCTCATACAATGTCTGTACATTCAACTATGTTTCCTGTTTATCAGCCATTTGAATTCGAGCGGGTGATGCCAGTATCCAGTGGACTAAAAACACGGTCTTCAAATAAAATAGTGGTACCTCTTGGTGGAGATAGAACCCCGGTTGTACATGCACAAGAACCAGCCCTACCACACATAACCCAAACTCTCGCAGATTGTACCCTATTGCGATGGACAGAGAACCAGCTTCACCCAATCTAACCCCAACCCCAGCAGATAGTAACCCAGTTCATGTTGGCACAGCACCATCTCCACCACAGAGCTCCCAAACAAGAGCAGTTAGTAAGGCAGCTCCAGTGCCCAAAGGGCCAGTACTACCACGGCGAACCCCAACTCCACTAGTTATTACGCCTATTCCTGTGGAGGAAGTAGAACCAACTAGTCGTAGTTTAGCAGCTATCGCATTTGATGTTGTTAAATGGTATGTGTGTATCTTCCCATCCTGGAAATATTATACTGAAGATGAAGGAAAATGCCAGTTGCAAGTGTTTGTCCAGGAGTTATGTCTAAGTAATGTTATTCATGGCAATTACTTTGCTTTGTCCCATACATCCTACCTCCATGATGGTTATAATATAGCAAATTTTCCCATTTTTCTCTAGAGAGAAGGACCGATTTGGAAACTCAGGATGAGGTAACCTGTGCTAATACCTCTGCTATCTTCAAGAATGCTTGGTGGCAGTATCGGAATTACCTGAAGAAAACGTACTTCACCGGCAAAGAAACTCATCAAATTCCCTTACATTCTCCTGAGACACATTTATTAAAAGATGACTGGGAACGCCTTGTTCTGTACTGGTCCCGAACCAAGAATGTGGTAAGGTCTATGAGCTCATTTTCTATTTTTAAGTACTATATTCTTGCGTCTTACTATACTCTGTTCATGTAGAACAAGTGCCTAAACCTGAAGAACAACTGTTCTAATTTAAGATTCCATTGCTATCATACTTCAAAAAAGCGCTAGCCGTTAATTGTGTGTTTTGCCACCGCCTAGCGCTTTACTGACCAAAGCGCATGCTTATGCACAGTTATCCACAGATTAAGCGTAGTTATGTGCAATGCGTTTTGCCAACGCCTAGAGCCTAGGCGCGCCTTTTTTAACTATGATTCCTATCGTGCATACTGCTTTGCTCTTGTATCACTGTATTTACCCATACAAACTTATTTTTAAATTGAAGGATCTAATCGAAACTCCAATGGCACAGCAGGTATGTTCATGCATGTTTCTTTAACAGGTTTGCTCTTATCAATAGCTAAGTTGATTTCAATTTCAATTGTGTATACAGTTGACTTCTCATATCATGCATATTACTAGCATCACAACAGAGCCAATAGTTTTGTTGTACATGTAGACCCATGGTACCCATATGAAATCTTGTTGTGTCGTGAAGTTTCCCACGCTTTGTATTCTTTCACTGATGCTTTGTCATGAACTGATATGATTTGAACCATGTCTCTATTTTGATTTGGCAAGACAATGCAGTGACCATAGGACATAGATATATGTTCGTTTGATGCTTTTATTATGTACTTGTACTTGGCAATAGAAGAATTGGTAGTTTAATCCTATCCACCTTACTAATGAACTGGTTCATCGAAATGAGTTTCATATACTAGTACATGCTAAACCTGTGATGTGTTTGCTTGTTTGTTCTTTTAGAATGCTGATAGAATATTGGGGAAGAGTGCCTTATTAAGCAATGGTAAAGGAAGTAATGCAGATAAGGTTCAGAATAGTGACACATCCTTGTTGGTCTCCAACAAAGCTGATAAAACAGCTAAGGAAGACTATCTTGAAGATAGTGAGACAACCCCAAAGTCCTGTCTTGGTTTAGTGTTCGAGTTACTGGCCACTACCGCTTGCGCAAGCTATTCAAACTCACTGTCTCAATCAATTCGGTTTCTTGAGTCTCGACTACAAGCTGAAAGACATTGATCAGCTGTGCTGCGACAAGAAGCGGAAGGACTGCCGAAGTCCCTGGAGCATTCAGATGCATACTTTATGGTGCAACAGCAAGCATTGGAGGATTTTAGCGCCAAACAGGACAAAGCTAATAAGCTTGCTAAGCTTATTGCCAGCATGGTGGATACCCAGGATAACATTTCTTGAGCTCTTATGAAGTTGTTTCAGTTATGCTCTTGTTTTGCTGCCGCGTTTATTTTCACTGGTGGCCAATTTTGACGGCCAGTGTATGTAATATGCTGCTTTGTTCCCTATATTTGCACTGGTGGCGAACTTTGATGCCCAGTGGATGTAATATGTGTAATAGCGGTAATAGGATAGTGTAAATTGCTTGCTTATTTATGTCCTCATTGTCTTGTTTAGTTGTTTGCTTGTAGTCGCTGCAGTTCTTTTTCTGTGTTTTTCTAGTGGCCACAATAGCCTATTTTTGGTAACTAGGCCAAAATAATCATGGCAGCACACAAACTGTTGTAACCATGTGTCGGGGGTTGGGTGCGACATATGCCAAAGGATGGCTTATCATGGTGGGAGCGAGTAGAACGTCGCCGGTGCCTGGAAGCAGGATGAGGCGGAGACATGCACGCCGGCGGAACTTACCCAGCTTCAGGGCTCTCCTAGGAGATAACACCCCTACTGCTGCTCTGCGGGGTCTCCGCATGATCACTAAGGCAAAGTGACTACAATGGTGCTCCTGGAGCTGTATCGGGAGGCGGGAAATGGCAAGGCTAGCTCCCTCCTCCTTGTGCTATCTGGTCTATCTCTATCAAGGTCCGAACCCTTTGCATGGGTGCCTCGGGGGGTTTATATAGGCCTACCCCCGGGGGTACAATAGTAATCTGGCTGGCGCAGGTCCCAGCCGTCTGTCTCTCAGGCCACCGTCCTCCCTGCCGGCTTCTGGGGCCCGCCGTCTGGACCCCGCGGACAGGCGTGGTACTGTGGTGGTGCTCCTGATGACGCAGGCTTGGTCATCGGGGCGTGGCGACAGTGCCGCCGTCTATCGGGTGGTCACTGTCGCCATTCCCCATCCTATATGGTTAATGGCTCATGGGGCCCTGGGGAGGAGCCGGCCGACTCTGGGGAGGCCGACTCCCACAGGGCTGTCTTCGGGGTGCTCAGGCCGCCTTCGGCCCACCCGCTGACAGGCGGCCCCACCACCTTCGGGCCGTACAGGCCAGCGTCGTGGGCACAGTGCATCTCGTACTATGGCTAAGGTTAGGGCAGGCATGGCAACAGTGCCGCGCCTCGCCGGAGAT
>NC_041391.1:185252364-185278996 GCF_002162155.2 Triticum dicoccoides | reverse complement strand
GGACGATTCTCCCTAGCCGGCCTCTCTGGAGGCCGCCAGCTTGGAATCGGCTTATCTTGGAGTGGCCATCTGGGACTCGGCCTCTCTGGAGGTCGCCAGCTTGGAGTCGGCTTGTCTCGGTGTCGCCGTCTGGGATTCGGCCTCTCTGGAGGTCGCCATCTTGGAATCGGCTTCTGAGACTCGGCCTGAGGGGCGCGGCCTGCCCCAATGTCTTGAAAGATCCTGGGACCCGGGTTGGCCTACCCGTGGCCCATTACTCCGACACCATGGGCCTCCTACGAGCCGTATGATCCATGGGCCTTCTACAGTCGTAGGATCCATGGGCCTTCTACGGGCCGTAGGGTCCATGGGCCTTCTACGGGCCGTAGGGTCCATGGTCCTTCTATGGGCCGTAGGATCCATGGGCCTTCTACGGGGCGTATCGTCGTTTCGCCAATCATGGGTCGTACTATTCGTGGACCATAACGGGCCGTTAATGGGCCGTAATTGATAATTGTATGAAAATAGCCCAACGGGTTTTTTGACATGAAAATGGACCAACGTATTAACGGTCCACAAACAGGCCGACTGTAGCAATGGGCTGAATTTGGCCCACAAGCAGAAAATGACAGTAACGGGCCGTAAGTAACCAAATGCTGCAAATGAGCCCAAGAATAAATGGGCCCTGAGATGGCAGAAAGATAACTCGGGCTGGAAACGGCCCAGTGGAATAATGGGCCGTTAATGGGTATAAAGTGATACACTGTTCATTACGGGCCAGTTTCACCATGGGTCGTTAATGGACCAAGAGTTACAAAGGGCCTCATATGGGCCGAAAGAAGTCATGGGCCACACATGGGCCGGAAGTTAAAACGGGCTGGAATCATATTGGACGGCCCAGATGACGCTACTGGGCCTAATTCGGATAGGGCGTAACGGGCCCTGGGTTAGCGGGTTGTAAATGGGCTATATGCGGACAAGCCGTTAACAGGCTTTCTGTGGGCTGGCCCGCCACCTTTTGACCAAGTCAAACGGGCCGGCCTTTTCACAGGAATGGGCCTCTGTTGGGCCGTCCCATGTGTCGACGTATCATAGGCGCCTTGGATCCAATGAGTGGATGACATCTGTCCCAACGGTGAGCCGACATGTGTTTCCTCCAACCAATGATGATTTTACACATGGAAAATCCCCATTGGTCGGGGCTGTTAACGGGTTATCGAATCCAAAACCGGACCCGATAGCTTAACGGTGTTCTGTTACTGTGGATGCCACGTGTCGGTCACCCTTGACGAAAGCACTTCTATGACGTGTGATTTATCGTCATGGAAGTGGACACTTCCGTGATGATAATTTTGGTAATGTCATGGAACACTTCTATGACAGCACAGGTATGACTATCTTGATTCTGTCATAAAATCGTCATGGATGTACATGCATGACAGAAAATGCGACCTACTGTGACAAACACGTATCATCATGGAAGTGTATTTTTTTGTAGTGTGGGGGGGGCGTGCATTCATAGCTTAGGATTCCCTTCGTGCCGACACGAGGGAGGGGGCCCGCTAGCTACTTCTCACTTTGCTAGGTGAACGTCGATTGGGGGGCATGCATTCATAGCTTAGGATTCCCTTCGTGCCGACACGAGGGAGGAGGCGGGTTGCTAGCTACTTCGCACTTTGCTAGGTGAACCTCGGTTGGGGTGGAGGGGCATGCATTCATAGCTTAGGATTCCCTTCATGCCGACACGAGGGGGTGGGGGAAAGCAATACCGTGCGCTTTGCGAGATAGGTGCCACATCGAAGTTGCATTTGGTATTTGAAAATCAAACCACCATTTTCACACATAAATTTGGTCCACATGCAAGTGTGTTCGTGTTCTGACCCTCTCCCGTGTCATTTTTTGCCAAATTTATGAACATTAGACAAGTCGAACGATGCAACAGACACGGTTCACTCAAACTAACTATGTGCCATGCCGGTGCCCCTGTCACACACACATCCACATAGTACATTGGGCTCCACGAGGCTCCCCCTCTCAAAAATATATGCCCACCTCGAGGGTTTTTCTATTTCATAACACATGGCTGTTATGTCCGGACCGTGTGCAATGTTTCTTGTTCCCAATCCCGCCTTCATCCCTAGAAAATATCTACCCGCCTCGAGGGTTTTTCTATTTCATAACACACGCTTGTTATCTCTGAACCGTTTGCGATGTTTCTTGTTCCCAATCCCGCCTGCATCCCTAGAAAATATATGCCCGCCTCGAGGGTTTTTCTATTTCATAACACACGGTTGTTATCTCCGGACCGTGTGCGATGCACTATCACCAAAATTTTCAATGGCCCTGGCATTTTACTCCCGCGTAGTAAAATTTTCAGTACCCGCATCATTTCCTCAAACACACACCCCCCCCTCCACACACACACACACACCAAAACCTCCTCGTGCATGCGCACACAAACACACACACCCTCCCTCGCTCGAAACCCTAGCAAGGTCCCCGCCGCCGCTATCGCCGCCACCGCCGCAAGGCCTCCATTGTCAACATCTGCCGGTTTCCCAGTCCAGCTTACCCACCGATCTCCACACCCATGCCGCCCTGAGTTTCTTAGATGACGCCTGCCAAATGCCCCCTTTCCCGCATATCCCCATTCCCCACTCTAGAGTGTCGCAGCCTAAGCCCGGCTATGCTTCCCATGGAGCTCTAGGAGCGACTGGCCCAAAAGAGGTGTATCGTGGTCTCTTCGCCCGACGTCGCCGAGGAAGATGACGACCATTAGTAGCGGCAGGCACTCAAGTAGCGGGCTAGAGTATGCGGGCATGTCTCGGCCACCGGATACGACATCGAGGTCATCGACAACACGGCATGAGGCGGGCTATGTCACAGGTTAAGTGGCCCACCCCCAACCCCTTAGGTTCAACCACCGTCGATCTCATCCATGGCCCCGCCGCTGATCTTCTCTGGCTCGGTGTCAACAACTTGCCATTCTACATCGCCATCAAGCCCCTTTTGTCATTTCGGAAGGACACGTTCTGCGACGCAGGCTTGGGATCCATAGCTTCCAAGTTAGACCTCATCAACGGTGACCACGAGGAGGGCACCATCTCCAGCTCTTCCAAGGGGAAAGAGCCCATCTGCTCTTCCAAGGGGAAAACGCCCGTCTGCGACATTAGGGAGGGCACCCTACAGCTATTCTCTTCCAAGGGGAAGGAGCCCCTCTGCGACAACATGGAGCGCATCTAGGGTTTGTGCTCTTCCCATGGGAACGAGCCCATCTGTGACAAGTGAGGAAATCCATAATTTGTTTTGTCGTGCCTCTTCACAGGGGGAAATCCATGATTTGTTTTGTCGAGTCCCTTTTGTAGTGTAGTGAGAATATGTCCAATTTTAATTGCTATATCTGGTTGTTTGCAGTATGCCTTGTTTATTTCAGTTGTTCACAATGTGATGCTCTATATGTGCAATTATTTACTGTGTAGTACATTTCATCAATCCAGTTTTAAACATACCGATAGGAATGCATATATTTTGCTTGTTGTTAAGCTTGTTATAGCTAGCATATGCCTCTTTTAAAGTTTTTTGATTGTTTGGTTGTTGGTAGTTAGCATAAGTCCAGTTTCAAATGCTATCTTTGGTTGTTCGTAGTATGCCTTGTTTATTCCAGTTATTCACAACGTGATGTTCTATATGTGCAAGTATGAACTGTGCAGTTCAATTTCATCAGTACCAGTTTCAACAATACCACTATGAATGGCTACATTTGGTTTATGCATCTTGTAGTTAACACGCCTTTCCATTTTTATTTAATAATAACCAGTGTACTTAGACCGGCACAATACCAGTTTGAATGACTATATTTGCTTATTGTTAAATGTTAGCCCCATTGCAGTTAACACACCTTTCCACTTGTTTTGCTTTACTAGCGTGCTTAAACCTGCACACTAAAGCCATCTTTTGGAGATTATTTTGTCTGCCATGGATAATTTTGGTTGATGCTTAGCCTGTTGTGCTTAACATGCTTCTCGATGTACCTACACATGACAATTTCGGGAACGACTGTTGTTTTCCATCGAGGTTAGTTTCATCACATGGCTTATATCTGCTCACTATTTAGGATATCGGTAGCTGGTACCATATAGGTCGGGGGCTGGTAAGGGACTAATCGGTGAATTGGACTTTTAACTGAATATATCTGCAACCCATTTATCGTTAGGTTAACTAGAGCCATATGTAATATACCTGAGGCTACATAGCAACATGCATTATACTTAATGTCTAAATATGCAAATCCTAGGCTACATAGCAACAAGGAAGAGTGTTACATTAATGTTCTAATGATGTCTAGATATACGTAGAAGAGCAGCAGCAACAACAACAACAACAACACAGCCGTGTTTGGATACTCAACTTAGCTAGAGGTTAGAGTTAGTTTCTAGCTCATGACTCACCCTGAACTAACTCCATCCAAAGATTTGTTTGGATGGCAGGGTTAGATTGACAATAAATGCACTAGGAGAACTAGCTCCAATTAGCACATCTTGGGTTGGATAGTTTTTTGGGTGGGTTATAGATGCAACTAGCTCAAACTAGCCCTCATGTTTAGATATACTTTAGGGCTATTTGAGCCCAAACTAGCACAAACTAACTGTAACCCATGGATACAGCAGCAGTTAATCAGCCGATAATTTGTAATAATGCACTAAACTCCTTCCGGCCCATAATATAAGATGTTAATTCATCTAATATGTGAGTATATTATAAAAGAGTGTTGTACTACATCATTCTGCAATTGTTGTTTAGCTTCTAATATTAACTTGGTCCTTTTAGGTACATATGTCATTGGTAAAGATCCGCGCTTCGACCCTTCCTGCGTATGGGGCAATGAGATATTGATGAACCACCATCAAGTGAGGAAGCTGATAAAGATTGTTAGTAAAATGGGTCCGAAGATGGCAATTAAACTGTTTGTTTACACTTTATCCAAGACAAGAGCGAACTGCGGGATGGGAAGTAAGAACTCGGCAGCCTTCTTTTTACTGCCCATAATGAGTTGTGTTAGATGACAATGTCTCAATCTTTTTCCTTTGCAGTGGTTGCCAAAGCAGTTTACTAAAGATTACCTCTCAACATACATGATTGGTGGGCATGCAAAGGTTAAAGTATTTCTACCAGAACATGATGATTATCTAGATGTTTTCATGAATACCGTGAAGGATGGGCGGTCGGCCATCACAAGGGGTTGGACTAGAGTCGTGCGTGCCTTCTGCATGGAGAAGAGCACAATATGGGCATTCCGCCTCACCTTGTTCAGCAACCGGAATGTATTTCGCCTCTTTCTTTACCGTCTTTAATAGTACAAGTATACAACTATGGTTCATCATTCTTTATTTGGTTCTTATGTAATTCTTGAATATATGTACCTATGAATCGAATAATGCATTGGTTGTTTGAACCTGATGGATATGAATAAAGTTGTAGCATACATTCAAATTCAAATTCATATCCGGTACAATTTGAAATAGCACCAATTAAATTATGGTGAAATTACGCTCTTCGAGTTGTTACGGCACACGTGGTTTGTAAAACAAATGTTTGCGATATACACCATAATCCGAGACGGTTCACAGAGAGGAAACATGTGCAAGCATGCACACAGTTGTCGTTTGCAAAGCGTGTGCGATGTCAGACAATATCACAAATGGTGAGGGAAAACTAAACGTTTGTGTCAGTTGCCTTATCGTACAGGATTCGCAACCATGAACTATTTCTGATGAAGTATGCATCGTAAACGTTGCACCACAGAATAGCGTGTACGACGATGTTACGATAGTCCGACGTTTCGTAGTCCTGTCTGACGCTCGTACAACGATTAGCTAATCTTCTTAATAGTGAACCATTTGTGATGGGCCGCGCATTGTAAACGTAGCACCACAGAATACCGACTGCGATGGCAATGCAAACAGAAACGAGTAGGAGTACTGTAGGGTCCCTATCCCCGACGGTTTCTGGGTCGTGTGGGAAGGACCCCCTATCGCCGTCACTCACTAGGCGACGGTTCCAAATGCCGTCGCGGAAAGGGGTTAAAAACCGTTTGTATAGCACCAACGAGTAATAGTGGTGGGTGATGGAAAAATCTGGAATGAAAACAAGGCCTTCAGAGCAGACAGTGCTACCTGTCGAAACAGTTCTCTTGCTGGGTCCCGGTAGCTCCTCAGAGAGGGATTCATAGACACATGACCAGTCCTATTCCCCCACCGAGGTGTATGCTCTAACTTGGCACGGTTATACTGCTCATATCATGCATATGTGTGTATTGCATTGCATAGTTTAGACATCACATACACAATATTCAACACCATGTTCTTAGTTCAGACATCATATATGTGAATGCCCTCTACTTAGCATATAAATCACTTATGTGAATTAAATCTTGCGATCCTGATTACTTAGATAACATGTATGTGTATTATGTCATGCGGTCCTGTTTAGTTAGTCATCATATCTTTGAATTATGTTATGCTATGCTATCCAGTTTATATAGACATCATATATGTGAAATTATGCCATGCTATCCGTTTTAGTTAAACAATATACATGTCAACTATTTCATGCCCTCTTTTTTCCACACTATCTATTGCATCTGTCTCTCATGCGATGTCTGTATATTCAACTACATTTCCTGTTTATCAGCCATTTCAATTGGAGCGGGTGATGGCAGTATCTAGCGGAGAAAAACCATAGTCTTCAAATAATACAGTGCTACCTCTTGGTGGAGATAGCATCCCGATTGTACATGCACGAGAACCACCCCTACCACACATAACCGAGACTCTTGCAGATTGTACCCCTACTGTGATGGATAGAGAACCAGCCTCACCCATTTTAACCCCAACCCCAGTAGATAGTAATCAAATTCCTGTTGATACAACACCATCTCCACCATAGAACTCCCAAACAAGAGCAGTTTGTAAGGCAGCTCCAGTTCCCAAAGTTCTAGTACTACCACGATGAACCCCAACTCCACCAGTTAGTACACCTATTCCTGTGGAGGAAGCACAACCAGACATTCATAGTTTAGCATATATCGCATTTGATGTTGTTAAATCCTATGTGCGTATCTTCCCATCATGGAAATATTATGCTAAAAATGAAGGAAAATGCCAGTTGTGGGTGTTTGTCAGGAGTTATGTCTAAGTAATGCTATTCATGGCAATTACTTTGCTTTGTCCCATACATTCTACCTCCATGATGGTTATAATACAGCAAATTTTCCCATTTTTCTCTATAGAGAAGGACCGATTTGGAAACTCAGGATGAGGTAACCTGTGCTAATATCTCTGCTATCTTCAAGAATGCTTGGTGGTAGTATCGGAATTACCTGAAGAAAACGTACTTCACTGGCAAAGATATTCATCAAATTCCCTTACGTTCTCCTGAGATACATTTACTGGAAGATGACTGGGAATGCCTTGTTCTGTACTTGTCCCGAACCAAGAATGTGTTAAGGTCTACGAGCTCATTTTTTTAAGTACTATATGCTTGCGTCTTACTGTACTCTGTTCATGTAGAACAAGTGCTTAAACTTGAAGAATGACTGTTCTCATTTAAGATTCCATTGCTATTGTGCATACTGCTTTGCTCTTGTATCACTGTATTTACTCATACAAACTTATTTTAAAATTGAAGAATCCAATCAAAATTCCAATGGCACAATAGGTATGTTTATGCATGTTTATTTAACAGGTTTGCTCTTATAAATAGCTCTGTTGATTTCAATTTCAATTTCAATTGTGTATACAGTTGACTTCTCCTATCATGCACAATACTAGCATCATAATAGAGCCAATAGTGTTGTCGTACATGTAGACCTGTGGTACCCATCTGAAATCTTGTTGTGCCATGTAGTTTCCCACGCTTTGTATTCTTTCAGTGTTGCTTTCTCTTGAACTGATATGATTTGAACCGTATCTCTATTTTGATTTGGCAAGTCAATATAGTGACCATAGGACATAGATATATGTTTGTTTGATGCCTTTATAATGTACTACTTAGCAATAGAAGACTTGGTAGTTTAATCTTGTCCACCTTACTAATGATCTGGTTCACCGAAATGAGTTTCATATACTAGTACATGCTAAACCTGTTATGTGTCTGCTTGTTTCTTCTTTTAGAATGCTGAAAGAATATTGGGGAAGAGTGCTTTATTAAGCAATGGTAAAGGAAGTAATGCAGATAAGGTTCAGGATAGTGAGACATCCTTGTTGGTCTCCAACAAAGCTGATAAAACAGCTAAGGAAAACTATCTTGAAGACAGTGAGACAACCCCAAAGTCTTCTCTTGGTTTAGTATTCAAGTTACTGGCCACTACCACTGGCACAAGTTATTCAAACTCACTGTCTGAATCAGTTTAGTTTCTTGAGTCTCAATTACAAGCTGAAAGGCATCGACCAGTTGTGCTGCGACAAGAAGCGGAAGGACTACGGAAGTCCCTGGAGCATTCAGATGCATACTTTCTGGTGCAACAGCAAGCGTTGGAGGATTTTAGCACCAAACAGGACAAAGCTAATAAGCTTGCTAAGCTTATTGCCAGCATGGTGGATACCTAGGATAACGTTTCTTGAGCTCTTCTGAAATTGTTTCAGTTATGGACTTGTTTTGTTGCCGCGTTTATTTGCTCTAGTGGGAAATTTAGACGGCAAGTGTATGTAATATGCTGCTTTGTTCCCTATATTTGCACTGGTGGCGAACTTTGATGCCCAGTGGATGTAATATGTGTAATAGCCGTAATAGCCTAGTGTTAGTTGCTTGCTTATTTATTTCATTATTGTCTTGTTTAGTTGTTTGCTTGTAGTCACTGCAGTCCTTTTTCCGCGTTTTTCTAGTGGCCACAATAACCTATTTTTGGTAACTAGGCCACAATAACCATGGTAACACACGGACTGTTGTAACCATGGGCCTCCTGCGGGCCGTAGGATCCATGGGCCTTCTATGGGCCATAGGGTCCGTGGGCCTTCTATGGGCCATAGGATCCATGGGCTCTTTACGGGCCGTATGATCCATGGGCCTTCTACGGGCCGTAGGATCCATTGGCCTTCTACAGGGCGTATAATCATTTCGCCAAACATGGGTCATACTATTCATGGACCATAACAGGCCATTAATAGGCTGTATTTGATAATGCTATGAAAACAACCAAACTGGTTAACGGGCCACAAACGGGCCAAATGTAACCACGGGCTGAATTTGGCCCACAAACGGAACATGCTAGTAACGGACCGTAACTAACCGAATTCTAGAAATGAGCCCAAGAATAAATGGGCCCTAAAAGGCCGAAAGTTAACACGGGGTGGAAACGGCCGATGGAATAATGGGTCGTAAATGGAAATAAAACGATACAGTGTTCATTACGGGCCAGTTTCATCTCGGGACTTTAATGGGCCCAGAGTTACAAAGGGCCTCCTATGGGCCGAATGACGTCATGGGCCATACATGGGCCAAAAGTTACAACGGGCTGGTATCATATTGGATGACCCAAATGACGCTACTAGGCCAAATTTCGGTAAGTCGTGAGTTAGCGGGCCGTAAATGGGCTATATGCGAACAGGCCGTTAACAGGCTTTTCGTGGGCCAGCCCGCTACCTTTTGACCAAGTCAAACGGGCTGGCCTTTTCACTGGAATTGGCCTCTGTTGGGTCGTTCCACGTGTCGATGAATCATAGGCACCTTCGGTCCAATGAGTGGATGACATCTGTCCCAGCGGTGAGCCGACACATGGTTACTCTGGCCATTGAGAATTTTACACGTGGAAAATCCCCATTGGTACGGGCTATTAACGGGTTATCGGATCCAAACCGGAACCTGATAGCTTAACGGCGACCTGTTATGGTGGATGCCACGTGTCAGTCACCCTTGACGAAAGCACTTCTGTGACGCGTGATTTATCGTCATGGAAGTGGACACTTCCGTGATGATAATTTTGGTAATGTCATGGAACACTGCTACAACAGCACAGGTATGACTATCTTGATTCTGTCATAAAAGCGTCATGGATGTACATGCATGACAGAAAATGTGACCTACTGTGACAAACACGTATCAACGCGGAAATGTATTTTTTTTGTAGTGATGCAGCAGAAGTCGGTCTTATGACGAAGGCGGGCGCACGGTTTCTCATCTTCTTGAGTGTGATCTCTCCACCCCGTAGGCCGTAGCTTAAGATGGCACTATCAAGAATAGACTTGATGTGGGTGTAATTATTTTTCTTCATGTTCTTCGACGAGTCCAAGTAAAGAGCGTGGGAGAACCGGGGGTAAAGGATGATGAGGACGGCACACCCATCGCCACGCAAAATCAGTACACCTCAAATTAGCCTCCACGCGTGCAAATGAATGATTGAAATTGAAGGAAGGATATCGGCGGATGAATTACATGGGATGATAAGGCACGAGAATCGTCTGCTTGTCCTTATTGCCGACCATGAAATCGGCGATGTAGTTACTCGCGTATTCATGATGCTTTGGGCAGACAGCCAAGAAGCCCTCATGCATGAAGTACGGGTCAGCGACACAGATATAAGGTATTTGCTCAATCCTGATGATGTAGTTCATGTACAAGGCAAAAAGGCGGACAAACTTAAAATCTTGCTTTTTCAAGTGAAACATGTGAAAGATGTAATCAAATGAAGGAAGAACTTATCCGCAGGGAATGTGTGGACGTACAACCTTTGTTGCGGCACATTAACCATGTAGAGCGGGTATCCTAGATTTTTTGAGGCGATCAGGCTTTTCTCTCTCCGCAGCACATCATCGGCCTATACCGCTGTGTAGCGATCCGACCTCAGACGGTCAAATCTCTGTGCATAAGTGTCGTCCCTAGATCGGTAATGCTGACACACACAGTACTTGAAGGATTTATAACTTAGTGCAATCACACACTTATTACATCGAATGTCTCAAAATAGAACTTATTACAATAAATATGGCTTAAGGCCATCTAAATAAGATAACAGCTGAAGGCTTGGAAGATAAAGTGAGTCCATCAACTCCAACGGCATAGCTGAGTGCACGACAACGACCTAGCGCACCTTACTCTTCGTCTGAAAAGTCTGTAACATGATATGCTGCAGCCAGAAATGGGTCAGCACATGGAATATGCTAGCAAGATAACACAATAGAGCAATAAACAAGTAAATGCTATCACTACATGCATATATGGCTAGTGGAGGCTCTATGGTTATAATGTTTTGCGAAAAGCCAATTTTACCCTAAAAAGGGATATATTTTGTTTAACTATCATGGTAGTTGTTAAACATTGAGAAGGTTCCTCCAACTCAATCCCAATTAAGTAGTGTTAATAACCCAACAAATTAATTTAGAGTGATGAGATCAACATGATAATCCAAGAACCAGATACTCAAGATGTCCATAACCGGGGACACGGCTAACCATGATTAGTTTGTACACTCTGTAGAGGTTTGCGCACTTTTCCCCACAAGACTCGATCTCCTCCATTGGTTTTCTCGCACTATATGGTGTTTGAGAAACAGATGACCGAGACACAGTCTTTCAGAAGCACTCACTCTTTACTCTGGGTGGACAGTTACACCTACTTTCCCCTACATCTGCTAGCCCACCACTGAAAGAGGTCATGCAACATAATCAACTATGCTAGAGCCCATAATAGCTTGTGGCTGCACACGGAAGTTTCTAGCATGAATAATCTTATGATCCCTTTGAGCCTGGGTGGCGAACCATAGGATGATCACACGGGTACTCCGGGATATCCTAGGACAACACTAGATTCTCCAGGTGCCCGCAACCAATCCACCCAGATGTGTATTTAAGTAGCCACCTTAAGTTAACCATTAATTAACAATCTCACATCTGTCATGCATACATTGAAACCCAATCCATGTCTATGAGCATAGCAAGGCAATATAAGCATAACGTAGAGGTAACTCCTAAGGGTCTGATAATAAAAGGACAATAGGTTCCACCTCAAGCTACTTCCCAGTACCCACAAGTTAATCACAACCTAATCATGCAGTGTTTGAGGATTGTAACTAATGCATAAAAACTGGGTAATAAAGGGGTATGATCAATGTGTTACTTGCCTTGCTGATGATCTGCAAACCCTAGAGACTCATAGTAGCACGCTTCGCACTCTGGGAATTCTATCACAAACAAACAATAGCATACATAAGCACTCAAGCATATATCCAAGGGATAAACTCAAATAAGAAGATCCGATCTGAAAGTTAACCTAAAAAGATTCGATTTGCAAAAAGAAACGGTCAAATCGGAGCTACAGAACTGGAACTACGATCGAAAGAACTTCGAATTCAAATCTGCTTGAAACCAAATTTTAAATTGTCAAAATCATGTTCAAGTTGGTTAACCAGAAGGAGGGGCTCGAGACGAAGAATTAGGTGTTGGTTTCACTGGATTTGGACGAATGGTTAAAAAGTTGTGAGGGTTTGAAGATCAGGGGCTAATCTGCAATAAAAATAATCAAAGATAGGTCCCTGGCTGGAAATAAACGGAGAAAGAAAAATCTATTGGACGAACGTCCGCTAACAGAGACGAGCGAACAAAAATGTTTGTTAAATGAGCTAACGAACGAACGTTCGCGGAATAAGCTAAACCAAGAAAACCGAACCGATCTAATAAAAATAAAAAACCGATCTAGGGTTTTAAAAAAACCAAACGGTTTTTACCTAAACCAAAAAAAAACGGCATCGGCTTCGGTCAACGGCGGAGGGGCTCCAGCGGAGTGGGACGACGGCGGCGCGGGCGCGGGGTGGTGGTGTGGCGTGGCCTGGCGGCGGCGGAGCAGCGGCGGCGGCGGCTTGCGGCTCGGCGGTGAGGCGGCGGCTGCATGCGGCGGGGCGGCTTGGCGAGGCGCGGGACGAGGAGGAGAGGGGGCTCGAGCTCCGGTATTTAAGGGGCCGGGGGGCTTCTTGCGGGAGGGGCAAGGGAGTCCGGGGCGGCAACGGCTTGCCGGCGATGCCGTGCGGCGGCGAGACTCCGGCTTGGGGTCGGGAGCAACAGGGGCGTGAGCTAGGCCGCGGCCCACTCGGGCGCGCGCGTGGGGAGGCCGCGGCTGGGCTGGTGATACGTCTCCAACGTATCTATAATTTATGAAGCATTCATGCTATTTTATTATCTGTTTTGAATGATTATGGGCTTTATTAGTCACTTTTATATTACTTTTGGGACTAACCTATTAACCGGAGGCCCAGCCCATATTGCTGTTTTATTGCCTGTTTCGGTATTTCAAAGAAAAGAATATCAAACGGAGTCCAAACAGAATGAAACCTTCGGCATCGTGATTTTTTGGAAGAATATGATCCTGGAGACTTGGAGTTCACGTCAGAAGATCCTCGAGGCAGCCACAAGATAGGAGGGCGCCCCCCCTGTAGGGCGCGCCCCCCTATCTCATGGGCCCCTCGAGGCTCCCCCGACCGACTTGTTTCGCCTATATAAGCCTACATACCCTAAAACCATCGAATATCAAGATAGATCGGGAGTTCCGCCGCTACAAGCCTCTATAGCCAGCAAAAACCTCTCGGGAGCACGTTCCGGCACCCTGCCAGAGGGGGAACCCATCACCGGTGGCCATCTTCATCATCCCGGCGCTATCCATGATGAGGAGGGAGTAGTTCACCCTCGGGGCTGAGGGTAGGTACCAGTAGCTATGTGTTTGATCTCTCTCTATCGTGTTCTCTCTATGGGACGATCTTGATGTATCACGAGCTTTGCTATTATAGTTGGATCTTATGATATTTCTTCCCCTCTACTCTCTTGTGATGAATTGAGTTTCCCTCTTGAAGTTCTTATCGGATTGAGTCTTTATTTGAGAACACTTGATGTATGTCTTGTCATGTTTATCTGTGGTGACAATGGGATATCACGTGCCACTTGATGTATGTTTTAGTGACCAACTTGCGGGTTCCGCCCATGAACCTATGCATAGGGGTTGGCACACGTTTTCTTGACTCTCCGGTAGAAACTTTGGGGCACTCTTTGAAGTACTTTGTGTTGGTTGAATAGATGAATCTGAGATTGTGTGATGCATATCGTATAATCATGCCCACGGATACTTGAGGTGACAATGGAGTATCTAGGTGACATTAGGGTTTTTGGTTGATTTGTGTCTTAAGGTGTTATTCTAGTACGAACTCTCGAATAGATTGATCCGAAAGAATAACTTTAAGGTGGTTTCGTACCTTACCATAATCTCTTCATTGGTTCTCCGCTATTAGTGGCTTTGGAGTGACTCTTTGTTGCATGTTGAGGGATTGTTATATGATCTATCTATGTTATTATTGTTGAGAGAACTTGCACTAGTGAAAGTATGAACCCTATGCCTTGTTTCCTACCATTGCAATACCGTTTACGCTCACTTTTATCATTAGTTACCTTGCTGTTTTTATATTTTCAGATTACAAAAACCTATATCTACTATCCATATTGCACTTGTATCACCATCTCTTCGCCGAACTAGTGCACCTATACAATTTACCATTGTATTCGGTGTGTTGGGGACACAAGAGACTCTTTGTTATTTGGTTGCAGGGTTGTTTGAGAGAGACCATCTTCATCCTACGCCTCCCACGGATTGATAAACCTTAGGTCATCCACTTGAGGGAAATTTGCTACTGTCCTACAAACCTGTGCACTTGCAGGCCCAACAACGTATACAAGAAGAAGGTTGTGTAGTAGACATCAAGCTCTCTTCTGGCGATGTTGCCGTGGACGTGAGTGCTTGAAGGTATATCTTCAGATCTTCCAATCGAATCTTTTTGTTTCTTGTTTTATCACTAGTTTAGCCTATAAAAGAAAACTACAAAAAATGGAATTGAGTTTGTCTCATACGCTTCGTCTTTTTAATATCTTTCATGAGAATGATGGAAAGGAAAATTGTGCTCAAGTCCTAGAAGAAGAATGCATTAGAATGTTTAGTACTAGATCTTTGTATGATGAGCATGATTGCAATGTTATTAGTATGAATTCCTTGAATATCCATGATGCTAATGATATGCAAAGCCACAAGCTTGGGGAAGCTATGTTTGATGAGAATGACATATTTGAGAATATATTTGCTGAAATTAATGTTTGTCCCAAGCTTGGGGATGCTACATTTAATGAAGATGATATTTTTAGCGTCCCAAGTTTTGATATGCAAAGTTGTTATGATGATAGCATGCCTCCGACCTATGATGATTATATTGATGAAAGTGGGTTTGGAAGAGTGTCAACTTTATTTAGTGATCCCACTATTTTGGAGGATGTTGAATCTTATTGTGATGGAGATGAAAGTGGATTTGGAAGAGTTTCAACTTTATTTAGTGATGATTCCACTATTTTGGAAGAGGTTCCAATTGATTATGAGAACAAAGTTGCTATCTATGATGATTATTGTGATGACTTGTATGCTATTAAGAGTAATGATAACCATGAAACTTGTCATCATGATTTTAGTTTTCAATTGGATTATGCCTCACATGATAATTATTTTGTTGAGTTTGCTCCCACTACTATTCCGAATGAGAAGAATTTTGCTTATGTGGAGAGTAGTAAATTTTCTATGCATGTAGATCATGAAAAGAATGCTTTAGGTGCTGGTTATTGTAACGCCCCGGATACAACTTTCCATATTCGTAACTCCAACTCTTGCCTTTTCCGGAGATGCGATATGATTATTTCCTTCGTGGTTGGGTTTTTGTCTTCGTTTTGCATTTTGTTCATGTCAGGCTTTTCATCTCATTGCTTCATGTGCATTGCATCATGGCATCTTGCACCCCTTTTTAAAACTCAACTAAATAAATTGTATGGATCTTCGGTCCATTTAAATCGAGGGATATTCACAATGGTGATTTCTCTTTAGAAGATATACTCCCAATATTATTAGGGAGCTATAATAAATATTCCATTAACTGGAAATCACCCATAACACATTTGCATTATTCTTCAACTCTTCTTTTATCCGACTCAACTTTCTATCCTTCCTCTTTGACCTTTTAGTAAAATTGAGTTGCAATTTTAATTCTCCATAAATGTTCCAAATATGCCCATAAATCACATTTGGTGTGTAGGGTCACCCCCTATAATTTCAACCCATTTGGAGTTCATTCGAATGGGTTTCGAAATTCAAACTTGTCTGAGTTAAATCCAACAGGTGTGGATTTTGCTTCCTCTAAAAATCCTCAGTCTATTTTTGTCAAATTCCTCACATTTTTGTGAGTCCGGTAAAATAATCCCCATGCCCAAATTATATCTCTACCTTCATTTCTTCTTCTTTTTCTTCTTTGACATTTTTCTGTTTTGGGGAGAAAGAAGAAGAAGAGCAGTCGCAGCTCGGCCTACTCCCAGCAGGCCATGAGGCCCAACCAGCGGCCCAACTAACCCTCCTAAGCCCAGCTCGCACCCCTACCTAACCCTAGCCTGACCATCGCTCAATCCCCATCTCCCCTTCATTCTCCTCCTGTGCCGCCACATACCCATCGCCCGATCCCCATCTCCCTCTCGTCTCCTCCCTCGCGCTACCTCCCACAGAGAAAGAGAGAGGAGCAGAGCCTCGCGCCCGACCCCCACGCTCGCCATTGAGGCGCGCTCGGCCTCCGTGCTACCACCGGAGCGGCCAACTCCGGCGGCCCCATCGCAGTCGCGCCCTTTCACCACCACCACGGACCGCCTTGCCGCCCCGCCGCCTCTCTTAGTTGCCACCAACAGGAGCTCAGCGCCATAGTCTCCCCGAGCTCCGCCGCGCCGTTCATCTTTTCCACTGGCGGATCCAGGTCCCGCGCTAGCCTTGCCATTCGGATCCGTGCCAAGCTCCGACGCTGGCCACTTCGTTCCTCTGTTGTGCCCCCTCCTCAGCTTTGCCTCCCCCTGCTTCGCGCCAAGGACGCTGCTGACAACGGCGTCACCATCATCATCGCGCGCCTGCAGCGCTCGACCTCCTGCCCGATCTATGCCGCGCCGCCGCATCTTCCGCAAGTATCGCCGACTCTTGCCTCCATCTCCGCTGTGGACATGGTGCCGAAGACCAGCAGCTCTGTCCGCCTCCATGCGCCTCACCTACAGCTTGCCTCTGGCTGCCACCGAGACCCTCAAGTCCTACCCGGAGCCCAAGTCCGAAGACTACCGTGGACGTGTGCCTGGTGTCACTTGGATTCGTCAAGGACGCTAAGACCCGAGGCCTTTTGGTGTTGCTTTGTTTTGGAACACCAAGTACCTCGACGCCGAAGACCCGTGTACAACTACTAACACCTGTGGATTTCACCAAGTACCTCTACCGACGACTTGAACATCTACAAAACATGAACCACTACTTCCACTACCGTCATGAGAACGACTACTTCCACTACGGCCGGTGTACCACTACTTCCTTCGACGAACTCGTTCCACCCGAAAACGCACACTTCAAAGGTATAACCCCGAGACAACGTTCGTGGACCGAATGCATGTGTTGTATGAGATGCACCCTATGTTTGGACCATGTCCCGAATTGATCCTTGCACGTTCCTCCTTGTTTGCCATGTCGTCGACCCGTGGGAACCCGGTAACCGGGATCACCCCATCACCTTTTGCATGGTACACTCATCCGCACACTTCTCTCTTGCATCGGTATCTCAATCGAGTTACCGGGACCGGAATGTTGCCGTGGCACCATTTCCGTTTCGCTGTCGTGGCACCCTTTTTGTTCCGCCATGGTGAGCAAATGCTTCATAACATGCCCATGTCAACATTTTCATAAATATTGCCTAAAACTTGCATATGTCATCCGCATCATGATAACAACAATTAAAATGTTTATAATTGTTGTTGCATTAAATTGCTAGATGACATGAGGATTTTCCGGAATTGTTGTTTGTTGTTCCGGCCTCATTTAAACTTGCCTATATAGGTAGTTTTATTATGTTTCACCTCTTGCCATGTTTAACAACATTTAATGTTGTTGTGTGTCTAAACGGGGAGTGAACTAAATAACTCGATGTGGTGTTTCGTCAATATGCAACTCGTTGCATATTGAGCTCCACTTAACTTGTAGTATTGTGTGTTGCAGTTTGCCATGCCATGCCTTATTAAACCGGACATGCATCATACTTGTCTGTGCATCATGCCATGTTTATGCTTGTGCATTTACCATGTTGTTTGCTTCTTTCCGGTATTGCTTCTTCTTGATAGTTCCGGTAACGTTGTGATTGTGAGGATTCGTTCGACTACGCCCGTTCGTCTTCTTCATGGACTTGTTCTTCTTCCTAGCGGGATTTCAGGCAAGATGACTGTCACCCTAGATCTCACTACTATCATTGCTATGCTAGTTGCTTCGTTCTATCGCTATGCTGCGCTACCTATCATTTGCTCTTCAAGCCTTCCCAATTTGCCATGTCAGCCTCTAACCTTTTTCCCCTTCCTAGCAAACCGTTGCTTGGCTATGTTACCACTTTGCTCAGCCCCTCTTATAGCGTTGTTAGTTGCAGGTGAAGTTGAAGATTGCCCCATGATGGACAGGATTGTGTTTGGATATCACAATATCCCTTATTTAAGTAATGCATCTATATATTTGGTAAAGGGTGGAAGGCTCGGCCTTATGCCTGGTGTTTTGTTCCACTCTTGCCGCCCTAGTTTCCGTCATACCGGTGTTATGTTCCCGGATTTTGCGTTCCTTACGCGGTTGGGTGATTTACGGGACCCCCTTGACAGTTCGCTTTGAATAAAACTCCTCCAGCAAGGCCCAACCTTGGTTTTACCATTTGCCTCACCTAGCCCTTTTTCCCTTGGGTTTCCGGAGCTCGAGGGTCATCTTTATTTACCCCCTGGGCCAGTGCTCCTCCGAGTGTTGGTCCAAACTAGAGCCACTTGCAGCGCCACCTCGGGGAAACTTGAGGAATGGTTTTAGTTGTACGTAGTGTTCATCCGGTGTGCCCTGAGAACGAGATATGTGCAGCTCCTATCGGGATTTGTCGGCACATTGGGCGGCTTTGCTGGTCTTGTTTTACCATTATCAAAATGTCTTGTAAACTGGGATTCCGAGACTGATCGGGTCTTCCTGGGAGAAGGTATATCCTTCATTGATCGCGAGAGCTTATCATGGGCTAAGTTGGGACACCCCTGCAGGGTATAAACTTTCGAGAGCCGTGCCTGCGGTTATGTGGCAGATGGGAAATTGTTAATATCCGGTTGTAGATAACTTGACATCAGATACGAATTAAAACGCATCAACCGCGTGTGTAGCCATGATGGTCTCTTTTCGGCGGAGTCCGAGAAGTGAACACGGTTTTGGGTTATGTTTGACGTAAGTAGGAGTTCAGGATCACCTCTTGATCATTGCTAGCTTCACGACTGTTCCTTTGCTTCTCTTCTCGCTCTTATTTGCGTATGTTAGCCACCATATCATGCTTAGTCGCTGCTGCAACCTCACCACTTTACCCCTTCCTTTCCCATTAAGCTTTGCTAGTCTTGATACCCATGGTAATGGGATTGCTAAGTCCTCGTGGCTCACAGATTACTACAACAACAGTTGCAGGTACAGGTTACGCGATGATCATGACGCGAGAGCGATGTTTGCTTGTTTTGGAGTTCTTCTTCTGCTTATTCTTCGATCAGGGGATAGGTTCCTGGTCGGCAGCCTGGGCTAGCAGGGTGGATGTCATTTGAGCTTTTGTTTGTGTTTCATCCGTAGTCAGATGTTGCTCTTATGTATGATGTTGTTGTATTCGTGTGGTTGTATGCCTTTTGTATGTATCCCCATCTATTATGTAATGTTGATGTAATTATATCCACCTTGCAAAAGCGTATCAATATGCGGTTCTATCCTTGGTGGGACCTACGAGTCTCTTTAGGATAGTATCGCATATTGGGCGTGATAAGTTGGAATCAGAGCCTTGACCGACCATAGGAGCCCCCTTGATTGTTGGCCGTTGTTGAGTCTAGAAGAAAACTATTTTGAGTCTTAGGATTATATATATCGGAGAGTGGGAATTCTTTTTACTCCTCAGCCCCTTCGTCGCTCTGGTGAGGACTCTCGACGTAGATGTTTTGTCTTTCCTCTCCTCAAATTTCACTAAAAAAATTTAGGATCACGCGGGTATCTTGGAATCGTTTCGATGGTTTTGTGACGAGAACATTGTTCTTGGTGCCTCCTCACATTTAGGGGTTGTGGCAGTGTCCCGGGAGGTTGAGCTCCGAGGTGTTGTCGTCACAATTTTATCGTTGCAGTTCTGGAATACCTGAGTTTTGCCGACATCGAATATCTCTTTTATGCAGTTGTTGGTGAGATAACCTCGACGCCACCCAGTACTGGGGAGTTCGGGAGTATTGCCATAACTCGTATAACAGATGCTTTTCGAAGGTTGAGGTACACGATTTCCGGAGTTTTCTTGGTTATGTGTTGACGGATGGATACAGCTGGATGTAGGGATTGTTAGTTTGGGTGAGATATATTGCTTCCCCTGTATCCCCAACACCAGATTGCATAACCAGAAAGTTTCGGGAGTTTATAGGTGGGAATTCAAGTAGCTCCTAGATTATCTTTCCGACAGATTCCTGATATGGGATTGGGTAAATCTCTATCATATGTATTTGTTCCGGCTTATTCTGCAAGCCAAATCCTTGTTTTGTTTTGAGTTGTGGTATTTGAGTTGCTTCAATGTCAAGTGTTGATTCCATACCTTTCAGGCGGTGTTCTCATATTTATATGGGAGTACTAATCCTTTTGATCATCGAGATTGTCATGTCAAATTTTTTTCCAGCCGGTGTGCTTCTCCTCAAGTGGATCCGATCATTTTCAACATCCGCAAGATCAACTCTAAGTTTTCTCAACGGTGTTTGTTTCATCCGTCCCCAAGTTGCCTTTCTTTTACCGCCCTCCCACCCTTTTTCTTCAAGGACTCATATTTCTTAATCATGTATCCTTTTATTTGTGGGGAGTCTCTTCATTCTTTTCTTTCAGTGTTCTTATCCGGTGATTTCCCATGAAGATGCTCAACAGTTTCAAGTTCATCATCCTTCATTGTTGTTTCTTCTCCGGTGGATCCAATTCAAGCTTTCGATATTCATCATATTCCTTTCCTCGTTTCTAATGCTTTCTCATGCCGATGCACCTCTTAGTTGTTCACCTCTCTCTATTCTTATCCGAAGTGCTCAAGATATCTCATAAGATTCATGTTTTCCATTCTTAATCCGTTCAAGCTATTTGGAGATTATTATCTCATTCAAGTCATTTAATTCAACCGGTGCAATCCCCCCCTTTTCAATCAATCGTTCAACAGTGTTTCCTTTCGAGTGGGCCCTAACCCACAGGTCTTTTCCCAGGATCTTACCTGACTCTTTTAATTTTCCCGGAGCCATTCCCAAATTCTTTTCGAAGTTTGATATAAGAATGAATTTCATCAGTCAGATGTTTTCCAAGATCAATTTCGAATCATTTTCATTGTTGGCTCAACCTCTTTGTTTTTCATTCTCCCGGAGTATCTCAACAATCCATGGTGGTGTTTCTCATCGTCATTTCTCGGATTTTGAAGACCGAAGAAGAGTTCCTCTTAAATCCTTACCTATTCTTCCAGAGATTCATGGTTCTAGCTTTATGCCATCCTCTCATAATTGTTTTCGATTGTGAGAATTCTTTTCTTACCATCCGGAGCATTTTATGAGTTGTTTCTATTTCTTTCCTCCAAAGGCCATCATGTCATAATTCTTCATTCTCAGCGTGTAGCTATCGTTCTCCAAATCTTACCGGTGCATCATTCAAATATCCTCTAATCAGTTTATGATCTCTTCGTTCTCAGGTATCTAAATCCCCTCAAGTATCTTTATTTGTTTTCCAATTCTTCCCGGTGGATTGTGCCTTTGCAACGTTCATTTTCAATTCTTACGGTGGTTCGTTCAAGTTTTCACTTCTTTCATTATCATATCAATTCATTCATTGTTTCCAAATCTCACCGGTGGTTCCATTAATACCTTCTCAAGTTTGCGCTATATCTCTCTTAATCCTTTCTACGAGAATAAGTAGTATGCCAAATCCATTGCTTGTCATCAATTTAAATTGGTGAAGGATAGGCATGACATAATTCTTATTCTTGTTTCATCCAAGTGATTAATTCCTTCTTCCGGAGTCTATTCATGAGGAAGTAATTCTCAGTTCCAAGTTATTCATCTTACTTGTCCGGAGTTCAAAGTTTACTCATTTCGTAGCTCCATCTAAATCATTACAAGGCTTCAATTCTGGTTCTCTTCAACCTCCAATTCTTCTTCATAATCATTTTCTTTTCTGGAGATCTTCCAAGAGGCTCCTCATGGTGGTTCATCAAGGATTTAATTCATTCTCGAAGTGTTCTTCAAGATTCCTGTTGGAGGAGTTCAAGCATTCTTCATCTTGCATTCCAAAGTGCAATTCTTTCTACCTTATCTTTTGAGATGGTGTTATATCATTCTTGACAATTTCCCTTCGCGTTTCATGATTCACAAGTTTTCAAGAGTGACATATTTAAATCCATCATTTTCTCTCTCTTCAAGAGATCTTTTCAACCATCAACCTCATTGTTGGACTTATCTTGTGTCATATTTCACCTAAAGCCTTCCCTAAGGAATGTTGCTAATTGTGGTGCTTATCAATGATCCAAGTTATCTCTTTATCACCTCGGTGGAAGAAGCTTTCTCTCTTTCGTGGCCGGTTGTCACCTCATAATTTTGAGATGTTTTCCATAAGCCCACAACAATCTTATCCTTTCGTTGTTGTTAATCCAACAACTCCGTTCTAGCTTTTCCTGTAAGCGTGCTCTTTCAAGCTCAAGTTTTCCTCCGTTCATTCCATTCCATTCTTACATTTCTTCCGGAGGCATTGTGATGTTGCTCTCTTCACTCATCTTCTTGAATTGAGGATCGTGTTCTTTTCATGCTTATCCATTCAATCGGAGTGTTGTGTCACGTCTTCAAGTTCTTTTCATCTTATCAAGTTTTGCCTCTCTTTTCAACCGGATTGCTGTCTGAAATCCTTCTTACCCTTTGTGCCATTCTTTCAATAGTTCCAGAGGCAGTGTGTTGTTGATTTCATCAAGTATCATCCCATCTTCTCAAGTTCATGTTCAATTCCTTCCATTTTCAGTTGGAGTGCTGCCAACATTATATCATTCTTATTCACTCTTATCTCGTTTCAACCAGAGTGGTTTCAATTCCTTCTTGTTCTTTGTACTCGTCATTCATAGCTTTGCAACCTCCAAGGTTCAAATGGTGTTCCTTGTTTCTCTTTTCTACTGCAATGCTCTCAATTTCGTTCAACTCTATTGTGTTATTCTTTCAAGTTTTCAACCTCTCAAGGTTTATTGGTTTCACTCGTTTGTCAAAGAAGCAACTTAGTTTTACCTCCTCTCTTCCTCTTTTGTTTCTCTCCGGTGCCCTCCTAGATCTCGGGACGAGATCCTCTCGTAGTGGTGGAGTGTTGTAACGCCCCGGATACAACTTTCCATATTCGTAACTCCAACTCTAGCCTTTTCCGGAGATGTGATATGATTATTTCCTTCGTGGTTGGGTTTTTGTCTTTGTTTTGCATTTTGTTCATGTCAGGCTTTTCATCTCATTGCTTCATGTGCCTTGCATCATGGCATCTTGCACCCCTTTTTAGAACTCAACTAAATAAACCGTATGGATCTTCGGTCCATTTAAATCGAGGGATATTCACAATGGTGATTTCTCTTTAGAACATATACTCCCAATATTATTAGGGAGCTATAATAAATATTCCATTAACTGGAAATCACCCATAACTCATTTGCATTATTCTTCAACTCTTCTTTTATTCGACTCAACTTTCTATCCTTTTCGACCTTTTAGTAAAATTGAGTTGCAATTTTACTTCTCCATAAATGTTCCAAATCTGCCCATAAATCACATTTGGTCTGTAGGGTCACCCCCCTATAAATTCAACCCATTTGGAGTTCATTCGAATGGGTTTCGAAATTCAAACTTGTCTGAGTTAAATCCAACAGGTGTGGATTTTGCTTCCTCTAAAAATCCTCAGTCTATTTTTGTCAAATTCCTCACATTTTTGTGAGTCCGGTAAAATAATCCCCATGCCCAAATTATATCTCTACCTTCATTTCTTCTTGTTTTTCTTCTTTGACATTTTTCTGTTTTGGGGAGAAAGAAGAAGAAGAGCAGCCGCAGCTCGGCCTGCTCCCAGCAGGCCATGAGGCCCAACCAGCGGCCCAACTATCCCTCCTAAGCCCGGCTCACACCCCTACCTAACCCTAGCCCGACCATCGCTCAATCCCCATCTCCCCTTCGTTCTCCTCCTGTGCCGCCACATACCCATCGCCCGATACCCATCTCCCTCTCGTCTCCTCCCTCGCGCTACCTCGCACAGAGAAAGAGAGAGGAGCAGAGCCTCGCGCCCGACCCCCACGCTCACCATCGATCCGCGCTCGGCCTCCACGCTACCACCGGAGCGGCCAACTCCGGCGGCCCCATCACCGTCGCGCCCTTTCGCCACCACCACGGACCGCCTTGCCGCCCCGTCGTCGCTCCATTCTCTGACATCCCCCTCTTCGTCAACTGCCAGGAGTGCTGCCGCCTCTCTTCGTCGCCACCAACAGGAGCTCAGCGCCATGGTCTCCCCGAGCTCCGCCGCGCTGTTCATCTTTTCCACTGGCAGATCCAAGTCCCGTGCTAGCCTCGCCATTCGGATCCGCGCCAAGCTCCGACGCCGGCCACTTCGTTCCTATGCTGTGCCCCCTCCTCAGCTTTGCCTCCCCTCGCTTCACGCCAAGGATGCTGCTGACAACGGTGTCGCCATCGTCGTCGCGCGCCTGCAGCGCTCGACATCCTGCCCGATCTATGCCTTGCCGCCGCATCTTCCGCAAGCCTCGCCGACTCTTGCCTCCATCTCCGCTGTGGACATGGTGCCAAAGACCAGCAGCTCTGTCCGCCTCCATGCACCTCACCTACTGCTTGCCTCTGGCCGCCACTGAGACCCTCAAGTCCAACCCGGAGCCCAAGTCCGAAGACTACCGTGGACGTGTGCCTGGTGTCACTTGGATTCGTCAAGGACACCAAGACCCGAGGCATTTTGGTGTTGCTTTGTTTTGGAACGCCAAGTACCTGGACGCCGAAGACCCGTGTACAACTACTGACACCCGTGGATTTCACCAAGTACCTCTACCGACGACTTGAACATCTACAAAACGTGAACCACTACTTCCACTACCGTCGCGAGAATGACTACTCCCACTACGGCCCGTGTACCACTACTTCCTTCGACGAACTCGTTCCACCCGAAAATGCACGCTTCAAAGGTATAACCCCGAGAGGACGTCCGTGGATCGAATGCATGTGTTGTATGAGATGCACCCTATGTTTGGACCATGTCCCGAATTGATCCTTGCACGTTCCTCCTCGTTTGCCATGCCGTCGACCCGTGGGAACCCGGTAACCGGGATCACACCATCACCTTTTGCATGGTACACTCATCCGCACACTTCTCTCTTGCATCGGTATCTCAATCAAGTTACCAGGACCGGAATGTTGCCGTGGCACCATTTCCGTTTCGCCGCCGTGGCACCCTTTTTGTTCCGTCATGGTGACCAAATGCTTCATAACATGCTCATGTCAACGTTTTCATAAATATTGCCTAAAACTTGCATATGTCATCCGCATCATGATAACAACATAAAATGTTTAAAATTGTTGTTGCATTAAATTGCTAGATGACATGAGGATTTTCCGGAATTGTTGTTTGTTGTTTCGGCCTCATTTAAACTTGCCTAGATAGGTAGTTTTATTATGTTTCACCTCTTGCCATGTTTAACAACATTTAATGTTGTTGTGTGTCTAAACGGGAGTGAACTAAATAACTTGATGTGGTGTTTCGTCAATATGCAACTCGTTGCATATTGAGCTCCACTTAACTTGTAGTATTGTGTGTTGCAGTTTGCCATGCCATGCCTTATTAATTCGAACATGCATCATACTTGTTTGTGCATCATGCCATGTTTATGCTTGTGCATTTACCATGTTGTTTGCTTCTTTCCGGTATTGCTTCTTCTTGATAGTTCTGGTAACGTTGTGATTGTGAGGATTCGTTCGACTACGCCCGTTCGTCTTCTTCATGGACTCGTTCTTCTTCCTAGCGGGATTTCAGGCAAGATGACCGTCACCCTGGATCTCACTACTATCATTGCTATGCTAGTTGCTTCGTTCTATTGCTATGCTGCGCTACCTATCATTTTCTCTTCAAGCCTTCCCAATTTGCCATGTCAGCCTCTAACCTTTTTCCCCTTCCTAGCAAACCATTGCTTGGCTATGTTACCGCTTTGCTCAGCCCCCCTTATAGCGTTGTTAGTTGCAGGTGAAGTTGAAGATTGCCCCATGATGGACAGGATTGTGTTTGGATATCACAATATCTCTTATTTAAGTAATGCATCTATATATTTGGTAAAGGGTGGAAGGCTCGGCCTTATGCCTGGTGTTTTGTTCCACTCTTGCCGCCCTAGTTTCCGTCATACCGGTGTTATGTTCCCGGATTTTGCGTTCCTTACGCGGTTGGGTGATTTATGGGACCCCCTTGACAGTTTGATTTGAATAAAACTCCTCCAGCAAGGCCCAACCTTGGTTTTACCATTTGCCTCACCTAGCCCTTTTTCCCTTGGGTTTCC
>NC_041391.1:185220487-185251971 GCF_002162155.2 Triticum dicoccoides | reverse complement strand
AGTGTTGGTCCAAACTAGAGCCACTTGCAGCGCCACCTCGGGGAAACTTGAGGGATGGTTTTAGTTGTACGTAGTGTTCATCCGGTGTGCCCTGAGAACGAGATATGTGCAGCTCCTATCGGGATTTGTCGGCACATTGGGCGGCTTTGCTGGTCTTGTTTTACCATTGTCGAAATGTCTTGTAAACCGGGATTTCGAGACTGATCGGGTCTTCCTGGGAGAAGGTATCCTTCGTTGATCGCGAGAGCTTATCATGGGCTAAGTTGGGACACCCCTGCAGGGTATAAACTTTCGAGAGTCGTGCCCGTGGTTATGTGGCAGATGGGAATTTGTTAATATCCGGTTGTAGATAACTTGACATCAGATACGAATTAAAATGCATCAACCGCGTGCGTAGCCGTGATGGTCTCTTTTCGGCGGAGTCTGGGAAGTGAACACGGTTTTGGGTTATGTTTGAAGTAACTAGGAGTTCAGGATCACCTCTTGATCATTGCTAGCTTCACGACCGTTCCTTTGCTTCTCTTCTCGCTCTTATTTGCGTATGTTAGCCGCCATATCATGCTTAGTCGCTGCTGCAACCTCACCACTTTACCCCTTCCTTTCCCATTAATCTTTGTTTGTCTTGATACCCATGGTAATGGGATTGCTGAGTCCTCGTAGCTCACAGATTACTACAACAACAGCTGCAGGTATAGGTTACGCGATGATCATGACGCGAGAGCGATGTTTGCTTGTTTTGGAGTTCTTCTTCTGCTTCTTCTTCGATCAGGGGATAGGTTCCTAGTCGGCAGCCTGGGCTAGCAGGGTGGATGTCGTTTGAGCTTCTGTTTGTGTTTCATCCGTGGTCAGATGTTGCTCTTATGTATGATGTTGTTGTATTCGTGTGGTTGTATGCCTTTTGTATGTATTCCCATCTATTATGTAATGTTGATGTAATGATATCCACCTTGCAAAAGTGTATCAATATGCGGTTCTATCCTTGGTGGGACCTCCGAGTCTCTTTAGGATAGTATCGCATATTGGGCGTGATAGTTATATTGTTGAATTCATTCATGATGCTACTGAAAATTATTATGAGGGAGGAACATATGCTTGTAGGAATTGCAATAATGTCAAGTTTCCTCTCTATGTGTTGAAAATTTTGAAGCCATGCTTGTTTTACCTTCCTATGCTAGTTGATTATTGTTCCCATAAGTTGTTTGCTCACAAAATCCCTATGCATAGGAAGTGGGTTAGGCTTAAATGTGCTAGTCATATGCTTCATGATGCTCCCGTTACGTTTCAATTCTTATCATTTATGTGAGCATCATTGTCACCATCATGCCTAGCTAGAAAGGCATTAAAGAAAAGCGCTTGTTGGGAGACAACCCAATATTTATCCTTACTGTTTTTGTGTGTTCACATGATTATGCTACTGTAGTAATCATGTTTTATATCTTTTGTTTCAATAAAGTGCCAAGTAAGACCTTTAGGATAGCTTACGGTGATAGTTGTGTTGATCCTGCTGAGAATCAGAAACTTTTGCACCCAGTAAATTAGTTTTTTTAATTCACATAAACGTCATTCTGATCTGATTCTTTTTGCTATGGATTTTTACACTAATTTCTTAGGACTTCCTAATTTGGTAAAAATTTTGGAGCTCCAGAAGTATACATTTGATACAGATTACTACAGACTGTTCTGTTTTTGACAGATTCTGTTTTCTATGTGTTGTTTGCTTATTTTGATGAATCTATGAGTAGTATCGGAGTGTATGAACCATAGATAAGTTGGAATATAGTAGATATTACACCAATATGAATTTAGAATGAGTTCATTACAGTACCTAAGTGGTTGTTTTATTTTCTTATACTAACGGAGCTTACGAGTTTTCTGTTGAGTTTTGTGTTGTGAAGTTTTCAAGTTTTGGGTAAAGATTCGATGGACTATGGAACAAGGAGTGGCAAGAGCCAAAGCTTGGGGATGCCCAAGGCACCCCAAGATATTCAAGAATATCCAAAAGCCTAAGCTTGGGGATGCCCCCGGAAGGCATCCCCTCTTTCCTCTTCGTTCATCGGTAACTTTACTTGGAGCTATATTTTTATTCGCCACATGATATGCGTTTTGCTTGGAGCATCATTTTATCTTGTTAGCATTTGCTTGCTGTTATTTAGAATAATGTTTTGCATCTTTAGTTTCAATAAAATTGTCAAGGATAGCCTTTTCCATGCTTATTTTGCTAGTATACATGTTGCTGTTTGAAAACAGAAAGTTTACCGCTGTTGCAAAAATTACCTAGAAAACTCAGAGAAGGATATAATGTTGAACCTTTTTGCATAATGAGCTATGATAAATTTAATACAGTGGGAATTTTATTTCATAATTTTTGGAGTTAGGGAAGTATGATGAATCTTGCATTCTTTACAGACAGTACTGTTTTGACAGATTGCTGTTATGTTTGCATTGTTTGCATATGGTTGTTTTTTAATGATTCTAATTGAGGATAGGAGTATTAAATATGCAGAGGCATTTAGTATGAAATGTTTAATAATAAATTTTAGTGATTTGTTACAGTATAAAATGATAAGGTTTTGCATTGGTTTATACTAACCTATCTCACGAGTTCTTGTTGAGTTTGTTGTGGATGAAACTTTTGATAAAAAGAGAAACCATGATATGAGAGGAATTAAGAAGACACAAAAGTTCAAGCTTGGGGATTCCCAAGGCACCCCAAGATAATATTTCAAGAAGTCTCAAGCATCTAAGCTTGGGGATGCCCCGGTAGGCATCCCACCTCTCTTCTTCAACAACTATCGGTTAGTATCGGTTGAGCCTAAGTTTTTGCTTCTTCACATGAGTTGTGCTATCCTTGCAATGTCATTTTATTTTGTTTTGCTTTCTGTTTGAATACAATACCAAGATCTGAAATTCTTAAATGAGAGAGAGTCTTCCTATAGTTACATGATTATAGCTACTCATTGATCTTCACTTACATCTTTTTGGAGTAATTTGTCTTTTACCCGTGTTCTTCACTTATATCCTATGAGTAAATGGTTGAATGAGTTGAATGTCATAAATCTGAAATTATATATGTCTCATTTTCTTATCCCATGGGGAGTTTTGACTTCACATCTAAGAGGTAGAGGTTGTAAATTTATTGAAGGTTAGCCAGCGTTGTATTGGTCATTTGAACAATTAATGAAAGAATATTGAAGGAACGGAGATTTCACATGTAAATATACTATCCTAGGCATCTTTTATAATTGGGAGCACTCATTAAGTATGACATGCTAAAGAGTTGATGTTGGACAAGGAAGACAACATAATGGTTTATGTTTTCGCACATCTCAGTTAAAGTATATTGTTATGGATCATTCAAATATGTTGAGCTTGCCTTTCCCCCTCATGCTAGCCAAAATTCCTTGCACCAAGTAGAGATACTACTTGTGCTTCCAAATATCCTTAAGCCCAGTTTTGCCATGAGAGTCCACCATACCTACCTATGGATTGAGTAAGATCCTTCAAGTAAGTTGTCATCGGTGCAAGCAATAAAAATTGCTCTCAAAATATGTATGATCTTTTGGTGTGAAGAAAATAGCTTTATACGATCTCTTGTTATGGAAGCAATAAAAGTGACGGACTGCATAATAAAGGTCCATATACAAGTGGCAATATAAAGTGACGTTCATTCGCATTAAGATTTTGTGCATCCAACCCTAAAAGCGCATGACAACCTCTGCTTCCCTCTGCGAAGGGCCTATCTTTTACTTTATGTCTTTTACTTTTATGCAAGAGTCAAGGCGATCTCCACCTTTCCCTTTTTCGTTTTATCCTTTGGCAAGCACTTTGTGTTGGGGTGATCTTGATATATATATCCAGTTGGATGTAAGTTAGCATGAACTATTATAGTTGACATCACCCAAAGGTGAATACGTTGGGAGGCAACACTATAAGCCCCTATCTTTCTTAGTGTTCGATTGAAACTCCATAACCATTAGTATTGCGTGAGTGTTAGCAATTGTAGAAGACTATATGATAGTTGAGTATGTGGAGTTTTTTATTCCTGAAAATAAGATGAATTGCAATTGTTTGATGACCAAGAATGAAGTTTGCTAGTTTTCAAGAAATTTTATGGTCTATGCTTTGACATGTGAATCGCTTGTTACTTTATCGTGAGAAGTTTTATGAGATGAACTACTGTTATGACATATTATCATGCTAGAAAAGGTGATGAAATTATCATTGATCAAACTTGTGCACCTTCTAGCATTCACACTTCATAAATTCTTTCTTTTATCATTTACCTACTCGAGGACGAGTAGGAATTAAGCTTGGGGATGCTGATACATCTCCAACGTATCTATAATTTATGAAGCATTCATGCTATTTTATTATCTATTTTGAATGATTACATGCTTTATTATTCACTATTATATTACTTTTTGGACTAACCTATTAACCAGAGGCCCAGCCCATATTGCTGTTTTATTGCCTGTTTCAGTATTTCGAAGAGAAGGAATATCAAACGGAGTCCAAACGAAATGAAACGTTCGGCATCGTGATTATTTGGAAGAATATGATCCTGGAGACTTGGAGTTCACGTCAGAGGATCCTCGAGGCAGCCACAAGATAGGAGGGCCCCCCTGTAGGGCGTGCCCCCCTATCTCGTGGGCCCCTCGAGGCTCCCCCGACCGACTTCTTTCGCCTATATAAGCCTATGTACCCTAAAACCATTGAATATCAAGATAGATCGGGAGTTCCGCTGCCGCAAGCCTACGTAGCCACCAAAAACCTCACGGGAGCCCGTTCCGGCACCCTGCCGGAGGGGGAACCCATCACCGGTGGCCATCTTCATCATCCCGGTGCTATCCATGACGAGGAGGGAGTAGTTCACCTCGGGGCTGAGGGTATGTACCAGTAGCTTTGTGTTTGATCTCTCTCTCTCTCGTGTTCTCTCTATGGCACAATCTTGATGTATCGCGAGCTTTGCTATTATAGTTGGATCTTATGATGTTTCTCCCCCTCTACTCTCTTGTGATGAATTGAGTTTCCCTCTTGAAGTTATCTTATCGGATCGAGTCTTTATTTGAGAACACTTGATGTATGTCTTGCCGTGTTTATCTGTGGTGACAATGGGATACACGTGCCACTTGATGTATGTTTCGGTGATCAACTTGCGGGTTCCGCCCATGAACCTATGCATAGGGGTGCACACGTTTTCTTGACTCTCCGGTAGAAACTTTGGGGCACTCTTTGAAGTACTTTGTGTTGGTTGAATAGATGAATCTGAGATTGTGTCATGCATATCGTATAATCATGCCCACGGATACTTGAGGTGACAATGGAGTATCTAGGTGACATTAGGGTTTTGGTTGATTTGTGTCTTAAGGTGTTATTCTAGTACGAACTCTTGAATAGATTGATCTGAAAGAATAACTTTGAGGTGGTTTCGTACCCTACCACAATCTCTTTGTTTGTTCTCCGCTATTAGTGGCTTTGGAGTGACTCTTTGTTGGTGTTGAGGGATTGTTATATGATCTATCTATGTTATTATTGTTGAGAGAACTTGCACTAGTGAAAGTATGAACCCTATGCCTTGTTTCCTACCATTGCAATACCGTTTACGCTCACTTTTATCATTAGTTACCTTGTTGTTTTTATATTTTCAGATTACAAAAACCTATATCTACTATCCATATTGCACTTGTATCACCATCTCTTCCCCGAACTAGTGCACCTATACAATTTACCATTGTATAGGGTGTGTTGGGGACACAAGAGACTCTTTGTTATTTGGTTGCAGGGTTGTTTGAGAGAGACCATCTTCATCCTACGCCTCCCACGTATTGATAAACCTTAGGTCATCCACTTGAGGGAAATTTGCTACTGTCCTACAAACCTGTGCACTTGCAGGCCCAACAACGTCTACAAGAAGAAGGTTGTGTAGTAGACATCAGCTGGCTCGGCCTCTGGCTGGGCCGGCCTGGCTCTCTCTTTTTTATATAAAATTCCGCCCAAACAAAAAATCCTAAATAAATATTAAAAATTTCTAAAAATGCCAAAAACAAATTTCACCATCTAAATAAAATATTTAGAACATAGTGGACATTTTGTTGGCCTAAAATTGCAATTTTGAATAATGCATATTTTTCTAATTCGAATAAAATAGCAAATAAAAATCCAAATAAAATATTTATTTGGTTTTAATATTTTTCCTCCATTATTTCTTTTATTTTGGAGAAGTCATATTATCTCCTCTCTTTTATTTTTAATATTGGAAATATTTTCGGAGGGAAAAATAATTAAAACAAAAATGATCCTCTTTTCAATATTTGGGAAAATTAAAATATGAAAATAAATGAAATCCCCAACTCTCTCCGTGGGTCCTTGAGTTGCTTAGAATTTCTAGGACCAAAACCAAAATGCAAATAAAATATGATATGCATATGATGACCTATGTATAACATTCCAAATTAAAAATTTGGGATGTTACAATCCAATTAAAAAGTTAAGATGAATCTCGCCCTCGAGATTCGGGTTGGCTAGAAAATAGGTGTGGGTGGTCTTTCCGTAGATCTTCCTCTTGTTTCCAGGTGTCTTCATCCTCGGTATGGTGGCTCCACTGAACTTTGCAAAACTTGATAGCCTTGCTGCGTGTAACTCGGTTGGCAAACTCAAGAGTCTTGACTGGTTTCTCCTCGTAGGTCAGATCACTATCCAACTGAATTGCTTCCAGGGGCACTGTATCTCTCAGAGGAATATCGGCCATCTCAGCATGCCACTTCTTCAGCTGGGAAACACGAAACACATCATGAACTCCTGACAGTCCTTTGGGTAACTCCAACTTGTAGGCCACTTCTCCCATACGTTCCAAAACTCGGTATGTTCCTACAAATCTCGGGGCTAACTTTCCCTTAACTCCAAAATATTTAACTCCTCGCAGAGGTGACACACGAAGATATGCTCTGTCTCCGATTTCATAGACTACCTCCTTGCGTTTTGAGTCTGCATAACTCTTCTGCCCGGATTGAGCTACCTTCAGTCTATCGCGAATCAATTTAACCTTCTCTTCAGACTCTTTGATCAAATCTAGTCCAAACAACTGATGGTCTCCAACTTCATCCCACATCAATGGTGTCCTGCACCTCCTTCCATACAAAGCTATGAAAGGGGCCATCTTCAAACTGGCTTGATAACTGTTGTTGTATGGGAACTCCACGTAGGGCAAATTATCATCCCAACTAGATCCATAATCTAGCGCACAAGCTCTCAACATGTCCTCCAGAATCTGATTCACTCTCTCAGTCTTCCCATCTGTCTGCAGATGAAAGGTTGTACTAAACTCTAGTCTTGTTCCCAAAGTCTGGTGCAGCTGGTGCCAAAACTTTGAAGTAAACTGGGTCCCTCTATCTGATACGATGGTCCTCGGAACTCCATGCAGACATACGATCCTGGTCATATATATCTTGGCCAACTTTGCACTTGTATAGGTGGTCTTCACTGGGATAAAGTGAGACACTTTGGTCAAGCGATCCACTACTACCCAAATAGAATCATATCCCGATCGGGTCCTGGGCAATCCGGTGATAAATTCCATGCCAAGCTTGTCCCACTTCCATTCGGGTATCGGCATAGGCTGCAGTAATCCTGCTGGCTTCTGATGTTCTGCCTTCACTCTCTGACATACATCACATACGGATACATACTCGGCAAAATCCTTCTTTATACCAGTCCACCAGAAACGCTCCTTCAAATCCAAATACATCTTGGTGTTTCCGGGTTGTATCGACTATGGAGAGTCATGAGCTTCCTGAAGTATCAACTTCCTGATCTCTGCATTATTGGGCACATAAACACGGTCCTCAAACCATAAGGTGTCATGCTCATATTCACGAAAACCTTTGGCTTTTCCTTTGCTCATTTTCTCCTTTATATCGGCAATCTCCTTGTCATCCTTCTGAGCTTCTTGAATCTTTCCCAATAATCTCGACTGAACCTCCATTGCGGCGACAAAACCTCTAGGGACTATCTCCAAACGAAGCTCCTTGAGATCTTCAGCTAACTCCTTTGGTAATCCTCCACTTACGAGGGTATTGGCATAACTCTTCCGGCTCAAAGCGTTTGCTACAACATTGGCCTTGCCTGGATGATAGTGCAACTTCATATCATAATCCTTCATAAGCTCCAACCATCTCCTTTGCCTGAGATTCAACTCCTTCTCTGTGAAAATGTACTTCAAACTCTTATGATCCGTGTACACATCACAACGGTTTCCAATAAGAAAATATCTCCAGGTCTTGAGCGCATGCACTACTGCTGCTAACACCAAATCATGTGTGTCATAATTCAACTCATGCGGTCGAAGCTGTCGTGAGTCATATGAAACCACTCGTCCGTCTTGCATAAGTACACCTCCAAGTCCTAAGCGGGAAGCATTGCAATACACTTGGAAATCCTTGCATATATCCGGCAGAATCAGCACTGGGGCTGTAACCAGACGTTTCTTTAGCTCCTGAAAACTTGCCTCACATTCATCTGTCCACTTAAACTTAGTGTCTTTCTTCAACAACTCTGTCATGGGCTTCGCAATCTTAGAAAAATTCTCAATGAATCTCCGATAATATCCCGCGAGTCCCAGAAAACTGCGGATCTCTCCAACTGAGGTGGGTGCCAGTCAATCAGTGATAGACTGCACCTTGGTAGGATCTACTGCTATACCTTCTCCTGATATAACATGTCCAAGAAATCCAACTTTCTTCAACCAAAACTCACACTTGTAGAACTTGGCATACAACTGATGTTCCCTGAGCTTCTCGAGCACTAAACACAAATGCTCCTTGTGCTCCTCTTCATTCTTCGAGTACACCAAAATATCATCAATGAACACCACGACAAACTTGTCCAAGAACTCCATGAACACCTTATTCATCATTGTCATGAAATAGGCAGGGGCATTAGTCAATCCGAATGACATAACCGTGTACTCATATAGCCCGTACCTTGTGGTGAAGGCTGTCTTAGGTATATCCTATTCTTGGATCTTCAACTGGTGTATCCTGATCGCAGATCGATCTTGGAAAATACTTTAGCTCCTTGCAGCTGGTCAAGCAAATCATTGATCATCAGCAGTGGGTACTTTTTCTTTATTGTCACTTCATTCAATGCACAATAATCAACGACCATTCTCAAGGATTCATCCTTCTTCTCAACCAAGAGCACTGGGGCTCCCCACAGTGACGAACTTCGTCGAATATAACCTTTATCCAATAACTCCTTAATCTGCTTCTTAATCTCCTCCAAATCATTTATCAGCATCCGGTATGGTCTCTTCGATATCGGTCCGGTGTTGGGTAACAACTCTATCAAAAACTCAATGTCTCGATCCGGCGGCATGCCTGGTAGTTCCTCTGGAAATACATCCGGGTAATCCTTCACTACAGGCACTTCCTCCTGAACAACCCCCGTGAGAGAATTTACTTGGCTTCTCCTTGGCGCATGCCTAGATACATACTTAATCCTTTTTCCCTCCGGGGTGGTGAGCAAAATTGACTTACTGGCGCAATCGATGTTTCCTCCATACATTGATAGCCAATCCATTCCTAGTATCACATCCAATCCTTGTGACTCCAGAATAATTAAGTCTGAGGGGAAAACATGCCTACCTATGGTCAATGGCATCTGAAAACATCCTTGGCTTGCCATATACTCCTCCCCTGGCGAGCTTACTAACATAGGTGTCCTAAGAACTTTGGTGGACAACTTATACTTATGCACAAATCCCCTTGATATGTATGAATTCGAAGCACCCGTATCAAAAAGAACGATGGGAGTAAATGACTTCACCAAAAACTTACCTATAAATGCATCTGGCTGCTCTTCAACCTCCTCCACGTTAACGTGGTTCACTTGTCCCCTGTTGAAAGGGTTAGGCTTCTTCCCAGAGCTTCCATTGTTGTTACCATTCTTTGCTTCAGAACACTCGGTGGCATAGTGTTCAGTCTTCCCTCACTTGAAACAAGTAATATGACTTAGATCCTTCTTGGCGGGTGTGGCTGGGTTAGAGCGGTTCTGATTGCTGCCTGCTCCATTCTCGTTTCCATTCTTGGGGCCACTATGGTTATGCAAACTTCCTCCATTGTGGGTATGGCCTCCATGGTTATGAGTATATCCTCCCAAGTTCGAGGAAAAACGTGGCTTCTATTGAGCTCCTGAATTGTACTTCCCTTGTCCATACTTCCTTTTGCGGTCCTCAATCTGCTGTTGCTTCCCTTCAATCATAAGAGCCTTGTCTACCAACTCCTGGTAGTTGTTAAATGTTGCCACCATTAACTGCATACTCATCTCATCATCCAGCCCTTCCATAAACTTCTCCTGCTTCGTGGCATCTGTGGCCGCGTCATCTAGGGCATAGCGGGCTAACTTACTAAACTCATCCACGTACTGCACCATAGTACGGTTTCCTTGGCGTAAGTTGTGAATCTCACGCTTCTTCATGCTCATAGCTCCAGTTGAGACATGTGTTGTGCGGAAAGCTTGATGAAACTGCTCCCAAGTGATATTGGCTATGGGGAAAGTGGCTGTGTAATTCTCCCACCATGAGGATGCGGGTCCATCCAATTGATGTGCGGCAAAACGACCTTCTCAACATCCATGCAACCTGCGGTGGTCAACTCCCTTCCAATCCTGCATGGCCAGTAATCCGCAACAATTGGCTTGGTGCTACTGGAAAACACCGGCAGTTGCAACCTTAGAAAACGGGCTAAGTTGTCAACTGTAGGTGGTGGCGGTGGTTTGTTGTTGCTGTTGTTGTTGTTGCCTTGGTTTTGGACTAGTGGCTGCATCAAGGCATTCTACTGTTGGATCAAGTGAGTGAGCTCCGGTGGGAAGACAAATCTGGGGTCACGTCTCAGAGGCATCTGATGGATTTAGAGGGGAAAGATTAGAATATAATGAGGTCTAATGAGGAAGCACTACCCATATGCACATGAGACAAACACATTCATATCACACCAATCAATCAAAACAAGGGCATACAATCGGTCTAACTATCGTTACAGTGCTCAGACTACTACTATATACATGGGGGAATACTACTAATAATATGGTGGTCGACTAGAAATTTTGATAGGTGGAAGACTCCATGATATCCGCTCCAGCTTCGTCTTCATAATCATCATCACTGTTGTTGGGGTCGGAGTCGGTGTCATTGATGATGATGTAGTCTTCAGAACGGATGTCTTCGGGGTGGTCGTCATCTCCTCCTAGCGCGGGGTCTCCCATGAATACTCCTAGCTTCCTCGTCAAGTCGTCATTCCTCTTCACTAGTATTGCAATTTCCTCCTCTTATCTGTCGCGTGTAGACTTGAGTTCCTCTTCTAGCTCCATGTTCCTGGTCATCACCTTCTTCAGATCTATCATACTTGCGCACATCTGGTTCTCCTGGCAACGAATGTGCTGGTTTAACTCCTGGATGAAAGCTGCAACGGACCTATCCCTCCTGGTGCTGATCATCTCCCATTGCTCATCTCGGCACCCACATATCTGATAGATTGTGTCCTTAAGTTCCTTGTGATAAACTTCACCGATGCGTCCCATAGCGATGTGGGCTGCCATGCTCTTTCCTAGACTCCAGGTTGGTGCATCAAAGGAAAACTCTATGGGTTCAGTAACTGGCATGAATGTCCTTCCTGGAACTCAAACTCGAATCATCCAATGCTCCTCTTCTAGTAAAGTGGCGGTGTAGGTCCCGGTGAAGCTTGGTATTCCTATGTTCAGGTACCTAGTGACTTCCTTCAAGTGTCGTCCAAAAGGTGTGTCTTCATTCGGTTGTGCAAACTTGTTCGTTGAGTCCGCCATCCTATAGAGTGGAAAATGGAGAGGAGTCAGAAATGAGTAGAGAAGAGTGACTGTCGGTGTCAAAACCGGCGGATCTCGGGTAGGGGGTCCTGAACTGTGCATCTAGGCAGATGGTAACAGGAGACAAGGGACACGATGTTTTTACCCAGGTTCGGGCCCTCTCGATGGAGGTAAAACCCTACTCATGCTTGATTGATATTGATGATATGGGTAGTACAAGAGTGGATCTACCACGAGATCAAGGAGGCTAAACCCTAGAAGCTAGCCTATGGTATGATTGTTGTAATGGTTGTCCGTCCTACGGACTAAAACCCTCTGGTTTATATAGACACCGGAGAGGGCTAGGGTTACACAGAGTCGGTTACAATGGTAGGAGATCTACATATCCGTATCGCCAAGCTTGCCTTCCACGCCAAGGAAAGTCCCATCCGGACACGGGATGGAGTCTTCAATCTTGTATCTTCGCAGTCTTGGAGTCCGGTCGATGATGATAGTCCGGCTATCCAGACACCCCCCCCCAGTCCAGGACTCCCTCAGTAGCCCCTGACCCAGGCTTCAATGACGATGAATCCGGCGCGCATATTGTTCGGCATTGCAAGGCGGGTTCCTCCTCCGAATAACTCGTAGAAGATCGCGAACACCAGGATAGTGTCCGGCTCTGCAAAATAAATTCCACATTCCACCGTAGAGAGAATAATATGTACATAAGTTCAATCTGCTGACGTATTTTGTGGCATGACGTCATACCACCACCAAGCCTTTACTTGAATTGTTTTTTATTATACCACCTCAGTGCGTTTAGCGAAGCGGTTTCCTTGGCATGTCTTGTCGAAGCAGAGATTGAAGGAAATATGCCCTAGAGACAATAATAAAGTTATTATTTATTTCCTTATGTCATGATAAATGTTTATTATTCATGCTAGAATTGTATTAACCGGAAACATGATACATGTGTGAATACATAGACAAACATATAGTCACTAGTATGCCTCTACTTGACTAGCTCATTAATCAAAGATGGTTATGTTTCCTAACCATAGACATGTGTTGTCATTTGATTAATGGGATCACATCATTAGGAGAATGATGTGATTGACATGACCCATTCCGTTAGCCTAGCACTTGATCGTTTAGTATGTTGCTATTGCTTTCTTCATGACTTATACATGTTCCTGTAACTATGAGAATTATGCAACTCCCGTTTACCGGAGGAACACTTTGGGTACTACCAAACGTCACAACGTAACTGGGTGATTATAAAGGAGTACTACAGGTGTCTCCGAAGGTACATGTTGAGTTGGCGTATTTCGAGATTAGGTTTTGTCACTCCGATTGTCGGAGAGGTATCTCTGGGCCCTCTCGGTAATGCACATCACTATAAGCCTTGCAAGCAATGTAACAAATGAGTTGGTAACGGGATGATACATTATGTAACTAGTAAAGAGACTTGACGGTAACGAGATTGAACTAGGTATTGGATACCGACGATCGAATCTCGGGTAAGTAACATACCGATGACAAAGGGAACAACGTATGTTGTTATGCGGTTTGACCGATAAAGATCTTCGTAGAATATGTGGGAGCCAATATGGGCATCCAGGTCCCGCTATTGGTTATTGACCGGAAACGTGTCTCGGTCATGTCTACATAGTTCTCGAAACCGTAGGGTCCGCACGCTTAACGTTTCGTTGACGATATAGTATTATATGAGTTATGCGTGTTGGTAACCGAATGTTGTTTGGAGTCCCGGATGAGATCATGGACATGACGAGGAACTCCGGAATGGTCCGGAGATAAAGTTTGATATATGGGATAATAGTAGTGTTTGATCTCCGGAAGGGTTCCGGAATTCACCGGAAGGGGTTCCGGATGTTTCCCAAAATGTTTGGGTACGAGAACACGTTAATTGGGCCAAAGGGGAAAGCCCACAAGGTTTTTAGAAAGCGCAAAAGGAAGTTTTGCGGAGTCCAGGGGCCAGACGCCAGGGTCCCTGGCGTCTGGGTCCAGACGTCGGAAACCTTGGCGTCTGGCCCTGGAGTCCGAGAAGGACTCTTGCCTTTCGGGTGAAACCGACTTTGTGGAGGCTTTTACTCCAAGTTTCGACCCCAAGGCTCAACATATAAATAGAGGGGTAGGGCTAGCACCAAAGACACATCAAGAAACACCAAGCCGTGTGCCGGCAACCCCGTCCCCTCTAGTTTATCCTCCGTCATAGTTTCCGTAGTGCTTAGGTGAATCCCTACGGAGCTTGTTCTTCACCAACACCGTCACCACGCCGTCGTGCTGCCGGAACTCATCTACTACTTCGCCTGTCTTGCTGGATCGAGAAGGCGAGGACGTCATCGAGCTGAACATGTGCAGCACTCGGAGGTGCCGTGCGTTCGGTACTTGGATCGGTCGGATCGTGAAGACGTACGACTACATCAACCACGTTGATAAACGCTTCCGCTTAGCGATCTTCAAGGGTATGAAGATACACTCCCCCTCTTGTTGCTGTACCATCACCATGATCTTGCGTGTGCGTAGGAAAATTTTTGAAATTACTAGATTCCCCAACAGTGGTATCAGAGCCTAGGTTTTATGCGTAGATGTCATATGCACGAGTAGAACACAAGTGAGTTGTGGGCGATACAAGTCATACTGCTTACCAGCATGTCATACTTTGGTTCGGCGGTATTGTGAGATGAAGCGGCCCGGACCGACATTACGCGTACGCTTACGCGAGACTGGTTTCACCGTTACGAGCACTCGTGCTTAAAGGTGGCTGGCGGGTGTCTGTCTCTCTCACTTTAGTTGAATCGAGTGTGGCTACGCCCGGTCCTTGCGAAGGTTAAAACAGCACTAACTTGACAAACTATCGTTGTGGTTTTAATGCGTAGGTAAGAACGGTTCTTGCTAAGCCTGTAGCAGCCACGTAAAATTTGCAACAACAAAGTAGAGGACGTCTAACTTGTTTTTGCAGGGCATGTTGTGATGTGATATGGTCAAGACGTGATGCTATATTTTATTGTATGAGATGATCATGTTTTGTAACCGAAGTTATCGGCAACTGGCAGGAGCCATATGGTTGTCGCTTTATTGTATGAAATGCAAACGCCCTGTAATTGCTTTACTTTATCACTAAGCGGTAGCGATAGTCGTAGAAGTAATAGATGGCGTAAACGACAATGATGCTACGATGGAGATCAAGGTGTCACGCCGGTGATGATGGTGATCACGACGGTGCTTCGAAGATGGAGATCACAAGCACAAGATGATGATGGCCATATCATATCACTTATATTGATTGCATGTGATGTTTATCCTTTATGCATCTTATCTTGCTTTGATTGACGGTAGCATTTTAAGATGATCTCTCACTAATAATCAAGAAGTGTTCTCCCTGAGTATGCACCGTTGCGAAAGTTCTTCGTGCTGAGACACCACGTGATGATCGGGTGTGATAGGCTCTACGTTCAAATACAACGGGTGCAAAACAGTTGCACATGCGGAATACTCAGGTCATACTTAACGAGCTAGCATATACAGATATGGCCTCGAAACACGGAGACCGAAAGGTCGAGCGTGAATCATATAGTAGATATGATCAACATATTGATGTTCACCGTTGAAACTACTCCATCTCACGTGATGATCGGACATGGTGTAGTTGATATGGATCACGTAATCACTTAGAGGATTAGAGGGATGTCTATCTAAGTGGGAGTTCTTTAGTAATATGATTAATTGAACTTAAATTTATCATGAACTTAGTCCTGGTAGTATTTTGCAAATTATGTTGTAGATCAATAGCTCGCGTTGTTGCTTTCATACGTTTATTTTGATATGTTCCTAGAGAAAACTGTGTTGAAAGATGTTAGTAGCAATGATGCGGATTGAATCTGTGATCTGAGGTTTATCCTCATTGCTGCACAGAAGAATTATGTCCTTGATGCACCGCTAGGTGATAGACCTATTGCAGGAGCAAGATGCAGACGTTATGAACATTTGGCTAGCTCAATATGATGACTACTTAATAGTTTAGTGCACCATGCTTAAACAACTTAGAATCAGGACTTCAAAGATGTTTTGAACGTCATGGACCATATGAGATGTTCCAGGAGTTGAAGTTAATATTTCAAGCAAATACCCGAGTTGAGAGATATGAAGTCTCCAACAAGTTCTATGGCTAAAAGATGGAAGAGAATCGCTCAACTAGTGAGCATGTGCTCAAATTGTCTGGGTACTACAATCGCTTGAATCAAGTGGGAGTTAATCTTCCAGATAAGATAGTGATTGACAGAATTCTCTAGTCACCATCACTAAGTTACTAGAACTTTGTGATGAACTATAGTATGCAAGGGATGACAAAAACGATTCCCGAGCTCTTCGTGATGTTGAAATCAACGAAGGTAGAAATCAAGAAAGAGCATCAAGTGTTGATGATTGACAAGACCACTAGTTTCAAGAAAAGGGAAAAGGGATAGAAAGGGAACTTCAAGTAGAATGACAAGCAAGTTGTCACTCCCGCGAAGAAGCCCACAGCTAGACCAAAGCCAGAAATTGAGTGCTTACACTGCAAAGGAAATGGTCACTGGAAGCGGAAATGCCCTGAATATTTGGTGGATAAGAAGGATGGCGAAGTGAACAAGGGTATATTTGATATACAAGTTATTGATGTGTGCCTTACTAGTGTTTATAGTAACCCCTGAGTATTTGATACTTGTTCAGTTGCTAAGATTAGTAACTCGAAACAGGAGTTATATAAACAGAGACTAGTTGAAGGGGAAGTTACAATGAGTGTTGGAAGTGGTACCAAGATTGATATGATTATCATCGCACACTCCCTATACTTTTGAGATTAGTGTTAAACCTAAATAAATGTTATTTGGCGTCTGCGTTGAGCATGAATATGATTTTATCATGTTTATTGCGATACGGTTATTCATTTGAAGTTAAAGAATAATTGTTATTTTGTTTACATGAATAAGACCTTCGATGGTTATACACCCAATGAAAATAGTTTGTTGGATCTCAATCGTAGTGATACACATATTCATAATATTGATGCCAAAAGATGCAAAGTTAATAATGATAGTGCAACTTATTTGTGGCACTGCTGTTTGGGTCATATCGGTGTAAAGCGCATGAAGAAACTCCATAAAGATGGATTTTCGGAATCACTTGATTATGAATCATTTGATGCTTGTGAACCGTGCCTTTTGGGCAAGATGACTAAAACTCCGTTCTCTGGAACAATGGAACAAGCTAGTGACTTATTGGAAATAATACATACCGATGTATGCGGTCCAATGAGTGTTGATGCTCGTGGTGGGTATCATTATTTTCTGACCATCACAAGACGATTTGAGCAGATATGTGTATATCTACTTGATGAAGCAGAAATCTGAAACATTTGAAAAGTTCAAAGAATTTCAGAGTGAAGTGGAAAATCATCGTAACAAGAAAATAAAGTTTCTGTGATCTGATCGCGGAGACGAATATTTGAGTTACGAGTTTGGTCTTCAATTAAAACAATGTGGAATAGTTTCACAGCTCACGCCACCTGGAACACCACAACGTTATGGTGTGTCCGAACGTCGTAACTGCACTTTATTGGATATGGTGCGATCTATGATGTCTCTTATCAGTTTACCACTATCGTTTTGGGGTTATGCATTAGAGACAACTGCATTCACGTTTGATAGGGCACCATTTAAATCCGTTGAGACGACACCGTATGAACTATGGTTTAACAGTAAACCTAAGCTATCGTTTCTTAAAGTTTGGAGTTGCGATCCTTATATGAAAAAGGTTTTCAACCTGATAAGCTCGAACCCAAATCGGAGAATTGCATCTTCATAGAATACCCAAAGGAAACTATTGGGTACTCCTTCTACCACAGATCCAAAGGCAAAAACATTTGTTGCTAAGAATGGATCCTTTCTAGAGAAGGAGTTTCTCTCGAAAGAAGTGAGTGGGAGGAAAGTAAGAGCTTGATGAGGTAATTTGTACCTTCTCCCGAATTGGAAAGTAGTTAATCACAGAAATCTGTTCCAGTGATACCTACACCAATTAGTGAGGAAACTAATGATGATGATCATGAAACTTCAGATCAAGTTACTACAAAAACCTCATAGGTCTACCAGAATAAGATCCGCACCAGAGTGGTACGGTAATCCTATTTTGGAAGTTATGTTACTAGACCACGACGAACCTACGAACTATGAAGAAGCGATGATGAGCCCAGATTCCGCAAAATGGTTTGAGGCCATGAAATCTGAGATGGGATCCATGTATGAGAACAAAGTGTGGACTTTGGTGGACTTGCCCGATGATCGGCAAGCCATAGAAAATAAATGGATCTTCAAGAGGAAGACGGACGCTGATAGTAGTGTTACTATCTACAAAGCTAGACTTGTCGAAAAAGGTTTTTGACAAAGTTCAAGGTGTTGAATACAATGAGATTTTCTCACTCGTATCGATGCTTAAAAGTCTGTCTGAATCATGTTAGCAATTGCCACATTTTATGAAATTTGGCAAATGGATGTCAAAACTACATTCCTTAATGGATTTATTAAAGAAGAATTGTATATGATACAACCAAAAGGTTTTGTCAATCCTAAAGGTGATAACAAAATGTGCAAGCTCCAGCGATCCATCTATGGACTGGTGCAAGCATCTCAGAGTTGGAATATACGCTTTGATAAGTTGATCAAAGCATATAGTTTTATACAGACTTGCGATGAAGCCTGTATTTACAATAAAGTGAGTGGGAGCACTACCGCCTTTCTGATAAATATATGTGACTAACATATTGTTGATCAGAAATGATGTAGAATTTTTCTGGAAAGCATAAAGGAGTATTTGAAAAGAGTTCTTTAAAAGAAAGACCTCAGTAAAGCTACTTACATATTGAGCATCAAAATCTATTGAGATAGATTAAGACGCTTGATAAGATTTTTCAATGAGTACATACCTTGATAAAATTTTGAAATAGTCCAAAATAGAATAGTCAAAGAAGGAGTTCTTGCCTATGATGCAAAGGTGTGAAGTTGAGTAAGACTCAAGACCCGACCATGGCAGAAAATAGAAAGAGAATAAAAAGTCATTCCCTATGCCTCAGTCATAGGTCTATAAAGTATGCTATGCTATGTACCAGACCTATTGTATACCTTGCTCTTTATTTGGCAAGGGAGTACAATAGTGATCTAGGAGTAGATCACTGGACATTGGTCAAGAATATCCTTAGTGAGGACTAAGGAAATATTTCTCGATTATGGAGGTGATAAAAGAGCCCGTCGTAAAGAGTTACATTGGTGCAAGCTTTTACACCGATCTAGATGACTCTAAGTCTCAATCTGGATACATATTGAAAGTGGGAGCAATTAATTAGAGTAGCTCCGTGCAGAGCATTGTATACATAGAATATTTGCAAAATACATACGGCTCTGAATGTGACAGACCCGTTGACTAAGCTTCTCTCACGAGCAAAACATGACCACACCTTAGTACTCTTTGGGTGTTAATCACATAAGCGATGTGAACTAGATTATTGACTCTAGTAAACCCTTTGGGTGTTGGTCACATGACGATGTGAACTATGGGTGTTAATCATATACAGATATGAATATTGATGTTAAATCACATGGCGATGTGAACTAGATTATTGACTCTAGTGCAAGTGGGAGACTGAAGGAAATATGCCCTAGAGGCAATAATAAAGTTATTATTTACTTCCTTATTTCATGATAAATGTTTATTATTCATGCTAGAATTGTATTAACCGGAAACATGATACATGTGTGAATACATAGACAAACATATAGTCACTAGTATGCCTCTACTTGACTAGCTCATTAATCAAAGATGGTTATGTTTCCTAACCATAGACATGTGTTGTCATTTGATTAATGGGATCACATCATTAGGAGAATGATGTGATTGACATGACCCATTCCGTTAGCCTAGCACTTGATCGTTTAGTATGTTGCTATTGCTTTCTTCATGACTTATACATGTTCCTGTAACTATGAGAATTATGCAACTCCCGTTTACCGGAGGAACACTTTGGGTACTACCAAACGTCACAACGTAACTGGGTGATTATAAAGGAGTACTACATGTGTCTCCGAAGGTACATGTTGAGTTGGCGTATTTCGAGATTAGGTTTTGTCACTCCGATTGTCGGAGAGGTATCTCTGGGCCCTCTCGGTAATGCACATCACTATAAGCCTTGCAAGCAATGTGACCAATGAGTTGGTTACGGGATGATACATTACGTAACGAGTAAAGAGACTTGCCGGTAACGAGATTGAACTAGGTATTGGATACCGACGATCGAATCTCGGGTAAGTAACATACCGATGACAAAGGGAACAACGTATGTTGTTATGCGGTTTGACCGATAAAGATCTTCGTAGAATATGTGGGAGCCAATATGGGTATCCAGGTCCCACTATTGGTTATTGACCGGAAACGTGTCTCGGTCATGTCTACATAGTTCTCGAACTCGTAGGGTCCGCACGCTTAACGTTTCGTTGACGATATAGTATTATATGAGTTATGCATGTTGGTAACCGAATGTTGTTCGGAGTCCCGGATGAGATCATGGACATGACGAGGAACTCCGGAATGGTCCGGAGATAAAGTTTGATATATGGGATAATAGTGTTTGATCTCCGGAAGGGTTCCGGAATTCACCGGAAGGGGTTCCGGATGTTTCCCAAAATGTTTGGGTACGAGAAAACGTTATTTGGGCCAAAGGGGAAAGCCCACATGGTTTTTGGAAAGCACAAAAGGAAGTTTTGCGGAGTCCAGGGGCCAGACGCCAGGGTCCCTGGCGTCTGGGTCCAGACGTCGGGAACCCTGGCGTCTGGACCTGGAGTCCGAGAAGGACTCTTGCCTTTCGGGTGAAACCGACTTTGTGGAGGCTTTTACTCCAAGTTTCGACCCCAAGGCTCAACATATAAATAGAGGGGTAGGGCTAGCACCAAAGACACATCAAGAAACACCAAGCCGTGTGCCGGCAACCCCGTCCCCTCTAGTTTATCCTCCGTCATAGTTTCCGTGGTGCTTAGGCGAAGCCCTGCGGAGATTGTTCTTCACCAACACCGTCACCACGCCGTTGTGCTGCCGGAACTCATCTACTACTTCGCCTGTCTTGCTGGATTGAGAAGGCGAGGACGTCATCGAGCTGAACGTGTGCAAAACTCGGAGGTGCCGTGCGTTCAGTACTTGGATCGGTCGGATCGTGAAGACGTACGACTACATCAACCGCGTTGATAAACGCTTCCGCTTAGCGATCTTCAAGGGTATGAAGATACACTCCCCCTCTCATTGCTATACCATCACCATGATCTTGCGTGTGCGTAGGAAAATTTTTGAAATTACTACGTTCCCCAACAGAGATCGTGTTCCCCTTATTCTGGGATTCCCATCAATACGGACGTGGGTAACCCAACCGTGCTCGTTGCCACGCCTCCTCTATCGAAGGCGAGTCCCAAACAGTCACGGGGACAGCTCTTGGTATTCTCCCTCTTTATAATGAGACCAAGGCTCATTTCTTTTCTTCAATCCTCAATCGAATCTACCCCTCGCCCCGAGTTCCAACACCCAGAGCCCCAGATTCAAGCGCTTCGGACCTTCAACAATGTTCGGATCCGACCTACAGGGCCGGTGGATGCCCTCCTCCGTCACGGAAGAGGATGTGCTAAAGCTGTGAGAAGCCAGGTACCTGACCTGCGAGATTTCGCATAGGTTGCCCGCCAAAGGGCAAGTCATTCCTACTCCCGAGCCCAGCGAGAGCGTCATGTTCGTGTCCCACCTCCGTCGGGGTTTAGGCTTCCCGACGGATCCTTTCGTGAGAGGGCTCATGTTTTACTTCGGGTTGGAATTCCATGACCTGGCTCCGGAGTCCATCCTCCACATCTCATCATTCATCGTTGTCTGTGAAGCCTTCCTCCGCACTACTCCCCACTTCGGTTTGTGGCTCAAAACCTTCAACGTCGAGCCGAAGATGATCGAGGGGCGTCAAGCAGAGTGCGGCGGGGCAGTTGTAAGCAGAAGGGCCGATGCTCCATGGCCCGAGGGCTCTTTCCAGGAGGAGCTCGGCTTGTGGCAACAGGAGTGGTTCTATATCACCGCTCCTAGGGGCAGCAGGCAGAAGCCGCCGCCCATCTTTCGCTTGGGCCCTCCACAGCGGCTGATGTCGTGGGTCAACCAAGGGCTCAACTGGGGGTCGACAAAGGACGTACCCTTACTGCAGGGCCGGATTCGAGACCTCCAAGAGAGGGAGATCAATCTGGTCATGGTGATGCAGGTTATGCTGATTCGGCGTCTTCTGCCCTGCAAGCGTCGCCCCCTCCGCCTATGGGAATTCAATCCAGAGGGGCCACGAGCTCTCCAACACTTCATGGGTACAACACCCGTGGAGATGTATAAATTGTTCTTCGGATCACAAGAGATGTGTCCGGAATTGACCGAGGATGCCGGCCTAAGCTGCAATCACCCGGATGCTCAGGTAAGTGGCCCTGCATCCGGACACACCGTTTGTTTGCGCCTTCTTGAATTTTCCTTTTAACCATCGTCTCTTGAATAGGAGTGGATAGCGCAAGCGAAGCTGATACGGTGTCCGGCCCCCCTCCCAGAGACCGCGTCGGATCCCGTGCTGGTCAGGATGCTGAGGGTTGCGCCTTCAGAGGAAGGCGAAGGGGAGAACAGGGACACTACCGCCTCTACCAAGGAGGCTTTGGAGAAAGGGGGAATCGAGAATCCCTCCTTCCAAGGGGAGAAGAGGACCGCTCCCGAAAATCCGGAGGCCAAGGCCTTGAAGTGGGGGAAGAGATCTTCACCAGAGGGTCCTGCGTCCGGGGAGGCCCCGGCCGCACTATCTCCCCTAAGGAATTAGCCCTCCAGCGAGCCGTAAGTAGGAAAAGGAGGGTTCTATAATAAGAGACATTCCTATGTTTGCTTCTGAGGATAACCGAAGTTTTTACCTTGTAGTTCGGATCTTCGTCCTTCTCAGATGAGCTCGTCTTCAGGGGACCTTCGTCTGGAGATGGTGGAGAGCGAGACGCCTCCGTCCGCCGCACCATCAGGCGGGGCGGACGAACCTGAGGTGTCCTCGCGAAGGGTATCCCCGAGTCTGTTGGGGCCGGAGAGTTCGGCACCAACTGGTGTGCGGCCGGGGGAGCTGAAGGATCTGCTTGAGAGGGTGTCTATCTCAGAAGGTCACCGTACATTGATGAGTATGGTGATCGGAAGAATTTCATCCTCCGAAGGTGGGTTGCATGATGCCGTCAGAAGTTTGCTGGCGGGGTTCGAGGTACGTAAAGATGACATACCTTTTGATAGTTTTACACATAAAGTGTGCCCTGTATAGATAGTAGGCCCTGAGACTCGGTATGTTGTCGAAAGCGACAGCGTGCCGAGGATCAAAATCGCAGGTATTAATTTTCGCCTTCCCTATGCAGGTGGCGGATAGTCCGGTGGCCAGTCGGGCTGATGGAGTTGCCGAACTAAAGCGGCAACTCGACGTTGCGGATGCGGACATCGCGTTGGTCAATAAGCGACTTGACGAGTCACAAGGTAGGTTGTTTCTCCGTGGTCACCTAGTAAGGGAGCTGGATCCCACTCCTTACAACATGTGTTCTTAATGCAGATGGTGCCGCTGCTGTGGAGGGCCTTCGGGCAGAACTTGCTCGAGCCAAGGAGCAGGCCAAAAGGAGTGATGCGGCTGCCTCGAGGGCGGCCGAAGAGCTAGAAGCCGAAAGGGCTGCTCACTGCCGAAGCAAGGAGGAGATGGCCGAAATGGCCGTGAAGTTGAAAGATGTTACCGATCGCTATGAGGTTCTTGAAAAAGAATGCCGAGCGGAGCAAGAAGACCTAAGGAAGGCCAGCGCCGAAGCCAAGGATGCCCGTTCTGCAATGAGTGCTATAAAGGAGGAGCTGCGCCAGGCCGAAGATATTGCGGCTGGCAAGCCCTTTCTGCTGCGCAGGAGGTTTACAGATCCGAAGTATGCTCAGCTTGGGCAGCTGTGGGGTCCGGAGGATCCTTATATGGATTTAGCGGCGAGTGCGGCAGATGCTGTTGTGCACTTCCGGAGTCAAAAGGATCACGAGACGGAAGAGCCTTTTTGGTCTCAATTCCATAGTCCGGAACGTTCACTTCCGTTGACCGATCGGTTGGCTGAGTGGGCTGAGCTGAATAGATTGTCCGGTCTTGCCATGACGGATATCGTGGCTCATGTCTGGCCGGATAGGCCCAAGCCGAAGAGTTATTTTGGCTTATTGCAGCAATTCCTTGGGGCGGTGCCGCATATAAAGGTGATGAAGCAGTCGGCCTGCATAGAGGGTGCACGGATGGCCTTTGCCCATGTGAAGACATACTCGACGAAAATGGATGCCACCGATGTTGCAACCCGGGGTTCGGACGAGAGCCGGCTACCCGCCGAGCACTATTTTGGGGAAGTTCTGCGTGGTGCTCGTGTAATAGAGTCGCAGTGCTCAAAAAATGTCATGTTCAAATGAACTTCATGTTTTGTAAAACGATGTTTATAATATAAGCGCTTTTTGTACTTGTGCGTTCAAGTATTGAAATATCTCCTGTGCGGCCGTTAATGTATACTTGTGTATAACCTGAAAGATGGCAGTCTTCGGCTTCAGCCCCCACGCACATAGTGCGGGGGTGTTTGCAAAATAGTGCATTTTCACAATTAATCTAACGTCTTGGTCCTGTAAAGGAGGTGGTAGCATAGCAAACGAGGCAACCAGACTATAATGCTTTATCACTTTCACTTAGCCATAGGAGTTCGAGGGTGGGGCTACGATATAGCCCCTAGGGGCACCGCGCTCTCCGGATTTGGGGCACGTGTGTGCCTGACCGGGAAGCGGTCCTTCGTCAAAGCGGAGGAATTCTAAACATTCCAGAGGTCGATCGAGTGGTTGACCAGTCTCTCACTACATCATGACAGTCAGTTTTCGGCTTTCTCTACTGAGGTGCTCACCCGGCCGAACCGGGGCACAATCGCAGTAGTTCTCCTGGTGCCGCGTTAGCCGATGATACGGAACGTAAGGCAGCAAAACACAGGAGCCGGGCAAACCCAACATTTGACCAAAGACATGATTCGGAGCTAATGCATATAAGGCCTAACTCGAGACGCCGAACACTCCCTGAGGTGTTCGGTCTTTATGATGACGGGCAGATCAATGCCCTAAGCCCCTAGTGTCCAGGTACACGCGAGATCCTCTGACGCGGCCGATGCCAAAACGTCAGCCTCCTCTCTGGCTATGGTAAGAAACCAGGGGATGTATAGCAACAAGAGACAGTAAAAAAGGTTTACGCAGGGTCTTAATCTAAAAAGAATCCTTGTAACGGGTCCCTACTGCACGTCTGCGCCTGTGTCTCCGTTGTGCTGTATCCTGGACGGGTGTAACACGTTGTTCATCTATAAAAGAGAGGAACTTAGTTTGAAAAGTAATCGTGTGAAAAATGTATTTAAAACAGAGCATGAATGAATAAAGTTGAGCTTTTATTGGCTCCTTATTGCTCATACGCACAGCCCCTTGTGAAGGGGTGTGCGGCTAGGGAGCCCCTAGTTTATTTATGTCGGACTCGTCTAGCCGTGTCCGGGGTCTTGAACGACCTTTTAATGAGATGATGCCACGTGGACTGGGCATTTTAAGTGTAAGAAACGCGTAGTGTGGTATTGCGTTAAAGCGGACAAAAGCTTCACGTCCCAATAGTGCTTGATGGCTACTTTTGAATGGGGCGACATGAAAGATTAGCTTTTCGCATCGGAAGTTGTCGGGTGACCCGAACACAACTTCTAGTAGTAAGGAGCCCGTGCACTTGGCGTAAGGGCCTGGCGTCACTCCTTTGAAGGAAGTGCGGCTATGGCGAATTTTAGTGAGGTCTATCCCCAACTTGCGGATTGTGTCCGGATATAGCAGGTTTAAATCGCTGCCGCCATCCATTAGGACTTGTGTAAATCATAGTCCGTCGATTATAGGATCCAATATCAGAGCAGTCCATCCTGCGTTTCGGATACTGCTGGAATAGTCCAGGTGGTCGAAAGTAATTGGTTTTGACATCCAGTCTCGAGGTTCCGCTGGGGTGGACCGTGCGACACCTACTTTGGCGGGTGTCGCACTATTGTTCCGTATTATCACATGAAGCGAGTTTACTATTTTGACTTCTTGTGGGAAAGTCTTTTGTTTTCCGGCGCTCTGCTAGTGGGGTTCGTCGTCATCCTCGCTTGGCGCGTCGAGCCCCTTGTGTTCGGCGTTGAGTCGGTCGGACTGTTTGAAGACCCAACAATCCTGGTGGGTGTGGTTTGCAGGCTTCTCGGAGGTACTGTGGATTTGACATATCCGATCCCAAATTTTGTTTAGGTTGGATAGCTCATCACTGTTGTCCTTAAGAGGCAGTGTTTTATTGTTCGGCCGCAAGCTTTTGAATCCGGTGTTGACCGCCGTGTTCTTTGGGATTTTTTCTTTATTTTGGCGCTGGTCCTTTCTATGCCGTGATTTTCCGTTTCCATCTCTGATCTCAAATGTACACGGGTCGCTGGTGTTGCATCTTGCTAGCCAGCTGTCTTCCCCCACGCAAAAGCGGGTCATGAGGCTTGTTAGCGCGGCCATTGTTCTCGGCTTCTCTTGGCCGAGGTGTCTGGTGAGCCATTCGTCTCGGACATTATGTTTAAAAGCTGCTAAGGCTTCGGCGTCCGGACAGTCGACTATTTGGTTCTTTTTTGTGAGGAACCTGTTCCAGAATTTGCGCGCTGACTCTCCGGGCTGTTGAGTTATGTGACTTAAATCGTCTGCATCCGGAGGGCGGACATAAGTCCCCTGAAAGTTTGCTCTAAACGCGTCCTTGAGCTCTTCCCAACTTCCAATAGTATTTTCTGGGAGGCTTTTGAGCCAGTGCCGAGCTGGCCCCTTGAGCTTGAGGGGTAGATATTTTATGGCGTGGAGATCATCTCCTCTAGCCATATGTATGTGCAGGATGTAATCCTCAATCCAGACTCCGGGGTCTATTGTTCCGTCGTATGCCTCTATGTTTACGGGCTTGAACCCTGCTGGGAATTCATGATCCAGCACCTCATCGGTGAAATATAGTGGGTGTGCGGCGCCCCTGTATTTAGGTGTGCCGTTATCTTCGAACACTCGGCGTGTTGTGTTGCTTCCTGGGGCCCTCTTCTTTGGCCTATAAATGGACCTGACCGGGCCATCCGTTTTGCGAGGATCTTTATGCGTGTCATGCGCCGGCTTACGTGCGGCGCCGCTTGCCGCTCTTGGCCTATCATCTGGTCGTCTATCCGGCCAGGCAGCCTTTTTGTTTTTTGATTGTGGGGGCTCTACGGCCTCCTCGTCGAATTCGGGCAGCAGCTTGCGCTTCGGGTAGCTCTTTGTTTGGTGGCTATTGCCATATTTGTCCGCGGTCTTGAGCACTTTGCTCCACCTCATTCTGAGTATGTCTTCCGCTGTTTTGAGCTTCCGTTTCTCCTTCTTCAAACTTCTTGCAGTGGCGATAAGCCTTTTTTGAAGGTTCTTATGCTCTGGTGGTGTGTCCGGCGTGAGATCGTCTGGACTATTGTTTTCGCTGAGGATGAGTTGATTTTCCGATTCATCCTGTTTGGATGGCTGCTTGGTTGCATGTTCGTCGCCCACTGGTTTGCCCTGCTCTATGGCTGGATCATTATGGGTGCTATTGTTATCGAGGCGGGACTTGGGGCGGCGCTTGCGTCGCCGTTTTGATTGTTTTTCGGGGGAATTATCCTTCATCGCGTCCCGTTGTTCCTCGTTATCGCTCCCTTTTGGGGTGTCCACCATGTATATATCATGAATTGAGGTGGCCTTCCCATGCCCGGTAGACGCTGGTTCTTGGTCGTCTCCGGCATCATCGTCCATACCGTCGATGTCTTTGGGGTCGTAGTCTAGCATGTCGGTTAGATCGTCGACAGTGGCTACAAAGTGGGTGGTGGGTGGGCTTTGAATTTCTTCGTCTTCCGCATCCCAACCATCCTGACCGCAGTCCGGCCAGGGCTCTCCTGATAACAAGAGATACTTTAGCGAATTCAGGATGTCGCCAAAGGATGAGTGCTAAAAGATGTCCGCAGCGGTGAACTCCATGATCGGCGCCCAATCGGATTCGATTGGCAGGGGCGCGGGAGGTTCGGAGTCCGGCAAGGAGTCCGGCACCTCAGAGTCACGAGCTTTGCAAGGGACAAGGTCAGTATTCGGCTCCATCACCGTAGAAGTTGCAGCCCTCGAGGCGGTGTCCAGCCACCTGTCCTCGATCTGCGCGGTCGGCTCCGAACTATGGTTCGGAGTGGACTCATGTGCGGCCTCCAGGGCACTGTCCGGTGGCAGAGCTAAATCATGCCCACCGTGACAGTGCGGCACGCTTGGTTGTGGCTCGAATCCATCGAAGATCAAGTCTCCGCGGATGTCAGCCGTGAAGTTTAGGCTTCCAAACCTGACCTGGTGGCCAGGGGCGTAGCTTTCGATCTGCTCCAGATGGCCAAGCGAGTTAGCCCACAGTGCGAAGCCGCCGAACACGAAGATCTGTCCGGGGAGAAAAGTCTCACCCTGGACTGCGTTGTTGTTGATTGAAGAAGCCATCAAGCCTATCGGTGACGACACAGAGGAACTCTCAATGAAAGCACCAATGTCGATGTCAAAACCGGCGGATCTCGGGTAGGGGGTCCTGAACTGTGCGTCTAGGCGGATGGTAACAGGAGACAAGGGACACGATGTTTTTACCCAGGTTCGGGCCCTCTCGATGGAGGTAAAACCCTACTCCTGCTTGATTGATATTGATGATATGGGTAGTACAAGAGTGGATCTACCACGAGATCAAGGAGGCTAAACCCTAGAAGCTAGCCTATGGTATGATTGTTGTAATGGTTGTCCGTCCTACGGACTAAAACCCTCCGGTTTATATAGACACCGGAGAGGGCTAGGGTTACACAGAGTCGGTTACAATGGTAGGAGATCTACATATCCGTATCGCCAAGCTTGCCTTCAACGCCAAGGAAAGTCCCATCCGGACACGGGACGGAGTCTTCAATCTTGTATCTTCGCAGTCTTGGAGTCCGGCCGATGATGATAGTCCGGCTATCCGGACACCCCCCAGTCCAGGACTCCCTCAGTGACCTATGGATCATCTTAGTGGTCGTGTCCTACAATCAGCGTGTGCTCTGATACCATCTTGTAGAGATCCGACCTCAAACGATCAAATCTCTGTGCATAAGTGTCATCCCTGGATCGGTAATGCTGACACGCACAGTACTTGAAGGATTTATAATAGAGTGCAATCACACACTTATTACATCAAATGTCTCAAAATAGAACTTATTACAATAAATATGGCTTAAGGCCATCTAAATAAGATAACAGTGGAAGGCTTGGAAGATAAAGTGAGTCCATCAACTCCAACAGCATAGCTGAGTGCACGACAACGACCAATCGCACCTTACTCTTTGTCTGCAAAGTCTGCAACATGATATGTTGCAGCCCAAAATGGGTCAGCACATGGAATATGCTGGCAAGATAACACAATAGAGCAATAAACAAGTAAATGCTATCACTACATGCATATATGGCTGGTGGGGGCTCTATGGTTATAATGTTTTGCGAAAAGCCAGTTTTTCCCTACAACACAGGAATATATTATGTTTAACTATCATGGTAGTTGTTAAACATTGAGAAGGTTCCTCCAACTCAATCCCAATTAAGTAGTATTAATAACCCAACAAATTAATTTAGAGTGATGAGATCAACATGACAATCCAAGAACCAGATATTCAAGATGTCCATAACCGGGGACACGGCTAGCCATGATTAGTTTGTACACTCTGCAGAGGTTTGCGCATTTTTTCCCACAAGACGCGATCTCCTACGTTGGTTTTCTCGCACTACATAGTGTTTGAGAAACGGATGACCGAGACACAGTATTTCAGAACCACTCACTCTTTACTCTGGGTGGACAGTTACACCTACTTTCCCCTACATCTGCTAGCCCACCACTGAAAGAGGTCATGCAACATACTCAACTATGCTAGAGCCCATAATAGCTTGTGGCTGCACACGGAAGTTTCTAGCATGAATAATCTTATGATCCCTTTGAGCCTGGGTGGCGAACCATAGGATGATCACACGGGTACTTTGGAATATCCTAGGACAACACTAGATTCTCCAGGTGCCCGCAACCAATCCACCCAGATGTGTATTTAAGTAGTCAACCTAAGTTAACCATTAATTAACAATCTCACATCTCTCATCGATACACTGAAACCCAATCCACGTCTACGAGCATAGCAAGGCAATGTAAGTATAACGTAGAAGTAACTCCCAAGGGTTTGATAATAAAAGGACAATAGGTTCTACCTCAATCTACTTCCCAGTACCCACATGTTAATCACGAGCTAATCATGAAGTGTTTGAGGATTGTAACTACTACCTCCGTCTCAGTTTACAAGTCCTGCGCGTATACCTAGGTTTCCAATTTTATCACCCTAATATAAACTATATAACACAAAAATTATACCTTTTGAAAGTAGAAACTCTGTAGTTTATGTTGGTATATTTTTTGTAATATATGACTTGTATTAGGTTGGTGAAATTGATGACTTAGGGATACGCGCACGCCCTGTAAACTGAGAGAGAGGTAGTAATGCATAAAAGCTGGGTAATAAAGGGGTATGATCAATGTGTTACTTGCCTTGCTGACGATCTGCAAACCCTAGAGACTCGTAGTAGCACGCTTCGCGCTCCGGGAATTCTATCGCAAATAAACAATAGCATACATAAGCACTCAAGCATAGATGCAAGGGTAAAACTCAAATAAGAAGATCCGATCTCCAAGTTCAACTGAAAAGATTTGATTTGCAAAAAGAAACGGTCAAATTGGAGCTACGGAACTGGAACTACGATCGAAATAACTTCGAATTCAAATCTGCTTGAAACCAAATTTTAAATTGTCAAAATCATGTTCAAGTTGATTAACCAGAAGGAGGGGCTCGAGACGAAGATTGTGGTGTTGGTTTCACTGGATTTGGACGAACGGTTAAAAAGTTGCACGGGTTTGAAGATCAGGGGTTAATCTGCGATAAAAATAATCGCGCATAGGTCCCTGGCCGAAAATAAACGGAAAAAGAAAAATCTATCGGACGAACGTCCGCTAACAGAGACAAAATAACGAAAATGTTCATTAAAACGAGCTAACGAATGAACGTTCGCGGAATAAGCTAAACCGAGAAAACCGAACTGACCTAATAAAAATAAAAAACCAATCTAGGGTTTTAAAAAAACCAAACGGTTTTTACTTAAACCAAAAAAGGTGGCGGCTTCGGTCAACGGTGGCGGGGCTCCGGCGGAGTGGTGCTACGGCAGCACGGGCACGGGGTGGTGGTGCGACGCGGCGCGGCGGTGGCGGAGCAGCGGCAGCGGCAATGCAGCGACGGCGGCGGCTTGTGGCGCGGCGCGACTCGGCGGCGAGGCGGCAGCTGTAGGCGGCGAGGCGGCTTGGCGAGGCGCGGGACGAGGTGGAGAGAGGGCTCGGGCTCTGGTAATTAAGGGGTCGAGGGGCTGCTTGCGGGAGGGGCAAGGGAGTCTGGGGCGGCGACGGCTTGCCGGCGATGCCGTGCGGCGGTGGGACTCCGGCT